>NC_067424.1:32318512-32627099 GCF_009764475.1 Pristis pectinata
CATTCTGAATCACAATGTCCTCATCACAACCTGCCCCTCCACCTATTTTCGTATCATCGGCAAACTTGGAAACCTTACATTTTGTTCCATCCTCCAGGTAATTAATAAGCACTAAATAATTGACAGCCAAGAACTGATCCTTGCAGTACTTCACTAGTTACATAACAAAGTTTGCCCTCTTAAATGCTTGCTGCACCTATATGTTAGTTTTTATGATGTATACGAGGCCATCTTGGTCACTTTGAACATCAACACTTCCCAATCTCTCACCATTTAAAAAAAGACTCTTTTTTAGTTTTGTGTCCTGAAATGGATGACCTCACATTGTCCACATTTTATTCCATTTGCCACGTTCTCACCTACTCAATTAGCTTGTCTCTTTGCATTCTCTTCCATACTCGCAATCCCACTTTGTTTTGAATCATCAGAGAACTTGGAAATGGGAGATTTGATCCTCCCAGCCAAATCAGCAAAATAGATTGAGAGTACCTGGGGCCTAAGCACCAATCCCTGCACCAGTCACAGCCAGTCAACTTGACAAAGATACATTTGTTTCCACCCTTTGCTTTCTGTCTGTTAACCAATTCTAAATCCATGCCCGTTTACCTTCCTGTGCTCTAACATTGTTGACTACCGTTCTGTGTGGGACCTTATCACAAGCCTTCCTAATATCTAAATACACCACATATGCTTGGAACTGATAAGCAAACTTCCATTACCTCAATTTCACAAACTTAAAACAACAGCTTGTATTCTGAGTTGCTTTTTAGATAGCAGAACCTCTCAAAGGAGTTTCATAAGAGCAATATCAATAAATAGTGTTGGTAATGAATCACAAAGGAAACATCAGGACAAATTTAATATTTTTCATAGTTTCTAATGTTGTAGTTGAAGGCCATTCAACCCAATGAGTCTAAGTTCTAGGAGCATTCCCATCTGTTCCATTCCCTCACTTAATTCCTTGTGACCTATTCCCTCCCACATGGCCATCAACTTCCTCCATGTCTCCTGCCAGTGAGCACATGAAGGCCAATTTACATCTACAGTAGCCAATAAACCCTACAAAATAATCAATAGCTTGGTTGAGGAGGTAGATTTAAGGAGCATCTTTTTGATGGAGGCAGGGAGCTTAAGGATAGGATTTCCAGAGCTTGGATAAGGTAATTGAAAGCACTACCAACAACAGTGAACAATTTAAATTAAAGATGCATGAAAGGCACAGAGATTTTGAGGGGTAGGGCTTGTTACAGTGATAGGAAAGGGTGAGCTGATGGAGGGATTTGAAAACTGGGTTTTTGTTCAGAGACCAGTGTAACAATACCTGAAGGAAGTAGTGCCCACTTTAATGGGACTGAACAATAAATACAGTCTGTCGGCACTAATCCAGAAACTGACCACAAGTTTAATATCTGAGCCTGCCCTGAGAGAACCAGGTTGCTGTGAATGTACAACTGCAGGGGCAGAGAGAGAGGTGATTTTCTGGTATGCTTTACCCTGCAGGTTTTGACTATCCATATTCACAATATTCACAATACTGTTGCAAAATAGGGGCTCCATGGCTGTACTGTCCTGCAATGTTCAGAAATACAAAATGTCAAAAATTATTGAATAAGTTAAAAGCCCTAGAATGCTTGCTCAAGGACTTTTTCACTTACTCAAGGCATTTCATGCCCTTGTGCCATTTGCCTAGTTTGAACAGAGAGCAGGTGCTGGAAAATCTTTAAAGTTTTCATTTTCCCCACCTAACATGTAAACTCCATTCTGGATGTGTAGTTCCATTAAAACAGAATTCCACTGAAGTGAAATAATCCCATTGTAACTATTCAAGTTGTCTTTGACCAACTGGAATACCATTAAGATCTGTGACTTTGTAACGTTAAAAATTGTATTGTCCAGCTAACACACAGGAGCAGGGAGGAGAGGTCTCCCCTCAGGCCAGGAGGGAAGAGGGAGTGTTAACCCCGGCAGGGAATCAAAGCAACTTCAGCTACTTGTGGTTCAGCTTAAAAGTAAGGCCTCTTGGCTACAAAGATATCGGTGAACTCGTCACTTTGAAGTTATGACTCATTGGATCGTTGGTGCATTGACCCCTGGGATGGCCGTGAGTAGACACAGAGATAAGCTCAGGGCATAGAAGGGTAGCGGAGAGGGAAGAGTATCCTAGTGTCGGCCGTTACATTAAGGTTACTGAAATATTCACAATTCCAAGACACCAATGAATGAGGAATTCTGGTCTTTTGTCACTTATCAAAGTCCCTAGTCAGAGCTTCTGTAGAACTGGCACCAATTCAATTACTGGCCTGTTGTAAATATAGGTAGGCAGGGGAAGAAATCAGCCTGCACAAACTATGTGATAATTAAAATAGATTAATATATTTTCATATCCCCTTAGACCTATAAGGAGGCCATTTGGCCCGACGTTTATGCTGGCTATCAGACCAATCCCATCCATTTCCCTCCTCCACATATTTCCTATGACCTGTCTCATATACCCATTATCTCCCACTGATTAACCTACCATACACCCGCATCAGGGGCAAGTTACAGTTGTCAATTAACCTACCAACCGGCACATCTTTGGGACGTGGGAGGAGACCAGGAATCCCACACTACCACAGGCAAGCTCTACACAGATGGAATCGGAGGCCAGGAGTGAACCTGATCACTGGAGCTGTGAGGCAGCAGTTCTGCCTGCTGCACCACTGTGCTGCCTAATAAGGTAACAAAGCCTTCGATGTGGGTTTCAGTATGAGTGGAAGCTAGAGTGAAGTTGGCAATGCTATGGATGTGGAGAAATGCAGCATTGGTGAGGGGATTAATGTGTGACTGATTGTTCACCTTGTGGTCATATTATTCATCTTGTGGTCATACAAATAGTTCCGAACAACCTTGCGGAGTCTTAGCCAATAACCAGGGTGGAAACAATGACCATTGAAAAAGCACTGAAGATATGTGGGGGATCTCTCTATAATTAAATCAATATTTTACAGAGGGTATACTTCCTGGCTTATCTACTTTGGATCTGTATAAAACAAAGCAGAGTATTTACTTCTCTGTGAGTGACGGAGAACTGCAGAGAAGAGAAAGTATTCACGTAAACAAAAAGGCCAGAGCACAGTTACAGAAATGAATCAAGAAAGACTAATGGAACATTGGCCTTTACTTGAAGTAGGCTGGAAATCAGAAGGAGGAAGTGAGGTTTTAGTTGTACAGACACTATTTTGAATATATACAGTTATATAACTTCTGTATTTCTCACAATTTAAAATGAACTCCCAGGCATGACACACAAACGTGATGAGACAAGCACAATAAAAATATTCTGTAAGCATGAAAATATGGGTCATGGAGTGGGTCGTTCAGCCTTTTGAGACTGTGTCTTCATTAATAGATGATCTGTTTCTGAAACTGCATAAAGTAAGACTTGGATATCTGCTGCAGACACTAGCGACTGCAGATGCTGGAATCTGGAGCAGAAAACAAATTGCTGGAAGAACTCAGCAAGTCAAGCAACATCTGTGGAGGTAAAGGGATGGTTGAGATTTCGAGTCGCGACCCTGCATCAGGACTGAGCGTGTAGAGAGAAGATAGCCAGTATAATGAGGTGAGAGGGAGGGGATATATGATGTGCTGTTTGTAGTTTCAAACTTTTCCCAAACCATTTTTGAAGTGTCGTCATTGTTGCATTTCAGGGGTGTAGTAGCAAATCAAATTTGTTTTTTATTTGTGATTTGATTGAGAGACTAGTCCATGTTAGGAGACTGAGGATAACTCCTCTAGAACGCTCTGAAATGTTGCCGTGGATCACCTGAGAGAGAAGACAGGCTCCTGTGTTACATATATGTCAAGAGACGCTGCAGCACGGGAGTGCTAGCTTAGATTTTTGAGCTCTCATGGGACAAACTCACAAGCTTCTGAATCCCAGGCAAGAATGCAATGAATCAACGGAATATCCTTTGTTGCTCTTATCCAACTAAAATTTACCAAGCAGTCTTCAAAATTTCCCAGGTTACTGATGTACTCTCCTCAAGGAAAAGGGCTTCTGTCCCCTGGTAAGAAGTTATAGTGTAACTGCACCAACTACAATCCACCTCTAAACTGAAAACCAAAAATGCTGGAAATACTCAGCAGGTCGGGTCAAAGATGTTTCCCTTCCCACAGATGCAACCTGACTTGTGGAGTATTTCCAGCATCTCCTGTTTTATTTTAGATTTCCAGCAGCTGCAGTTTTTTTTTGATTTTCATTTACAGTCGACTTCATTTGTCTGCAAAACATGTCCGCTGTCCTGCAATAAAAGCTGCAACCAGCTTGCACCAAGCTGACCATAACAGGCATCTGGATCCACTAAAGGATTTCACAAGGGGCTCTGGAACAGTGGAATTGCAATAGATTAGGAATCTCTTGAAAGGCAACTTCTACTCTAAGCAACACTCCTGACGGTTCAGACTTCATGAAAAGCGATATCTTTATCATTGGCAGTGGTGCTTATGAGGATTTCTCAGTATACCAAGAGGAAACTTCAATCAACTGATTTCAATATGAATTCTCGGCGGGAAGAACAATGATTAAAGTTTCTACACCTGCAGTTGATTGCCATGCACGTATTTGGTATTTAGTATTCATCCAAGCAGTATGCCAACACAAAGTGGGACAGAAATAAAGGATGAAATAATGAGTGAATGTCAGAAAGGTACAGTAATAATGGAGACACAAGAGAAGGCAGATGTTGGAATCTGGAGCAACACACAAAGCACTGGAGGAACTCAGCAGATACAGTGATAATCTTTTTTTTTAATCTGCATGTAGACTGGAAAAAACAGGTGGAAGTGGCTAGGTAGCCTAGATAAGGTGTTCGTAAAGGGTTATCAGGATGGTCTAGGGAGCCAACCAGAGAGCAGGCCATGTTGGACATAGTATTGTGAAATGAGATAGGATTATTAATGACCTCCTACTGAAAATGCACCTAGGTAGTAGAGATCATAATATGATTGAATTTTACATTCAATTTGAGGGAGAGAGAAAGGAACCTAAGGCTAATATTTTAAACTTAAATAAAGGCAATAATGAGGACATGAAAGGAGAGCTAGTTAAAGTAAACTGGCAGATTAAGGGATAAGGGATTGGCCAATCGAGATGGAATGGCAGAGGGACTCAGACACATTTCAATGAGAAAGAAAAATTCCAAGGGGAGATCCACCATCCACAGTTAACTAAAAAAAGTTAAATGTAAAGCAATTAATTGTGCAAAGATGGGTGAACAGATGGGGATTTGGATAAAATGTAGGAAACAGCAAAGAATGATTAAATACTGAATAAGGAAGAAAATATTAGAAACTGAGGCAAAGTTAGCTAGAAATGTGAAAAAAGATAATAAAATCTTCTGTAATATTTAAAAAGCTAAGAATTAATAATGTATGCTGTTCTGTAGAAACTGGCAGATGATATTCTGCATCAGTCTTCACAAAAGAGAATACAAATAATATCCCAGAAATAGCTATAAATCAGGAATTGTCAGGCAGGGAGGATCCCAGGGGAAAATTACAATCTCTAGTAAGTGTTAGAGAAAAGAATGTTCAAGCTGCGGGCTGACGGGTCCCAGGTTCATGCTCTTAAAAGGAACTTGATGCATTGGTTTTAATTTTCTGTAATTCTCTAGATATGGGAAAATTGGCAAATCTCAATGGGAAATTGTTAGAGGCTGTTATTAAAGACGTTACAGCAGGGCACTTAGACAATTAAAGATACTCAGGCAAAGACAAAGATTTTGTGGAAGTCAGGTTTGACCAATTTATTGGAGGTTCTGTGAGTAAAGGTTAAAGGGTAACTGGTGGATGAACTAGACTTAGATCTCCAAGAGGTGTTTGATAAGGTGCCACATTGAAGAATAAAAGCTCATAATGTAGAAGTTAACATATTGATGTGGATAGAAAATGGGTTTTATTTCAGGTTAGGAAGATGTAACAAGTGAAGTGCCACAGGGACCTGTGCTGGACTCTCAATATTTTACAATTAATATGAATAACTTAGAAGAGATGTGGTTGCTAAATTTGTTGATGACATAGAGAAGAGAGTAAACTATGAAAAAGGGCACAAGGATATAGATAGGCTAAGTGAGTGGCAAAGACCTGACGAATAGTGTGGGAAAATGTGAAATTGTCCATTTTGGCAGGAAAAATATGAAATAAAAAATAAGCATACTATCTAAATGTTGAGAAGGGTCAGGGGAATCTGATAGTCCTAGTGCATAGTTTGCAAAAGGCTGGATTGCTGCCACAGCAAGTGCTTAGGAAAGCTAACACAGTGTTGTTGGTTATTGCAAGAGGCAAATTATATACAAATAGGGAATTATGCTTCACTTATATAAGGCAATGGCGGGACCACATATGGAGCATTAGGGTCATGTAGTTATACTGCACAGAAACAGGTCCTTGGACCAATCTGTCCATGCCGACCAAGGTGCCTACGTAAGCTGGTCCCTTTTGCCTGCATCTGGCCCATATCCCTCTAAACCTTTCCAATACCTGTCTAAAGGTCTTTTAAATGTTGTAATTGTACCTGCCTGTACCACTAACTCTGGCAGCTCGTTCCACATACCCACCACCCTCTGTGTGAAAAACTTGCCCCTCAGGTCTCCTTTAAATCTTTCCCCTCTCACCTGAAACCTATTCCCCTAGTTTTAGACTCCCCTACACTGGGATAAAGACTCTGCCCTTTCACCTTACCTACGCCTCTCATGATTTTATAAACCTCTGTAAGGTCCCCCTTCACCCTCCTGTGCTCTAACAAAACCAGCACGTTATGTGTATTGTGTACAGTATTGGTTTCCTAATTTAAGGAAGCAGTTCAGGGAGGTTTCTCACAATCATAGCTGGAATGGGCAGGTTGTCTTACGAGGAAACTTTGGACAGGCTAGGCTGATGGGACTTGGTAAAACATATAAGATCCTGAGGAATCTTGATAGGGTGAATTGAAGTGGGTTTTTCTTTGGCAGGAGAATCTAGAATGAGTTCAAGTTTGAGTTTATTATCATGGGCATACACACCCAGGGTACAAATGCCATGAAAATCAGCTTTTTTTGCAGTAGCACAGTATATTACAAACATGACAAACATAAATTACATAAACTTAAACTAACAGAAATTATACATAACTTACGCAACACAAACAAAATTAACATAATGACATTCGTGCAAGTTGAGGGAAATATAGTCCAAGGTAGAATTCAGGTATTTCAGGTCGGTTCAAGAACCTGATGGCAGTGGGGAAGAAGCCGTTGTTGAACCTTGAGGAGTGGGTCTTCAGGCTCCTGTAGCTCCTGCCTGGTGGCAGCATCGAGAAGAGGGCGTAGCCTGGATGGTGGGTGTCCTTAATGATGGATGTCACCTTCCTGAGACATCGCCTCTTGTAGATACTGGGGATCACTGTTTATAAAATAAGGGATTGTCATTTGAAGAGAAATAGCAGCAGAGTGGAACAGCTAGTAGAGCCACTGCCTCAAAGTGTCAGAGACCCAGTTCCCTCCTGACCCTTGGGGAATTTGTACATTCTCTCTGTGATCACATGGGTTTCCTCTGGATGCTCCAGTTTCCTCCCATGTGTCAAAGACGTGCAGGTTGGCGGGTTAATCGGCCACTGTAAATTGCTTCCATTGGGTAGGTGAGTGATTGAATCTGGGGGGAATTGAAGAGAATGTGGGAAGAATAAAGAATGGGACTAATGCAGAATTAGTGTAAAATGGGTGGTGGATGGTTGGTATGGACTCATTGGGCTGAGTAGTTTTTCCCCATGCTGTGTCTCTCTCCATAGAAACATTCCCTCTCAGAGGGTCATGAGTCTTTGCAACTCTCCTCTTAAAGGAAGGTGCAAGGAGCGTCTTTGAATATTTTTAGAGCAGAGATAGAGAGATTCTTGATAAGCAAGAGTGTGAAAGATTATGAAGAGTGTAAGCAGGAATACAAACAGAACAACTATGATTCTACAATGGCAAGGAACTTTTGTGCCACAGAAGGAAATGATTATCTTTTCTAAATTACCTTTCCTATTGTTGAATTCTTCATCATCAGCATTCTGGGTCACTATTTATGAGAAACCTGAACCAGCCACATAAACACTGGAGAACAAAGACTGGGTACTTTGCAATGAGTGTCTCATCCATTGATTCCCCAAAATCTTCCCACCATCCATAAGGCACAAGTGAGGAATGTGAGGGAATATTCTACACTTGCCTGGTTGAGTGCAGCTCAAATGATGCCCCCAGAAGTTTGACACCATCCAGGAAGAAGCAGCACCCTTTCACCATTCTCAACAATCACTCTCACCACTGCAGGCACATGGAAAAGTTGTCACCTCCATCCTGATTTGGTATTGTATCAATATTCCCTCGCTGATGGTATACTTCCTTGAGAGAGGAAAATAAAATCTGAACCAAAATAGGACATATTAAGGGAGATGACCAAAGGACTTAAGGTTTCAAGATCTTCAGTAAGAAGACTCAGGAGGACAGTTTAAGGAAGGAAATCCCACACCCACAACATATGATCTAGTCAACTGATAACAATAAACATTGGTTTTGGGAGAAGAGTGTGCACAATGTTTACAGAGTTAGAGGAACAGAGAGGACGAAAGGGCTTAAAGAGGGGAGAGGTGAATTAATGAACACATATGAAGCAAGGCTTGGATCATCCAAATGAAGCTACTATTGGCTGAGAGCCAGGATTAGGATAATGGATGTACAAGCTTGTATTGGATACAGGCAGCAAAGATTTGATTGGACTGAAGTTTACAGAGGGTAGAAGATGAAAGACCAACAAGGGAAGTAGAAGGAGTAAATAACAACACAGCGACTAATGGGTTATTGTCAGAGAGGAAGTGGTTAATACTGTAAAGCTGGAAGTAGATAGGATTGTAATGGAAAGTGTATGGGTGCAAGCCAAGGTCATATAGAAAGTGGAAACTGGTTGACAATCATTTGCATACAAGAAGTGGTTGCATTTTCTCAAAGCTCAATAAATGGTTGCAAATGTGTCAAACTTGCAAAATAAATGAAATCAATCATTGGTGAGTTTCCTTTCGGCATTGCTAATTTTGGACACAGGTCATCCATGAACAGACTTAGAAATTGTTTCATGTTGAGAACGAAGCATTAAACCAGAAATGCATGGCTGGCTATCATGAGGCCCAAGGTTTTTTGTTCAATAGAAGGCCTTCATGTACACAAAGTGTGCACCAAGGCCTTGCCTCCATTCACACTAACAGTGCAGAGACAAGTTTGGAGAAGTGGAAGGGTGGGCTTGTGAGGGAAAGGGATTACTTTGCAATGGGAGATGGAGGAGAGTCAAAACATCAGTTAGAAGGGGATCAGAGCTTTGAGGGTTAGGTTGGGGCAGTGATTGAAATATGATGATTAGCGGGGGGAGGGGGTGGGGTGGTCAGGGTGGTAATCCAATGCTTTGGCCATGGTCAGTTTGATAAACTGCTCCTTCATCTCAGTCATCAATGCCCTTGTTCCCAACAAATCAATTAGCCACCGATATTCATCCCTGCCAAACTCCCCTCATCAACCCACCTTTTTTTTTCCAGAGATCAGATAGACACCAGTGCAAGTATACCTGGCACACAATAGGCACAATGATCATATATCAAATTTGGTTCAGCCAAGCAAATTGCATTACCCTCCTCTGTCAAAGCCACAAAGGCCAATTTGAAAACTAATAAAAAGATTGAAAAAGAAAGAAAGCCACAAAGGCCAATCCTACGCTCCTTAATGATCTCTCTCCATTCTCCTCCACTCTCATCACCTTGTTCATTCTCTCCTCTGTCCCTTCTAGTCATTCTTTAGTGAAATTATTGGAGATTAATCTCCCCATTTCATATCATTGGCCACTGATGTTGCTGACCACGTTTGATTTATCAGCTATTTACTGATGTCACACTCTATGTGTTAGTCTAATGATTAGCCTCTTGTCAGATGGTTGTGGATCAAGCTCCATTCCAAAGAGTAAAGCTCATAATCTAGCCTGATATTTTAGTGCAGGACTCTGGTAATACTGCAGTATTGGAGTTGCCTTTTTTCAGTTAAGACATTAAACTCTCAGATTGTATAAAAGATTCCATGAGATTATCTTGCAGAAAAACATGGGATTTTCTTTTGTAATTACAGCCAATATTCATTCCTCAGCCAAGATCTAAAATGGATTATCCAGTCATTCTCTCATTGCATTTTGATTTTCTGTGTGCAAAATAACTAATGGGGTTCCTACATTGCAACATGATCTTAAAAACACTTAATTGACTGTAAAATATTTTGGGACACACAAAAGCCAGAAAAGGTGCTCTAGAAATGCAAGTCTTTTCACCATGGAACAAAACTAACCCTGGGTAAGATATTTTCCACTTGGTTTGTGTTGCGATCTGTCACTACTCAAAAAAAACTCCTCATGATTTCTTTTGGTCTGACCTTGGCTGTCATGTGGTTAACGAGTCTGATACAGAGAATGGCAGACCACGGGAGTGCATATCAAGATTATCCATGCTTAGTAAATGAGCCAACACCACTGTGCTTTTTGTGCAGAATTTAACTCTTGTGATTCCCAGAGTGCAACTTGAACATTTGATCTATTTCAATTTAAGATTAGGCTGTAATTCAAACCATCAGTGCAGGCTGTGTAATGTGTTGTAATATTAACCCACATCAGGAGGGAAGCTGGGCTAAGTGCAATGTTATTTATCAGAGTGTGTTGCGACCTTTGACAACCCGTCTTTAAAATCCAAATCTAATGAGTATTAAAAAAGTGTTATGTTGAGAAAAGGGAGAGATTGCCTCACAAAAGAGACAAATGTTGTTTCTTGGGGGAGAGGGTTGGGGATGGGGGTGGGAAGAGGGGGGTAATTCTTCCTTCAGAAATCCAGCAGCAGGAAACTGACTGCCCAGTTTATCAGCTTGGTTTTTCCTGATTTCAACCAAAAGGAAAAACATCCCTGTGTCTAATGGTCACCAAGGTGACCATCCATAGTGGAAAATGACAGGTTCCTCCCCTCCTTCAATCAATGAGCAGCTGTACTGATCCTGCCCCAGCCTTACGTAAGTTGGAATCCTCCCTGTTTAATAGGCAAATTGTAAGTACAGTTTCAACATAATTCTCAACCCTTTCTCCCTGCATCCAATTAGCCTTTTGTACCTAAATCTACTATATTTCTTGCTTCAGGGTGCTTCTTGCTATTAGGATGGGAAAGTTTTCTCCTGATTTTCCACCTCTCTCCTAGCATACTGCTTCTAACTAAGTTTGTCTTTTACCCATTAATCAACTTGTCAGGTACAAAGTTCACACATGGAGCTTGGAGTTCAGTAATGATAGCTCTACACTGAACTGACCCCAGCACAAATCAACGTCATAGGCATTGGAGGGGAAGCTGCTCAAACATAAATCAAAGACAACAAACAATCTGCTGGAGGAACTCAGCAGGCCGAGCAGCATCTGCAGGGGGAAGAGAAATGTCGATGTTTCAGGTCAAAACCCTGCATCAGGACTAAGAGTGAAGAGGGGAGGTGGCCAGTATAAAGAGGCAAAGGGGGGTGGTGAGAGTGGGGCCAGTAGGTGATTGGTGGACTGAGGAGGGGTGAAGGATGATGGGCAGATTTGGGCAGATTGAGCCAGGTAAATCGGAGATGTCTCCTATTAGCATTTAGATAGAAAAGGCCATTATAGGTTTTCTGGAAGGGCAGGTTAGGCATTACCAATTGGCTTTAATTATTTTGAAGATATTACAAGGTTGGTGGGTAAATATAATGCAGTGATAAGAAATGTCTATAAAAAGCCTTTGAGGAGAAGTTTCCTGTATCCACCCGAGCAAGGAGCAATGTGCAAATACATTCTCTTTCTTGAAGGATGTCTTGCTATAGTGACCTGCCACATGCAGCAGCTCCTGAACAGGGCTAGAACAGCCTTTCTGCTGGGGGCATAGGTCACCACGACTATTTATTTCTATGTTTCTGGTCTCTTCCAGGCTTGTGCTGGGAACATTCATGCATTTATCAGTTTGCAGTGTGGTGCATCATCAGAAAATTAACATAGGTTCCAACTAAAGAAGCATCAAATGCACTTCCTTGTCCAAATAAACATGAGATTCTCATGACTGCAGGGAGCCCATAACTGGACCTGCAATGCCTTGAGAAGCTGAAGGTGTATATGAATAGCTCACTGAATGTACAGCTGGTTTGCAGGCATTCACAAAAGATCTTGATCATCAGTACATGATTCCCAGGGAGTGGCCATAACTCCAGCAGCAGCAGTCCATCTCCGAACATCTGACTGTTAACGCCAGTCCAAAGCTCAAGCATGAAAGGCCAATGCTCCAAAGTGCAAAAATTCTGCTGCCTAGAATATCATAAAAACATGGCTATTCTTCTGGCTGGACCATAGAGCTTTACAGCACGGAAACAGGCCCTTCGGCCAAACTCATCCATGCTGACCCAGGTACCTTCCTGTGATAGTCCCATTTGCCTGTGTTTGGCACATATGCTTTTCCCATCCATAGGAAGAGCTGCACTTTCAGATATCCCATAAAACTGGGGCCCCATCTACTCCCCGCCCCCCCCCCCCCCCCACACAAGCGTGCATACGACAGATCCCACATCACTCTGTGTGGACCAGCAGCAGAGTTTACAATCTACCTTGTTGTGACCTTGCACCTTATTGTCTACCTGCGCTGCACTTCCTCTGCAGCTGCGACACCCCACTCTGCACTGCCACCATTTCCACCTGCACCACCTCAATGCACCCCGCACCAACCCAATGTAACCACACTACACAATGAACTGACCTGTACGATCGGTGTGCAAGACAAGTTTTTCACTGTACCTCATTACAAGTGACAACAATAAACCAATACCAATACCACTGGTGTCCCAACCAACATTACCCCTCACTCCGTATCTCTGAAGAAACAGATTGTCTGGTTACCGCATTTGGAAAAGCTCTGGGTTTACAGAATTAAGGGTGTGGTCAGAAACACCTCACTGGCTGCAAAGCTATCGGACGTCCCAAGATCTTTTGGGCTCCCGAATGCTGCTTGGTACGTCCTGGTGCAATATGCAGGCAGGAAGATGGGGCAGGAGTCTTAAGTCCACAAATACTTTGTATAGTCGATTCCAAAATGTATTATGGTGTGTGATGTTCTTCACGAAATAGAGCCATAGAGTCATACAGAGATACAGCACAGA
This sequence comes from Pristis pectinata, assembly GCF_009764475.1. Lineage (NCBI taxonomy): Eukaryota > Metazoa > Chordata > Chondrichthyes > Rhinopristiformes > Pristidae > Pristis > Pristis pectinata. The sequence continues at coordinate 32,331,733 of NC_067424.1, forward strand.
AACAGGCCATTTGGCCCATTGAGTCCACACCAACCATCAACCACCTATTTAAACTAATCCTACTCTAAACGTTTTGTTTATTTTCCTCCCACATTCTCTTCAACTCCCCACAGATACTACCATTCACCTACACTCTAGAGGGACTTTACAGTGGCCAATTAGTCCTACCAACCTGCACAGAGCACCCAGAGGAAATCCACGTTGCCACAGGGTGAACTTGCAAACTCCACACAGACTGTGCCTGAGGTCAGGATTGAACCTAGGTCTCCAGAACTGTGAGGCAGTGGCTCTACTACCTGCTCCAGTGATTAATGGAAATAATCAGGTAGCAACTGTTTAACAAGAAGGATATTGAAGTCAAACAGCACAGAAACAGGCCCTTCTGCCCACCACATCCATGCCAACCATCAAGGTCCCATTTATACCAAAAAGAAATCGCACCTGGTCCATAGCCTTCTATTCCTTGGTGATTCAAGTGCTCGTCCAGATACTTCTTAACTGTTGTGAGTGTTCCACATTGCAACCACCCTCTGGATGAAAAAAAAATCCTCAGCTCCCCTCCAACTCCTCACCTTGAACTTGTGTCCTCTGGTTTTGGAAATCTCTTTTATGGGGAGAAATTTCCTACTGTCTACCATATCTTATAATGTTGTACGTCAATGTTAGGTTCCCGGTGAGAGAGGTTGTTGCAGTGTGAGTGATGTGGGACTATGGCATGAAATTGGTATGTAAGAGTCATGGTTCAGTTGGTGAGAGATGGGATTTGAGCCTCTTGTGGCACTGCGTCCATAACTGTGGAGGTGGACTCCTCACTTTGTTTACCTCCTCACTATGTGCCTCAAAGGCCTCCTGATTCCTATGGTAAGGAAACCTCTTTCCTTGTCTCTATTTCATCCACCAAGGGTTCCAGAATTGCAGCAGAAAATTGGGATGTCCACTCTCATCCATAGTCAGCCATCTTTCCCATATAACTGACAAGGTGACTAGAAAGACATTAGTTACAATTGCAAAGCACAAGTCATACAAGTATGGCTTGCTAGGTCAAACTGGTGCCTGTGATATAGATCAAGTGTCAAAACAGTGGAGTTAGCTCCAGGTAATGGCTGAAATAACCTTGTTAATGAAGTTGCAATTCAAATTTAACCACGTATTTCAAGTTTCTAATTTTGTACCCTTCCTCCTTGAGTTTTATAAATATTCACCCTTCACAGGCACCAGTCCCAGACACTGAAACACATCATTAATACTTGCTCAAGGGTGTAGACGAAGCTTTGAATATTAACTGATAAGAAATCACTATGATCACAAGCTGCAACCCACAAATACATTTGCTCTTGCCTTGCAGATAATTAAATTGATGTGTTTCTACTAAACCCATCTGAAACTGCAGGACAGCAAAAATAAATTCAGCAAATAGACTTCCATTAATTAAGATAGATGTACCCCAGGATTGGAAAGATAAAGCAATGCTGTTCAGATGGTTAAATAAACAGCCAGAGGTGACAAAGTAGTAAAATGTAGCTTTACCAAAGCATTGGACTATCAAGTAAATAAAGTTAGACAGAGACAGAATTGCATTAAATAAACAGGTACAGATTGGGAAGATTCATTTATATCATCCAGCTGAATTTAAACCAAACCTACCGGCAAAAGTAGACACAGAGACAAGGCCAATAATGCACAGTCAAACGTACTGAAAGATGTAAATAGACTTCATTAGGAGATTTGATTGGTCCACTTGTAGAGACTGCAGCCAGATAGATGTTTGGGTGGGGTCATACTATGTAGAAAACCACTTTGAATGCTGCAAGTCCAAAATTTAAAAAAACATCTAAAAATGCACAACAACACAGACGAGCATGCAGGAAAACAAGACAACAGAGTATTGTAGCATGGCAGTTCTGGTAACAAGCTGGTAGTCCAGAGGACTGGACTAATGACTAATTAGAGTAATTGAGGAATTCAAATTCAATTAATTTATTCAATAAATATGGAACCAACAACTTACTCTGGGAAATGGCAACTCTGAATTATCGAACAATGCCATTCGGCATACTCCTTCACAGAAGGAAATCTAGTGTCTATAACTGGCTTATATCAAGCAATCAGAAACTTATAGCATGCAAGGAGGCCATATGCCAAAGTGGCTCCAAACCCATTGCTAAAAAGTACTTTGTTTTATTTTATTCTAATTGTGTTCTTTCTTGTAAAAATTGTGTATAATTTATGTTTAATTTACGTTTTTCTTGTGAATGCTGCTTATATGATGCTATGTACCTATAATGCTGCGGGAAGTAGGGCTTTCATTGCATCTGTGCGCACATGTACTTGTGCATGTGACAATGAACTCGCCTTTGACTTTGACGATGTACTTAGTGCTGCAAAATAACAATCATTTCAAGGGCAATTGGGGACTGGCATTAAATGTTGACCTTATCAGCAATACCCACATCCTGTGAATGAATTTTAAAAGAAACTGCACCATTTCCTATACACTGTATAGATTAGTGGGGGTGGGGGATGGAGATCTAATGCTGCAATCGTTTTCGAAACTGATAGCAACTAAGCAAAACCAAGGGGTTGCCATCATATGGCCGAAAATTAATTTCTATCTGAAGGAGGAGAGAAGGCTGGGGAACGCTATTTCAGGACACCGTTCTTGAGCTATTGGGAAGTTGCAGTGAACTAGGTTTGTTCTTCCTGGGGCTAGGAGGGATGGGCCAGGGTGAGAGTGGGGAGATTAGCGAGGGGGAGAAAAGGGCATGTGGATCAAGGAGGTGAAGAGGAAAAGAGATGGGGAAGGGCCGATGGGAAGGAGAGGATTGGGAGGCCAGGGGAGGGTGGTTTTAAGGTGATGGGAGGGAGCAGAAACGTTCAGCAAGGTATTGTGAACCTTGGGGCCACGCATCAGGACCACACCGACGCATGATGAGCGCACCACCTCACCAGTTATGCACCTACCCACCCCACCTGTGGAAGGGTCTGCAGTTCCCACATCAGTCACCGCAGAACCCACAAAACTGAAGCGGAAGTAAGCTGTCCTTAATCCCAAAGGGCTGGCTAAGAAGAAGAAGGTGAAGAAGTCCATGGTTTCCTGGACATTGCCAATGAAAGGAACACAGGAGTGGGCTGAAGTATTGACAGAGAATCCATCAGTAAGTACCAACACCTATCGCTGCTGGTTTCTCGTGTGTCCTCTGTAAAAGCTCCACTTGGTATTGGTATTGGTATTGGTATTGGTTTATTATTGTCACTTGTACCGAGGTACAGTGAAAAACTTGTCTTGCATACCGATCATACAGGTCAATTCATTACACAGTGCAGTTACGTTGGGGTAGAACAGAGTGCATTGATGTAGTACAGGTAAAAACAATAACAGTACAGAGTAAAGTGTCACAGCTACAGAGAAAGTGCAGAGCAATAAGGTGCAAGGTCACAACAAGGGAGATCGTGAGGTCAGGGTCCATCTCATCGTATAAGGGAACTGTTCAATAGTCTTATCACAGTGGGGTAGAAGCTGTCCTTAAGCCTGGTGGTAAGTGCCCTCGGGCTCCTGTACCTTCTACCTGATGGAAGAGGAGAGACAAGAGAATGCCCCGCGTCGGTGGGGCGTTTGTCTATGCTGGCTGCTTCACCAAGGCAGCGAGAGGTAAAGACAGAGTCCAAGGAGGGGAGGCTGGTGTCTGTGATGCGTTGGGCTGTGTCCACAACTCTCTGCAGTTTCTTGCAGTCCTGGGCAGAGCAGTTGCCGTACCAAGCCGTACATGCATAGTTGTGGTGAGAGGTAATCTTAAAAGCTCTGGAGTTTAGATGGTAAACTTTGGAGGGGATTGCGTATAATCTCCAAACTCTATTTGGAACTACGAACAGCTTCAGCAGCGTGACTGTGATTTGTGAGACCTTTATTCGGAACTCGGATGGACAGCAGCAAATGACAGGAACAGGAACTGCAGGACGAGCAACATCTGCTTCTCCCAGAGCAGCAGCTTCCGAGGTGGTCAGTAGAGTGAGACGACCCACAGGAAGCCATGCCTCCCGTTCAGGAAGTACTGAGTAGAGCATGAACCTCCTCAACGTGCTCAAACACCAGCCACTTCAGAGACAAAGGGCTCCCACCCAACAGATTGTGGCAGGGTGCGGCAGTCTACTGGAACCAAGCCCGTGGCCAGGATCTGGTGGTCACACTTTATCAGTAGCTGTAGAAGACTCCAATACTTTGCTTCAGGGTACTTGCAGGGTGAGGTGGGAAACTTTGCAGCACCTCGCGGTCGGTGCATGTGGTGAGTTGTTGATGAGTTTTTTTTTGCCGGGGCCAGGCCTATAAAGACACTGCTTGGGTTTACATGCTCTAACTTCCTGCGGGATGTTATCAACTGCATACAGGTGGCAACCCTGGCACTCCCCGAGCACCCAGGAGCCTTTGTCAACAGCTCCTGGACTGACGTTCTGTCAACGTATCAATGGTGCACAGTGGCTGAATGATCAGGTGGGAAACTCCTGTCACAATCCATGCTCTGTGACCTCTTGGCATCTCGGTTTCAGGACAATTAGTAATACAGTCATAGAGTCATGGAGTTATACAGCATGGAAACAGGCCTTTCAGCCCAATTCATCCATGCCAACCAAAGTGTCTACCTGAGTTAGTCCCATTCCCCATTTTTCACCCCTACCCCTCTAAACAGTAGTGTAGTGGTTAGCATAATGCTATGACAGCGCCATCGACCTGGGTTCAATTCCGGCCACTGTCTGTAAGGAGTTTGTACGTTCTCCCTTTGTCTGTGTGGGTTTTCTCCAGATGCTCTGGCTTCCTCCCACATTGCAATGACATACAGGTTAGGAAGTTGTGGGCATGCTATGTTGGCGCCGGAAGCGTGGCGGCACTTGCGGGCTGTCCCCAGAACACTCTACGCAAAAGATACATTTCACTGTGCGTTTCAATGTACATGTGACTAATAAAGATATCTTAAACCTTTCCACCCATGTATCTGTCTAAATGTCTTATAAATGTCGTAATTGTACCCACTTCTATCACTTCCTCTGGCAGTTCATTCCATATACCCACCACCCTCTGTGTGAAAAATATGCCCCTCACATTCTGTTTAAATCTTTCCCCTCTCACCTTAAACCTTAGCCCTCTAGTTTTAGACACACCTATCCTTGAAAAATGACTGTGACCATCCACCTTATCTCTGCCCCTCACGAATGGGGAATAGTTATTTGCCTTGGCAATGAATGAGACTCCTCACTACCCCTGTTCCCCTACCACATCATTTCAGCTGGCTGCTCAAAGTCATGGGACATCTTTTAACATCTGTCTGATAAAGTTCACAAGAAGACCAACAAATGAGGACCAGGAGCACTACCAAGCAACTCATGGGCACACTCAAGATGTTCTCCTAGTTCTGGAGATATCCCTCAATATATACCAGCCCCATAATGCACAAAACTGCATGACAGCAAAATTTAGATCTGCAGAAGAAAGAAAACAATAAACACAGACAAGGAAGGAATAAAAGGTATATAATGAGTCGAGAGCACAGCATGTTACTGGCAGCGATGCATAACAAGCCCTCGTTTGTGGTGAGGTTCACATAAGAGTCGACAGCTGACCCATCCAAAATCTTTTTTCACCCTTTTTCACCCCTACCCCTTCCCTCAGCACAAACCATCTTGCTATCAGCCAAACAAGCCCTGCACAATCCTTTCTTCATGATTATTGTTCAACATGGGCACTTGCCAGCACCAACCAAAGATCTTCAGGTCAAGAAAGTGATGAAAAAAAAATTAGGGTAGTTAAAGTAATAATTGAAACTTAATTCCAGTATTGTGTAAAACACCACTATGCATACCGTTATGCAAACTCAAATCTTTACATCCTGCTCTGTCACGTATTATGCAACCTGCTGTGGCTTCAGCAAAGGTAGAGGAAGGCTGCTTGGTTCCCTGTTCTGAAGACTGAAATCTTTCCAGACTCTGCTCCAACTGTCGGGTTAATCTTGGTCATCACAATATGAGGCTGTGTTTCAGGTAGAGTTTAATGACAGTCATTGGGTGAGAGCCAAAATCTCCTTAAGTAGACCCCACAACTCTATGACCACCCTCACCATCATGAGGTGTAACTTTGCTGCAGGTCGGTAGAGTGATGAACAGACACACCCAGCTCATCAAGAAGGTGCTCATGATGTGCAACCCTTAGTGGGAGCTTACATGTGTTTTCTTGAATTGCCTGTTTGTTGCTCCATAGAGTTAGTATCTCTTTGCATGGACAAAAACTTTATTGCGATATCATATGCAACGTAGCTGGGCACCTGTCAGTTCATTGTACATTCTTTGCTGCTGCTTCAGAAGTCTCCTGTTTGTCAAAGGCCCCAGATATAAAGTATCTGTATCCAAATGAGCATCGATTGTAGCATCCTTTACTCTACAACATGAAATAGTCATTGCTGTCTGGTCTCCGTCATCTGATCATGCTACTTAGGATGTGTGAGACACCGCTCCCATAGCAGTGTTTCTGAGCTGGTGCATGGTAACCAAGAGCGCTGTGATGGTAACCCTCAAAGTGAGTAAATTCAGAGTGGAGCGATATCTACACCTGTGTAATGCTTGATGATCCAATGGGAGATTAAAGACAAGAGCTCGGGATAAGAATATTTTAAGTTATTGTGGTGTGTGTGATCATTCTTCATTCAATGCTGACCAAATCCATGTGAAAGGTTTGGATGCAATGTAGATGGATAATAACGAATTCTGTCACCAGTTTGCCGTGAGTCAGTCCCCAGTCACCCCATCCCTGACAGCTGATCATGCTAATATTCCAGTTATCCTCTGCCCCTATCTCTGCACATGTATCGAGAAAGATGGTTCTGCCGTTGACCTCATAATAGGTCGGCTGGTGTACCTGTACCCAACCTCACTCACACGCTTAAATAATAACTTCAAATATTCTTATCTCAAGTGCCCTAATTCGCAGGGCCATCGATCTCCTCAGGTCATTAAACATTCCACAGATGGTCATGTGTTGGACACTGAGGAAGTGGGATCCGGTCATATGTTGGAGTCGAAATGAGATGTGCTTTCTAAATGCTTTATTTCTTGGTGAGTAAATGAGTTATGGCATTGTTCAGCTGCACAGTTTAGTTCAGGATGAACCCTGCAACCGTAGGAGGTGTAACGCCTGTCCCTACACCTCCTCCCTCATCACCATACTGGGATCTAATCAGCCCTTCCAGATGAGGGAGAGATTCACATGCACCTCCTGTAACCTGGTGTAGTGCATCCGTGCTCTTGGTGTGGCCATCTCTACATCAGTGAGACCAAGTGCAGACAAGGCGATCGCTTTGTTGAGCACCTGCGCACTGTCCACCAACGCCATCTGGAGTGCCCGGTTACAAGCTATTTTAATTCTCCTCACCATTCCCACACTGACCTGTCTGTCCTCAGCCTCCTCCGCCACCAGGGTGATGCCAAACGCCATCCAGAGGAGCAGCACCTCATATTCCGCCTGGGTATTCTACAATCTGACGGCACGAACGTTGAATTCTCCAGATTCAAGTAACCTGCTCCCCCTCTGAACCTTGCTCTCACCATCGGATCTACCCAGGTCCTCCTACACACACCCAATGCCTTCCCCCACCACCACCCTCCAGCCCCCTATCACCCTGTTTCTTTCCCCTCCTCCACCTAGTTCATCTGCCCATCACCCACACACTCTTCTCACTGGGTCCCCTCTCCCTACTTGTCCCAACCACCCTCCCCACCTCCCTTATTTGGTTCCATGCCCCACCTTCTTTTCCTATCAGATTCCGTCATCTTTGTTGCCTCCACCTATCACCTCTCAGCCTCTGTCACTATTTCCACGCTCCCCTCCTCCATCTACCAATAACCCCTCCTCACCTGGATCCACCTATCGCTTGCCAGCTCTTGCTGCAGCCCTTCCCCTCACCTCTCTATACTGGCTGTCTCCCCTCTACTCTTTCAGTCCGAATGTAGGGTCTCGACCAGAAACATTGACTGTCCATTTCCCTCCACAGATGCTGCCTGATGCTCTGAGTTCCTCCAGCAGGTTGTTATTTTTTTCTTATTACAGCACACCTAGAAGGGCAGGTCGAAGGCAAAGTTGAGTTTATTGTGGGCAATGCTATGTTAGCGCCGGAAGCGTGACGACACTTGCGGGCTGCCCCCAGAACACTCTACGCAAAAGGTGCATTTCATTGTGTGTTTTGATGTACTTGTGACTAATAAAGATATCTTATCTTACACAAGTTCATGTATGCACGGGTGCAATGAAAAACTTACTTGCAGCAGCATCACAGGCACATAGCATCATATAAGCAACATTCACAAGAAAAACATAAACTAAACATAAATTTTACACAATTTTTACAAGAAAGAACACAAATAGAACAAAAAAAGGTCCATTGTTGTGCAAAGGAGTCATAATGTTGCTATACTGAGGTAGTGATTAGAGTTGTGCAGGTTGGTTCAAGAACTGAATGGTTGAAGGGAAGTAGCTGTTCTTGAACCTGGTGGGGTGGGCCTTCAGGCTTCGGTACCTCCTGCCCAATGGTAGCTCCAAGAAGATGCCATGGCGTGGATGGTGGGGATCTTTGATGATGGATGTTGCCTTCTTGAGGCAGCACCTTGTGTAGATACTACGGATGGTCACTTCATATAGGACTTCCTGTAATCTTCTCTACCCATTCCTAATGATCATAGAAACTGGACCTCACTCAATCTGGCACCAACATATACTTTCAGCACCAAGTAGGCTTAACTTTCTGACAAGACCGAAAGTAGTAAGTCACTGAAGAAAGACAAGTTCTGAGGTGTTGGGGGAGGTTTTGCTTTCCTAATGTAAGAAATGACGATCATGGATGGGCCTAAGACTGCTGATGGTTCTGTGGGGAGTCAGCAGCCTATCAGCTGTCCCACACCAGGGACTCTAATGTGCATGCACTGCAGTCCACGCCTGGGACAGGCCGAAGGTCAGAGGCCAGCTTGTCTGACCTCCCAGTGAAGTCATCACCGAGTCCAGCAACGTGCAGAGGAGAGGGGTCAAGGCGCACTTCACATTCATCCCTTCAACCCAATGCCAGGGAGGGTTGACATTGATCCAGAACCCCATTCGTCAGTCTTGTGAAAGGAAGGTAAGCCCAGTGAGAGCTTGAATTATTTTACTTTATTTTAATTATTTGTTTTTACTCTTGTATTTGTACTTGAAATAATAATTTTTTATGGATCACTTCAATCCACTTGAATTATTTTTAAGTACCTCTGAAGGGTTCCAAACCCCCGAGCAGCCGCTGTCAAAGGCAGCCGGTTCCAGGGGACAGGGCCTTAGGATGTGCCGCCGAGGCCTGCAGATGGCACAGAGCCTAGCCCACCTAGTCAGCTGCCCCTGGGTGTGGGGAAGTCAGCCTGGTGGGAACGTTGCATTCATTGAAGTGCGTCCATGGCTGAATGGAGCTGTGAACGGCTAGGTGATCTGGCCTAGAGTCATAAGTTGATACAGAACAGAAACAAGCCCTTTGGCCCACCGAGACCGCACTGACCATCAAACACCCAATTACACTCATCCTACATTCTCCCCAGATTCCCTTCAGCCTCCCAGATTCTATCACTCACCTACACACTAGGATCAATTGACCCACCAACCTGCACGTCTTCAGAATGCGGGAGGAACCGGAGCACCCAGAGGAAACGCTAACAGGGGGAACATGCAAACTCCACACAGGCAGCACCAGAGGTGAGGATCGAATCCAGGTCGCTGGAGCTGTGAGGTAGCAGCTCTACTAGCTGCATCAATGTGCCTAATAATTCTAAGTCATGGGGCAGTGGAAAGTAAATAGAAATAAAAGCCCTTCCACTTTAAACATCAGAGAACTTCCCCATTTTCTGAACACCAACTCAAAAAGCTCAGTCCAGGACATTAGGCTTTTACCCTTTTTATGCACACACTTCACAATGTAGCATAAATCCAATCACTCAGCATAGGTCGTTATGCATTTTGGGTTCACAACTGGGTACAGTTTCATTGGAATTGAGACATTATAGGACACCTTGCCCTCTCTGTAAAACTGAAACATGTGATCTGTAGTGTGAACACAGTGCTGACTTCAATCCACAGTGAACTCCACAATCTAAATTAGTGCCCTGACCTTCACAGTCATTCAAATATAACTCTGCTTCAGCACAGTCTTCACTGCTAACATTATATTTTGAGATAATTTGTTTCTCAACCTTGGTCCATATTGTATTTGCTTTAATAATCTCTGCAAGATTGTTCTATTTTAGCAACAATATTAAGACACTAAGTCACATCCAAAACACTTTAAAACAGGCTGAGATATTTTTTAAAAAGTCATTGTTTTCCAAAGCTATCTCTTGCATACTTCAATGTTGAGGAAGAAATTTTCTACTTGACTGTAGCTTCAAGAACACTGAAGAAATTTTAACTCTTCCAACACAGAACATACTATTCCAATCCCACCTCCATAAATCTCTCCGGTCAGCAGCTGCCGTCCATCATTAAGGCATTGGTCAGGCAGTTTCTGTGGACAGCGAATCAGAGTTATCATTTCAGGTTGACCTTTCATCTGCAGAATCTGCCTGACCCACTCAGTATCTTCAGCGTTTACTGATTTTAATTCACCTGCGTTTACTTTTTTGCTTTTCATTCAGCACAATGGTTACGGTGTGCACCATCTGTGAAAGGTTCACCAACAGCTTGTCAATGTTTCTTCGTTGGTACTTGGAAGGACAAGACACTTGACTACCTCCTCTCCAAGTCACACACCATTCTAGCTAGCAATGATATATCCTGATTCCTACGCGCTTGCTCAGTCGCATTGTTGGAGCGGACCCCCCCCCAAAAAGAAACACTGTTGGGTTCATTTACCACTGCAGCAGGTGAGAAAGACAGCCCCTCGGTACGTTCAGTGTTCATAACATGCTGATCTCCCACCTCCCTCAGATGAATGGAATGGGCTGCCAGAAGAAGAGGTTGAGGCAGGTACATTAACAACATTTTAAAGGTACTTGGACAGGTACATGGATAGGAAAGGTTTAGAGGGATATGGGCCAAACACAGGCAAATAGGACTAGCTTAGATGGGAATCTTGGTCAACATGGACCATTTGGGCAGAAGGGCCTGTTCATGCTGTTTGACTCTATGACTCTATGAATGTGAATAAAGAGAAACTGAATCCCTCGATTGGGCCATTTCTCATGTTACCGTCCCTCTGTGACTGATCATCTCATAGATAAGTTGAGCACAAACATGAATCGCCAACTCACCCAACCAATAGTAAACTGGACAGCCTTGTGCGTGACCAACATGCAATCTGTTGGAGGAACTCAGCCGGTCGAGCAGCATCAGCGGAGGGAAAAGAATTGCCAACATTTCTGGTCGAAACCCTGCATCAGTCCTAATGCAGGGTTTCAACCCAAAACGTTGACAATCCCTGTCCCCTCCACAGATGCTGCCTGACCCACTGAGTTCCTTCAGTAGATTACTTGTTGCTCCAGATTCCAGCGTCTGCAGTCTCTTGTGTCTCCTTATCCACATCCATACTGCTTACCATCCACCTGCCTTTGTCTGTCTATAACTTTCACTCAGTTGCTTTCCCAATGGCTGCCCACAGGCTGATGGTGGGTTCCTCACTCACAGAAGAGGAGGCTGCATGCGGGACAAGCAGGAACAGACGTGGGCCTCGTTCGACCTGTTCTCACCTTCATTACTTTCCTATGAGTGCCAGCAATCTTAGCTGGTGGGCTGGTGGTCATCAGCGAGGGGTCTGTGAAGTAAGCAATGGTGGGAGCATGAATAGGAGAGGACAGTGAATGCATATCCCATGGATTCCTGGGTCATCAGGAATCCAAGTGCAGTAAAACTCCGATAAACTGCTCTCCAAAGTCCCAATGGTTTGGTGTCTGGTTCACCAGGTAATGTTTGATGTTCTCCCTTTCCACTCACTGGGGGCCCAGCTCCCACAATCTGTCTAACACACTAGGACCCTGGTTCACACATCCATAGAACCATAGAACACTACAGCACAGAAAACAAGCCATTCAGCCCTTCTAGTCTGTGCTGAAACTTTATTCTGCTAGTCCCATTAACCTGCACCCTGGCCATAACCCTCCAGACCTCTCCCGTCCATGTATCTATCCAATTTATTCTTAAAACTTAAGAGTGAGCCCGCATTTACCACGTCAGATGGCAGCTCGTTCCACACTCCCACCACGCTCTGAGTGAAGAAGTTCCTCCTAATGTTCCCCCTAAACCTTTCCCCTTTCACCCTAAAGCCATGTCCTCTCGTACTTATCTCTCTTAATCTAGGTGGAAAGAGCCGACTCATACTTACTCTGTATATACCCCTTATAATTTTGTAAACCTCTATCAAATCTCCCCTCACTCTTCTATGCTCCAAGGAATAAAGTCCTAACCTGTTCAATCTTTCCCTGTAACTCAACTCCTGAAGACCCAGCAACATTCTAGTAAATCTTCTCTGCACTCTTTCAATCTTACTGATATCCTTCCTATAGTTAGGTGACCAGAACTGCACACAATACTCCAAATTTGGCCTCACCGATGTCTTATACACCAATGTCTTATCCCTTTCATTTACCATGAAATCTTGCCCTAAAAGTGGAACCTGTTGGCCATAGAGTTCTTGCAGTCATGACATGGACTGCCATCGGGACAAGCCTCCTGCAGTCAGGGCAGAAGCTACTGTCAGGATCGGGTGAGTGCAGTGAGGACAGGGACCACAGTCTGGACCGGGTTAATGGAGTCAGGACATGGTTATGGACAGGAAGGGGTTAATGCGCTGAGGGCAGGGTTAATGCCGTCGTGACAGAGGCTACAGTCTGGACAGGGTTCATGAAATCAGGGCGGATGCCACACAGTTGGAACAAGGTTACTGCGGTCAGGACATAGTTACAGTCAGGAAAGGGTTACTGCAGTCAGGACAGGGTTAATACAGTTAGGAAGGTTGAAATGTTCATTCACCAGCTGATATGAACCATGATAAATGTAGAGCGCGGGGAGATTCTAGTCCAACATGCTTTCACTCCCACTCAGACTCCCACAAATATTGAGTCCAAAATGTGAGGGGAGTGTTTTGATGTGTCATAACCAGAGCATCAGTAGATGGCGCTCAGTGCCTTATATTGCAGAATCAGTGACTACGAATAATCCAGGCCTGGAAAAGGTTCAGTCAGCACTGAGTGAAATGTATTTCTGATACATACAAGCAACTTAATCCCTCTGGGAACTTCTATAGTCCCGAGATTCAATGAACAAAATCTGTGAACAGAACTGCTTACCTGAACGTACTGCCTAAGAAACAAATTTAATGGTTGCTAATCTAACAATATTTTGTTTATTTGTCCCCAGTTTGTCTCTCCATCTCTCTCTGTCCCTCTCTCTCTGTCTCTCTGCCTCTCTCTCTGTCTCCCTCTATCTGTTTGTCTGTCTGTCTCTCTCTATATCTATCTGTCTCACTCTGTCTCCCTTTGTCAGTCTCTCTCTATCTATATGTCTCACTCTCTCTCTCTCTCTCTTTCCCTCTCTCTCTGCTGCTCACATCCAGAACCCAGGGCTTTCTTTCTCCCTAGTTCTTTCCTAAAGTGATTGCTCCTTGTTGGGGCACTGTTCACATAGTTTTTTTTCCTTTTGTACTACCTCGATGTACTTATGTATGGAATAATCTGCCTGGATGGCACGCAGACAAATGCTTTTCACTGTATCTCCATAAATGTGACAATAATAAACCAATTAGCAATTACCAGATCGCTCTATGTTGGTGTCAGTCCCCAGTGCTTCAACTAGGGGATGCCCAGTAGGGGATTGGCATTTAGTGGCAGATAGATGCTCAACTAGGAGGTGTATCACACCATCCAAGCTTCTCCGCATCCAGTGATCATACATGTAGAGGCAGCTCATATACACAAACACGTACACATACACACGCATATTCATACATGTGCATGCGCGCAAAACACACACACACACACACATGTGCATGAAGGTCATAAGTTAAAAAGGAGAGTTCCAGTGTAAATAAAGTTTCATTGGAAAAGTGGTCAATCCCCTGTTGAGGATGAGTCTAATGACAAGGATTTTATAATAAATTGTTATTATACATTACAACATACAGCATCAGGAACGATGCTGTACGTTGTAGTGTATGATCACCGGCAACACTCAAAGGAGCTGGAGGAACTCAGAAGGTCAGGCAGCGTCTGTGGAGGGAAATGGACAGTTGACGTTTCAGGTTGGGACCCTTCATCAGGACTGGCTATGAATATCAAACATGTTTGTAGCCAGTTCTTTACTACTTCAGTGTGGTGGATAACTTATTCATGCAAAGGCATTGCACAATATAATTCCCTTGATACAATATTTATGTGCAGTTCAGATTTATTCATTTTTCTCTATCACTTCACTGTCAAAATCTTTATATATTCATTGATTTCTCTTTAAGTAACAGAGATATTGCAGTGTGGCTCACAAGCTGCTCATGATGTCACCTCCAGGCAACTCCGACAGAGCATGTCTGTGTCAGAGGGCTGCTCCTAACGCAGTAGAGAGGGATGAGAGACGTTGGTTAGTGTTCTGGTTCTTGTGAGTCAGTGCAATGACTCTCCCTCTAAGCTACTTGATCAAATGCTGCATGATGAGACACACTTGCTCACCAAACAATAACAATGGATGTGAAGGGTTTGATGCTTACTCTTGAGTGTCAGTAGCTGCTTTATTGAGTATGTGCAGATCACCAAGAGCAACTAAGTACTCTTGGAAATGTATACAGTTCCCAGTCGAACTTTGAGAGGAACTCTGAGAAATGCTACAAAGCTCCTATGGATTGCACTCTCTATCTCTCTCTCTCACACTCTCTTTCTGTCTCACCTTCTCTGTCTCCTTCTACCTCTCTCTCTCTCACTTTCTCTCTGTCTCTCTCTCTGTCTCTCTTTCTCTGTCTCTCTCTGTCTCTATCACTCTCTCACTCTCTCTCTAGTGATATATATATCACTCTCTCTTTCTACCTCTGTCTTTATCTCTAATCTTTCTCTGTTTTTCTCTAACTTTCTCTCTGTCTTTCTCCATCTGTCTATCTGTCTCTCAGGTCTCTCTCTCATACATCTCTCTCTCTCATACATCTCTCTCTCTCTCTCTCTCTATATATATATATATCTCTCACTCTCTCTTTGTCTCTCTCTCTCTCTTTTTGTCTGTCTGTCTCTCCATCTCTCTCTGTCCTTCTCTCTCTGTCTGTTTATTTGTCTGTCTCTCTCTCTCTCTGTATTTAGCTGTCTCTCTCTGTCTCTGTCTGTCTGTCTCTCTGTCTGTCTCTCTCCCTCTCTCTCCCTGTCTCTCTCTCTCTGCCTGTCTCTCCCTCTGTCTGTCTGTCTGTCTGTCTGTCTCTCTCTCTCTCTGATCTCTTATTTGCTAAGATTTCCCTATATCTGAGAAGGGATGTGATGCCCCTTCTGGTTGAATAGCCTACGAACACTAGCTCTTCGTGCTCAGATGTGAAGAAATCCATACCCAGCCCAGGTGGCAATGGAGATACAAGAGACGCAGATGCTGGAATCTGGAGCAAAAAACAAGCTGCTGGAAGAACTCAGTGGATCAGGCAGCATCTGTGGGGGCAAAGGAACAGTCAGCGTTTCGGGTCGACGGAGTCTTGACCCAGAATGTCGACTATCCCTTTACCTTCACAGATGCTGCCTGACCCGCTGAGTTCTTACACCATCTTGTTTTGTTGCTCCAGGTTTGTAATTGAATTGTAATCCAGCAAAGAATAATTACGGCATGAGATGAGGGGAGAATGTTGGAAAGGGGAAAAGATATTGGATGTCATGTCATTTGGAGTTCAGGTAGAGTCCCCTAATTATGTGGGCAGATTCTCACTGCTTATGGCTAACCTTTTAGTTACCCCTTCATTGAATCTTTGGAAGGAAACACTGATGAGGTTTAACAAAGAGCAATAAACACCAGCACAAGCCTCTTGGGCCAAATGGTCTGTCTAAGCACCCTAAATTCTTTTAACAAGGAAACGTCATGCTACAGTTATCAGTGCACTTGTCTGAGCCTTGGAATCCATGGTTGAGGCTGAGGAGAATTTCCATTCCACATTTAAGCAACGGTCCACATGCTAGAGAGGGGAAAGAAAGGATTAATGTAGGATTAGTGTGAATGAGTAGTTGATGGTCAGCACAGAATCGGTGGGCCAAAGGGCCTGTATCTCTTATGACCCTATGTTCCTCCTTGGTGACTGTAATGCACGCCAACAGACAGGACTACGAGACAGAAGGAATCCTGGCTGAAGTTTTAGGGCTTGGCAGTGAGGAACATCAGCCACAGTCATCACCCACGTCTGGGAAGAGGTAGACATACCAGGAGACCTCAGAAATGGTGCAGTCAAGACGACCTTCAGGAAGGGAGACGTCAAACTGTGGTAACTGCATGTTTTGTTCTTGTTTTGAAGAAGAGTACAACATTTGCAATCCTCCACTCCTCTGACACCCTGCAGGTATCGAAGGAGGACTTGAAGATTGTGGGCAGAATTTCTGCAATTTCTCCCTGTCTGGATGAATTTTATCTTGGCAGCTGAATTACCTGCTTTAAGAACTGTTAGCCTTTTTAGTACATTTTCCTTATATTTAACCAATCGGGTTAGGAAGTTGTGGGCATGTTATGTTGGCGTGGGAAGCATGGCGACACTTGCGGGCTGCCCCCAGAACACTCTACGCATAGATGCATTTCACTGTGTGTTTCGATGTACATGTGACTAATAAAGACAAAGATATCTTAAAACTAACAACTTCCTTTTTTTACCGTAGCTTTGGAAAACATTCAATTCTTGGTAAAAAGAAATGCAAAGTCCTTGATTAATACTACTGGTGTGGAAATCTATTAGCAGTCAGCAGAGGTGCTCTTGCCCCTTAGAACACATTGCTTGAACAGTGCAGAAGAAACTTTAACCCTACCTTATTTGATCTGATAGTGCTTGACACCAACACTGAGTAATTTGAGTTTGAAAATTTTCTGTCATCACAAAAGATCAAAAATCCCCCTCTACAATAATGAAATAAGGTCTAGATCCTCTCAACATGATTTGCAATTTTTCATATCCCAACAGGTTCACTAAATCTTGCAAACTTTAGAATCTCCAGTCAAATGTTTTTTTTGCTCTTTTATGTGGTGGGATCTCCATTGGAAACTCCTTGGCAGCATCTCTTCACAATAAACCTGTAGATCCATTGACTCTTTTGATCTGGTGTTCTGTTTGTACACAGGTATGTAACATTCCTGATCACTCCAAGTTAGATCCGGGAATAAAATAGCTGCAGCAGCCATGCAATGATGAGGGTGAACACAGCGAAGGTGAGCATCCTCCGGTAAGTGGAGAGTGATGACCACATCCCTGTTGATGAAGGAAGGCCCTCCAACCTGAGGAAAGAAAGAATGATTTGCATTCCTATTGGGTTTTTCCACCACCTCAAGATGTTGCAGAGTGTAAAGGCCATTGAACAACTTTCATATTGTACCATAGGAAATGTAGAAGCCAATTTCCATGTGGCAAGGTCCACTAAACAGGTCTGTACGATGACTACATAATGGGTCATATTTTGCAACAGCTCGATGTTCATCACTCCTGTAGCTGGAGGCACTAAGGGGCTTATATAAGGTGACAGGAAAGAGGATGAGGTGCTCTGCGTCCCGGTAGAATCCCCCAGCTCTTCCATCACTGGACTGCCTCTGCTTCCAGTGATTCAGGGAGCACCGACTACTGGTTGGCACACCCAATACATCCATTTTGGGAGGCACAGTGTGAAGCCTCATGTATGTAAATGCATGTGCCGAAATAAATTGATTCATGATCGAATTCTGCGAAATGTCTTATAGTTTGGGTTGCAGAGGAACTGGATGTTATTTCAGTCAGGGTCCTTCCACAGGATGTACTGAGATGCTTTTAGCCCAACTCCCAGAAGAGCAAGCAAAGCACTGTAACCCCCATCTCCCCTGCGGTCTAGCCTCCACCAGCACTCCGGATATCCAGTCTTCCCCACTCTCCAGGTATCCAGCCTTTTCCCAGTCTTCTGCCCTGCCACTGGTAAAACTACAGGGAAATTCAGTGGTAGGGCTAGCCATTTACCATTGGAGAGGCCCCCCTAGAAGGAAGAGCCTACCTCTAATGCCTGCATGCTCAGACAGCTTGCTGACTCATTAGGAGGTCTGCTCCATTCTATTTTATTGATACTGGCAGAGAGCTAAACATCGGCTTGGAAACCAGGGACAACTGCCCATGATTCTCATCGAGATGGTCCCATTGAGTCTTTTATATTCTTGAACACACAAATAAGACATGGCTTCAAAAATTGTCAAAGAGGAGATTTGCCAGGATGCTGCCTGGATTGGAGAGCATGTTATATGAGGATAGGTTGAGTGAGCTCGGGCTTTTCTCTTTGGAGAGAAGGAGGATGAGAGGTGACTTGATAGAGGTGTACACGATGATAAGAGGCATAGATCGAGTGGACAGTCAGAGACTTTTTCTTAGGGTGACAATGGCTAACATGAGGGGGCATAATTTTAGGGTGATTGGAGGAAGGTATAAGGGGGATGTCAGAGGTAAATTTTTTACACAGAGAGTGGTGGGTGCGTGGAACGCACTCCCTGCAGAGGTTGTGGGGGCAGATACATTAGGGACATATAAGAAACTCTTAGATAAACACATGAATGATAGAAAAATCAGGGGCTATGTGGGAGTGAAGGGTTAGATAGATCTTAGAGCAGGATAAAATGTCGGCACAACGTTGTGGTCCAAAGGGCCTGTACTATGCTGTAGTGTTCTATGTTCTATGTTCTATGTGGTTCCCTAAAGGTGACTGCTTCAAAGTCTTCTTCAAGAGACCTCGTCTTTGACAATGCCTCACAATGGGATGTAAAACTGGACTTTGTATTCAACCTCTGAGTAGAACATGGACCTAAAGCCTTCTGATTCACAGTCCAGAGTGTAACCACAGCTACCACTGCTTGGGGGAAGGAAACCTGTTGCTACACCTGGCACAAGCAAATGTAAAAAGAGGGATCAACACTGAACTGAAATGAATCATACTAACTCTGTGTCATAATCAGATAAAAGCTATTGCTTTAGTGACCAATGCTACTTATTTATTAGAGGGCCTCTAGATGGGTATTGCAAGATGCCCTCCAATAAATCAGTACTAATTGTCATTTATGATAGGTTTTAAAGAGGTGAATCTTTTACTTTCGAACAGCTTAGATTTTAGGGTGACTGGAGAGAGGTGAATAGAATAATGGAAGGGTTGAATCTCCCACCCCTTGGTGGATGATTGATAGCCTGTGGATATCTAGTCCCCAAACAGCTGCAAAAGTGGGGGGCGTAGGCTGGGTAGATAGGAGCTTCTGCTCCAGGGGAGGGTCAGCATATGGATCAAGCTGCTATCTAGTATGATACTGTATGTGATAACTTTCCTCAGAGTGGAAGAGGGAGCTGGACCAATTCTTGACTGAACATAAGAAAGTGAAGCAGGAATTGGCCATTAAGTTCTTGTGGCTCCTTTTGCCAGGGCTGATCTGTTAACACCACTTTCCTGCACTAACACCATATCCCTAGATTGGCTTAATATCTACGTACCTGTGGATCCCTGTCTTGAACACACTCAGCAGCTGAGCCTTCACAACCTTGGGTTATTGGGTAGAACTGTGGGCTACTATTATAAATACAAAGTATTGC
The DNA here is from genome assembly GCF_009764475.1 of Pristis pectinata. Lineage (NCBI taxonomy): Eukaryota > Metazoa > Chordata > Chondrichthyes > Rhinopristiformes > Pristidae > Pristis > Pristis pectinata. The sequence continues at coordinate 32,351,499 of NC_067424.1, forward strand.
TACAAATGACCATCAAGAAGCTCTATTAAATTATATTCCTTGTCCCTTTATTTTGCTGGATGTTACAGGATTTGTACTCCAAAACCGGTAATACTACTCACTAATATTAGTCAGTCCTTTTAAGGCTCACCGTAAAAAGTTGGCAAATGGCCACAAACCAGCCCCAAAGCACGAAGTTAGAAGCCACACTGGAAAACTGGAGGGATCAAAGAGTTGGAAATGAAAACAGGCATGAGAGTACAAGGAATACCAGCTTTGTAAAGAGTGAGAGAGATCAGATTGTTCTTTTCATTCAGATAGCTTAGAAGCATATTGATTTGTTATGCATTTCCTTCATTATCTGTTCTTATTTTCAGTTTCCATTTGTCCTATATTTTGTTTTATCTCTGTCAGGAGTTGTGCAAGATGTTGCCTCAGATGTGTTACTTACATCAATGAGCCCTCGTTCGTTGTGTCTGGAGTGCACTCATCTCCACCCTCCTCTGATTCTCTCTCATTCAAGTCATATTTTAATGCTTCGTCCTCTGTTGCAATACCAATGTTTTCTTCCTGAGTGCATCTAAGAAAGGGAAGTGTAAAGAAGGCTGTGTTAACAAATTTTCTTCCACTGGTATCGTGTTTCTAAACTCAAGAATCCCAATGATTGACATCATTGGAACAGTGGAACAGGTCCAATCACAGCTAGGATGTCCAGAGAGGCAGACCTTTCCAAAGAGGGAATCTGACGGCGAAACTCTGGTCCAGATGTTATTGTAGATGTACACTGTAGAATCTTGAATTTATAACACTGGGCTTGCATTCTGGCACAAGAAAGTAGAGAAAATTGTGACGTAACTGAGACGTCATCATTTGTGCAATGCCCAGATTTTCAGGGCATAAGTTCACTGTGCTGCTGTAACCATGAAAACTTGTTTCTCATAGTCCCGTCACAAGCCCACAGTGAATGTGAGTAGTGAATCTATCAATGTCTACTGGGGCTGAACTAGGCTGGAGGTTGGACATCTTCAGATCTTTGCAGCTATTTGGGTATATATATACACGCACAGACACACGCACAGACAGACAGACAGACACACACACACACACACACACACACACACAAACACACATTCATGCACACACACACACACACATTCATTCACGCACACAGAAACACACACATTAATACACACACACACATAAACACACACATTAATACACACACACACACATACACACACACACACACACACACAAGACCACAAGACAAGGGAACAGAAGTAGGCCATTCGGCCCATTGAGTCTGCTCCATGAGCTAAACTAAACTATTCCTATCTAGCCCCAGTTTCCGGCCTTTTCCCCATATCCCTTGATACCTTGACTAATTAGATACCTATCAATCTCCTCCTTAAATGATCGGACCTCCACAGCTGTATGTGGCAAAGAATTGTATGTAAGCACAAACATTCTTTTACACACAGAGCCATGCACACACAGACACAAACACAGGTCTATCACTGAATATCCCTATCTCCCTGGGGTACAGTACTGGTGAGCATAGATCTGTCACTGTATCACCATGGTGTACAGTAATGGTGGACACAGGTCCATTACTCTGACACCTAGAGGTACAGTAATGGTGGGCGTAGCTCTGTCACTGTATCACCTCGGGGTATAGTAATGGGGGATACAGGTCCATCACTGTATCAATACACACGAAATGCTGGAGGAACTCAGCAGGTCAGGCAGCATCTATGGAGGGAAATAAACAGTCGACGTTTCGTGCCGAGACCCTTCATCAGGACTGGAAAGAAAAAGGGCAGAAGCCAGAATAAGAAGGTGGGGGGAGGGGGAGGAGCACGAGCTGGCGGGTGAAAGGTGAGTCTAGGTGAGAGGGGGAGAGGGGAAATTAGGTGGGTGGGGAGGGGAGTGGGAGTGATGTGAGAAGCTGGGAGGTGATCGGTGGAAGAGGCAAAGGGCTGAAGAAGAAGGAATCTGATAGGAGAGGACAGTGGACCATGGAATAAAGGGGAAGAGTTGGGGAACCAGAGGGAGGAAGGTGAGGGTGAGGGGCAGGTCGGGAGGGCGGGGGAGGGGAAAGGGAAGGTGTAAAGCGGCCAGAGGGATAAGGGAAAACCGAAGGTGTGGGGGGTACAAAACGGGGGTAGTGGTTACCGGAGGTTAGAGAAATCGATGTTGATCCCATCACGTTGGAAACTAACAAGATGGAAAATGAGGTTTTGTTCTTCTAATCTGCATTTAGCCTCAACTTGGCAGTAGAGGAGGCAGTGGACAGACATGTCAGTGTGGGAATGGGAAGTGGAATTAAAATGGCTGGCCACCAGGAGATCCCGGCTGTTACAGCAGGCAGAGCGAAGGTGCTCAATGAAGCAATCCCCCAATCTGCGTCGGTCTCACAGATGTAGAGCAGGCTGCACCAAGAGCATCAGCTACAGTAGTGGTAGGCACAGGTCTGTCACTGTGTCACTCATGGGTACAGTAATGGTGGGCACAGGTCTGTCACTGTATAACCCCAGGGTACAGCACTGGTGGACACAGGCCTGTGACTGTAGAACACCAGGGTACAGCACTGGTGGGCACACGTTTGTCACTGTGTCACCCTGGGGGTACAGTACTGGTGGGCACAGTTCTGTCATTGTGTCACCCATGGGTACAATACTGGCGGGCACAGGTCTGTCACTGTATAACCCCAGGTTACAGTACTGGTGGGCACAGATCCATTACTGTATCACCTTGGGGTAGAGTGCTCATGGCAGAGGTCAGTCATGGCATAACAGAGGAGTAATGGTTGCTACACATCTCTCAATGGCTTTAAGTGCAATTTCATTAAGCTCTGTTAAGGTGCAGGAACAGCCACAAGGTTCGGGGAGGGGCGCGTGGCGGATCTCCTAGTGGGTCTCCTGCTGGGCCTGGCCAAGCTGGCCATCCATGGGACGTGGCGGCGGGTGGCCGAGGGTTCCGGCAGGTCGGCCTGCCTGCCCGTCTTCCGCGCTTACGTGCGCACGCGGGTGTCTTTGGAACGGGAGCATGCGGTCTCCTCAGGTGCCCTGGCCGAGTTCCGCGCTCGGTGGGCCCCTCAGAGGATCGCGTGTGTCGTGGACGAGACGGATGCGATCTTGGTATGAAGTGTGTGTTACAGTAGTGGGCTTAGTGTTGCGCGGGTATTGGTTTTGGCCGGGTTGTTTCTTTCTGTACTAGGTGCAGCGTATTTGCTGTTGGTTGTTTTTTTTTTGTAGTGTTTTTAACGAATAAACGTTAAGTAACAAAAAAACAGCCACAAGGTGCTGTACGATCCATTCCTACCATGGCCTCTCTCTCCCAGATTTACTTCGTGTTGGAAAGAAGTTTGAGTGTATGAACCTTAGGGTTTCAGATGAAGCTGCAAGGTTCAGTAGGCATTGGTAAATTGGTAAATTGGTTTATTATTGTCACAAGTACCAAGGTACAGTGAAAAACTTTGTTTTGCCTGCCATCCATACAGATTATTTCATCACATCAGTACATCGAGGTAGTACAAGGGAAAAGCAATAACAGAATGCAGAATAAAGTGTTACAGTTACAGGGAAAGTGCAGTGCAGGCAGACAATAAGGTGCAAGGCCATGTCGAGGTGGATTGTAAGGTCAGGAATCCATCTTATCGTACTAGGGAACCATTCAATAGTCTTATAACAGTGGGATAGAAGTTGTCCCCTCTTTGCGGGTGATTGAGAGGAAATGTGTTCAGTTAGATGTGTGGGAAATACGGTCCTTTCAAGTGTAGAGTCTTTAGAGAGTAGCAACAAGGGGCCAGTGAGTGGAAGTGAGGGAGGAGTGTGTAGAGGAATGAGGGGCAGAGTGAGTGAGCAGCATAATGACATTGAGTGAAGTGGGAGGAATTTAACCATTAGCTTTGTACGATTAAATCACATTCCTCTAGTCTCCCTCTGAAGTGGCCTGAGCTGTAGATTTGACTCCCATCACCTCCCACAACCCATCACCCCTCACCCACCCACCCACCCCCACTCATCTCCCCCACTCACCCCCCTCACCCACCTCCCCTCACCCACCACCCCTTACTCATTCCCCCAACCCACCCCACTCAACCCCCTCACCCATCCCCCCACCCCCTCAGTCACCCCGACACACCCCTCGCCACCCCTCCCTCACCCACCTCACCCACCCTCACCAACCCCCCCCACTCACCTCACCGACCCCCCACCCTCAGAAAACCCCCCACTCACCCCTCCACCCACCCCTTACACTCCCCCCACCCAGCCCGTCACCCACCCCCTCACCAATATATGTTGTCTCTCCATCCACATTTAATCTCCACATGGGTTCCAAGTCAGCTTTTTGATAGGTGGTATTTAACCACAATTTCCATATAGTTATGAACATCTGTCAGCTCCTGGACTTTATCCCTCTCTATGGGATGACCCCCACCACGTCCACACCTAATTTCTTGGAATGGGTGCCCAATGGTTACCTTCATCTGAGGAATGTTCTATTATTCCAAATGGACTCATAAAGCTTCATGCCTACCTCTTGAGGGAACATTCTGGAGCATTTGTTAAGGGAGTGGAGGCTTCCCCTGATCTTGTAGATCTGCAGTTTACTATTTCTTCCAAACTCCTTTTTTGTGACCTAGGAAGTTGAAAAGAGTTCACTACTGACGACATCGATGGATGTATTTTTCTATCTTCACCATAGAGCAATTATCAACACAGTTAAGTTAAATGTTGAAGAGGATTTCCATTTATGCAATTCCATTCAGAGATTGAAAGGTTATTGGATGTTAATGGAACAAGGGATATGGGTCAGTGCAGGAAAGTGGTAAAAAAGAAATCAACCATTATCTTATTGAATGTTGGAGCAGTCAAGAGTGGCTGCATCTGTTTCTTATCTTCTTGCATTTGTGTTCATTCTTCAGCCAACACAAATGGTAACCAAATAACTAGTTATAAAAGTCATCTGCTTAGTGGTAATCTGAAGATCAACAAACGCAATTAATTCAGTTGCAACTTATTTTGGAGTACCTGGAGTACATGGAAGGTGCCAGCATCCTGCATTGAAGTAAAGTGTGTGTCCAAGTCCAGCCTCTGTTCAGTGCTGTACTTCAGACTCTTGAGTTTGTAGCTCTTGAGTTCAAGCCCACCTCCAAAAATGTGAACAATAATTCAATGCAGAATGGAGGGAGTGCTGCAGGGCTTGTTGCTGCTGGTTTCTGGCTGAGATGTTAAACCAAAGCCTTCTCTGCCCTACTCAGTCAATAGATCCCTCAACAATATGCAAAACAACAGCATTTTCTCACAGCCCACGTTTGTATCCATTTATTCAAAGCTCTTTCTCACACTCAGATTTTAATGTATGATAGCAGAGTAAGATAAGCTTAGAGAGAAAGGAATTACATATAAGTATAGGCTGGAATGCAACCCTTGGTATTGTTTTGTTCAATACTGCATTCAAAGATACAGAATCAGAATCAGGTTTATTATCGCTGACATATGTCGTGAAATTTGTTGTTTTGCGGCAGCAGTACAGTGCAAGGCATAAAGACATAAAAATTACTATAAGTTACAAAAATAAATATTTAGTGCAAAAGAAGAACAACAAGGTGGTGTTCATGGGTTCATGGACTGTTCAGAAATCTGATGGCTGAGGGGAAGAAGCAGTTCCTTAATCATTGAGTGAGGGTCTTCAGGCTCCTGTACCTCCTCCCCAATGATAATAATGTGAAGAGGGCACGTCCTGGGGTGGTGAGGGTCCTTAATTATGGATGCCGCCTTCTTGAGGCACCACCTCTTGAAGATGTCCTCGATGGTGGGCGGGTGGGGGTTGTCCCTGTGATGGAACTGGCTGAGTCTACAACCCTCTGCAACCTCTTTCAATCCTGTACATTGGAGCCTCCATACCAGATGGTGATGCAACCAGTCAGAATGCTGCGGATGAATGAACTTCATTTGTTTTAAGATCCGGTCTAATCATCCATTGGGTTCAGCTAGCAGATTATTTGTTACACCCACACCCTTTGGCTGCCCAGTCCTGTGCCAGTCGCAGTGGCATTTTGGAACTTGAACCTCACGTCCCCTCTCAGGATGTCAGCAATCCACCTCCCTCCACTTGGTCTACAGGCAACACCCCGGCCTGAGTCCCTTGCCAACAGTTACTCATGGTGGAAGGGAGCCAGGGCTACAGCTAGTCATGGACAATGGATATCCAAGCAGGGAAAGAGAGCATCTCTCCAGCACCCAAAGAAGAATCACAGCCGCCCAGTGGTGGGACAGTTAAGCAAACATGGCAGGAAAGTATAATGGGGAAGCACAAGGGTTAAAAGTAACTTTTGAAAGAATTATTTTCATTTCTATGTACAATAAAACTCCTTGCTCCGTACATTCAGGTAGTTACCAATGCATTGAGTGTGCAAATTCATGAAAGATGGACCAATGCACTGCTCTTTGGTGTCTCTGAATGTAACAACAACCATTCAACCAACCTTGATACCATAGGGAGAGAATGAAAAATCACTGAGTCACAGGTTCTTATGTGTCCCCTATTCAATGCACACCCTAATAGGATGACATAGTACTGTCTCGTATAAATTTAGGATCACATCACCTACTGACTCTCTCAAGAGATGCACGTGCACTCACCTTCTCCCTGAGTCACAGGTTCTGATGAATACTGAATGTTAGTTGCTTGGCTATTGATAGATGAATGTGTTGAAGTTAAGTAGCCTCGGCCTTTGTGACTGCAGGAACCTGACCCCAAACTTAATATTAGTCTTCTAAAGAATACAGTGTGTACAAGAGGGTGAGCCACTAACACAGCTTGTTTCTGCCCAGCTGCTGTGCATACTTAAAGGGAGGTAAGGTTTAATAGAGAGGGAATGATCCCTCAAGTTCCATTGGCATGACTGACCCAACAGAGGTGACAACAACATTGTATATAGTCAGGTCAGTGTTGACCTGGGAGTATTCGACTCCAGACCCCATGAAGCTTCATGGCATCATCAAGCACAGTCAAGGAAAGCCTCCTGCTGACCCACGCCCACTGCTTCCCCGCCACCCCCCCCCCACCTTCTTTGTTGAAGGAGCACTGGTAACACCGCCACTGACCAAATTGGCCGAGTCCTAAAAGACAGTGCCCAGACTGGACCTGAAGCAGATAATGAGTGAACCAACACGAGAGGAAAAACATGTCTAATGTCTTCCTGAGCAATCCACCTGTCTCAGGTTTATTTGCCCCTTACAGTATTAATGGGAGTAACCACTGTACAGTCCATGTGCTAACCCGAGCCCTAATCTTCACACTGAAAACATCCTACATTTTGTTGCACATCGCCACCATATGTTAGCTGGAATAGATTCAGACCAGGTACTGGCAGATCAGAATTGTTTTCTGCCACCATCTGAAACCTCACCTGACACCTCCTATACTTCAGCTTTAGAATCAAAGCAAGGACCAACTGCTGTTCAATGATGAATTTCGTAGAGCATGTCAGGAGGGGCACCAGGCATACTGAATAATGTGTTCCGTTTTGGTCACCTCATTATAGGAAGGATGTGGAAGCTTTAGAGAGGGTGCAGAGGAGATTTACCAGGATGCTGCCTGGATTGCAGAGCATGTCTTATGAAGATAGGTTGAATGAGCTAGGGCTTTTCTCTTTGGAGAGAAGGACGATAAGAGGTGACTTGATAGAGGTATACAAGATGATAAGAGGTATAGATCAAGTGGACAGTCAGAGACTTTCTCCCAGTGTGACAATGGCTAATACAAGGGGACATAATTTTAAGGTGACTGGAGAAAGGTATAAGGGGGATGTCAGGGGTAAGTTTTTTACACAGATAGGGGTGGGTGTGTGGAATACACTGCCAGCAGAGGTTGTGGAGGCAGATACATTAGGGACATTTAAGAGACTCTTGGATAGACACATAAATGATAGAAAAATCAGGGGCTATGTGGGAGGGAAGGATTAGATAGATCTTAGAGCAGGATAAAATGTCGGCACAACATTGTGGGCCGAAGGGCCTGTACTGTGCTGTAATGTTCTATGCTCTACGTTCTAATGTGATGCCAGTCTGATGAACATGCAACCACATGTATGACCTTACTAAAAGGCTGAGTGGCCTGAGAGTTTGAGGGTCATTTACTAACATGGTCTCTGATGCTCAGTTTGGGTTCTCTCAGTACCACATGGCCATGGTTCAAAAGAGTTGAATTCCAGAGGTGAGGTGAGAGTAACCGTCTCTATTGCCAAGGCAGCATTTGACCAGGATTGGCATCAAGGAGAGACAGTCAATGGGCATCAAGGTAAAACTCTTCACTGGTTGGAGCCATATGTACCTTCAGAGCGGTTGGGTTGCTAGGTGGGCCATCATCTCATGAAGCAGCTTATCTCCACAAGCATTAAGACCTAGACAGCATTCATGGGCTGAGGAGCGGCAAGTCATATTCATTCCCGAATTAACCATCGCCAACATGATAGAGTCATATCACCATATCCACTATTCCCATATTCAATAGCATTACTTTAACCAAGACCCCATCATCAACATGCTGAGGGTTGAGCAATGAAGGGGAACTTAACAGAACCACCCATATAAATACTTCATCTACAAGATCAGGCAAAGGCTGATGTTCTGCAGCAGGTGGTTCACCTCCTGACTCCCCGAAGCTTCTCCACTATCTATAAGCCACAAATCTGGTATGTTAAAGTTAAAGTCAAAGTCGAGTTTATTGCCATATGCACAAGTACACGTGTGCACAGATGCAATGAAAAGCTTACTTGCAGCAGCATCGCAGGCACATAGCGTCACATAAGCAGCATTCACAAGAAAAACATAAATTATGCACAATTTTTACAAGAAAAAAAAACGCAAGTAGAACAAAAGAAAAAGCAAAGTCCATTTTAGTGCAAAGTGATCAGAGTGGAATACTCTCCACTTGCCTGATAACTTCGAACTCCAATAAACCAAACAGGCTTGACACCAACAGCAGCCCAAGTTGTGGCATATTATCCACACCCTAAACATCCACTTCCTCCGCCAGTGGAGCACCATGGCCACAGGTTGCATCACTTACAGGACGAACCGCAATAATGTACCAAGTCTTCAGTGACACATCAAACAACCTGCTGGAGGAACTCTGCAGGTCGAGCAGCATCAATGCCAGCAGATTGTTTGTTGCTCCAGATTCCAGCATCTGCAGCTTCTTTTATCTTCAATGGCACATCCCTTGTATGTATTAAAAATGCCTTTATGCAGATTATAAAGAGTGCATCAAGAATACAATATCTCAAGGGTTACTGGCATATTCCTTTGATGGAGATGAATACTAAAGGAAGCAAGTTCTGTTTGCAAAGGAAAGGCGGTGGTCAAGCATTTACCCAAAGGTATAGTAAATCTCAGAGAAGAGGAAGACGCTACTTAAGAGAGGATACAAAGCAGAGATGCTCTCGAGCCTTGGAAGGAGAAGGAAGGAGATGGAAATTTCACTCATTGGCGACAACACATACAGCAGATCAATGACAGAAAATGTTAACCAGCCTTCTGCGAATCCACCAGACTCTGCGTATCTAAACTTTGCACAGACCTCCCTTGCTAAAACAAGGGCTGCCTTACCCATTCACAAAGGTCTCTTCATCTTCTTTCTCACTGCTTTCAGAAAGTGGTGTTTGGTGGGACAAATCAGAGACAATGTGCAGAATGTGGTTCTCAGGTAAGTCTTCATGAGGATTCTGTAGTTTACTGCAATGCAAGCACAATGGACCATTACCACAGTGAGAGCAACTTCTTACACTAAGGTCAGCCTATCCATTGCATTGCTGCATCCTTTCCATCTCTTCCCATACAGGTCAATGAGGTCCCATTGAAGATCTTTGCTCAGAACTAGTTGGATTGGGACAATGTAAACTTTGTGAAATTATCCCCACCTCCTGGCTTATATTTTCTCTCTCCCTGCTTTCTTTTCCTGTAATTTTATTCCTGAAAGCAAAGGGTCAGAGTTAAGAAATTGTCGTTGGAATATGAGTACTGACAAGGCTGTGGATTTACATGTGGACCATTGATGAAGCAGTAACAGTAGCAAACATGGATCTCCCACAGGCCTGTGCATTGACTCATTGTGTTTTTATCCGTCACATCCAATTGATCAACGTGCATACACAATGGATAAGCAGGGAGATCTTTCCCAACTAAACACATCAATACCAACTTTGGTGGACCCATTATCATACCAGGTGGAATCATCTAAATCTGATCAAACCAGAATTCAAATATGGGATATTCCGAGTCTTTGCAGATTAACACAACACTGGATGATTTGAAAATTCACTGAGTCATTTAGATAACAATCTGCATAACAATTTTATTTCAAAGAATTAAAAGGACTCAGAGGCCACATATTGAGACTAAAAGAAGGTTTCAAAGATCATAAAAGGTCAGAAGCCATGGCACTGCTGGGTGGTCCTTTTGACTCTTTCCCAAAGAGACAGAATCTGTGCACACCACCTGACTGAGATAGTTTAGATAAGAACGTGGGTGGCATGATTAATAAGTTTGCAGCTGACACCTAAATTGGTGGCATAGTGGACAGTGAAGAAGATTGTCTAAGGTTACAACAGGATCTAGATCAACTGGGAAAGTGGACAAAGGAATGGCAGACAGAATTGAACTCAGACAAGTGCGAAGTGACGCATTTTGGGAAGTTAAACCAGGCTCAGACATACACAGTGACTGGCAGGGCCCTCGGGAGTGCTGTTGGACAGAGCATCTTAAGGCTATTAGTACATAGTTCTCTGGAAATGGTGACACAGGTGGGCAGGTGATGAGAAGGCGTATGGTATGCTTGCCTTCATTGGCCATGACATTGAATCCAAGAGTTGGGATGTCATCCTACAGCTGTACAAAATGATAGCTAGACAGCACTTGGAGAATTGTGTGCAGTTCTGGTCACCCAGCTATAGGAAGGAAGTGATTAAGCTAGAGAGGTGCAGTAAAGATTCACAAGGATGTTGCCCGGACTAGAGGGCTTGAGTTATAAGGAGAGATTGGATAGGCTGGGACTGTTTTCCCTGGAGTCAAGGAGGCTGAGGGGTGACCTTAAAGAGGTTTATAAAATCATGAGGGGCATAGACAGGATGGATGATCACAGACTTTTCGCAGGGTAGGGGTCTAAGATCAGAGGCATTGGCTTAAGGTGAGAGGGGAGATATTTAAAGGGGATCTGAAGGGTAAGTTTTTCACACAGAGGGTAGTGGATACATGGAAGAGCTGCCAGAAGATGTGGTAGAAGCAGGTAAAATTACAACATTTAAAAGGCGTCTGGACAGGTACATGGACAGGAAAAGCTTAGATGGATATGGGCCAAATGCAGACCGATGGGACTAGCTTAGATAAGCATCTTGGTCAGCATGGATGAGTTGGGCCGAAGGGCCTGTTTCCGTGCTGTATAACCCTATGACTCTACAGTTATCTCCCTCAGTTTCTCCATGATAAACAAGCAAAGGTACAACTCCTTGCAGCAATTCACATCCTCAGGAATGACAAAATATTAGCAGCTAAAATAATGAATCTTGCAGCTCTCAATATCTCCAAGAATGCCCCCAAGGATTGGATATATCCACAGAATAGAACACACTTAACTCGAGCTCCCAAAGATAGGAGAGTGCAGAGAGTGTCCCAGTCAGATTCTCATACCAAAAATATTAGCAACATAAGCATATTCACTGCAGAATTTCACCAGTGTATTTTGTACCATTGTTTTACATTTGTAAGGACAATAAACTCCACAATTCAGTAAATTGTGAAGCCATCCAGGAGGAAGAAGTCCACGATCAGCCTCTCCACAGCCTTTACCGTCAAATCACAATGCACTGTGGCTGCATTGTGTCCTGTTCACTCACCAAGGTTTCCCTGCTAGTACCTTCTAAACATATCATCTCTATCACTAAAAGGACGAAGGTAGGAAGTGTATACTAATACAAGGTTCTTCTCCAAGTCAGATGACAATTCAAGAGCCAACCTCATCTTCTCAAGTGGTAAGGTCTGTTTATTAGTCACATGTACATCAAAACACACAGTGAAATGCATCCTTTGTGTAGAGTGTTCTGGGGGCAGCCCGCAAGTGTCGCCACGCTTCTGGCACCAACGTAGCATGCCCACAACTTCCTAACCCGTACGTCTTTGGAATGTGGGAGGAAACCGGAGCACCCAGAGGAAACCCACGCAGAGGCGGGGAGAACATACAAACTCCTTACAGACAGCGGCCGGAATTGAACCCAGGTCGCTGATGCTGTAACAGCGTTATGCTAACCGCTACACTACCGTGCCTGCCCTAGTAGTAGTATGCGTAGTAGTAAGTGTTACTATGGAAAGGCAATAAATTACAGTTTTGCTAGCATTTGACAAATGGAATGAAACTATAATGAGGAACCTAAAGTATTCCAGTTAACTCCAAGTTTTACCTGTCAAGTTGTTGCCCATTTTCCCCAGAGGGTCGTGCTGAGTTATAATCTATTCTGTGCTCTTCTCTGTCAGCTGTTTTGGAGTCTGGACAATGGAAAGTCTGTTGGAATGGAAACAGGAGAGAAAAAGAGCGATCAAAGGAAAGACAGAAGTATGCAGCACAGAGCAAATCCAGAGTCAGTAAAAACTGAAACAAAAATCAAAGCTTTATTTGAATGCACTTTGCATTTGCAAGAGTAGAGGATGCTGCACGTACCAACAGGCTTAAGGACAGCTTCTACCCCACTGTGATAAGACTATTGAATGGTTCCCTTATATGATGAGATGGACTCTTGACCTCACAATCTACCTTGTTGTGACCTTGCACCTTATTGCACTGCACTTCCTCTGTAGCTGTGACACTTTACTCTGTACTGTTATTGTTTTTACCTGTACTACATCAATGCACTCTGTACTAACTCAACGTAACTGCACTGTGTAATGAATTGATCTGTACGATCGGTACGCAAGACAAGCTTTTCACCGTACCTCGGTACAAGTGACAATAATAAACCAACACCAATTAGCATAAATAGCAACATATGAGTATGATTTAATAGTTATTCTTGAAATATGGTGGCATTACCAGGACTGGGCGCTCAATATTCCAGGTTATACAATGTTCAAAAGAACAGGACGAAAGGGAAAGGAGGCAGGGTAACCTTGTCAATCAAGGAAGATACTAGAGCAGTGCTGAGTCGTGACATGGAGACAGTGGATAGCAATAGAAGATCGGTTTGGGTTTAAATCATAACCAGCAGGAGAATGAAGACACAGGTGGGAACACTCTTTGGCCCTCAAAATGTGACCTTTTGAAAGAGTGGAGCATAAGTAGGGAAATGTCTAGGGCATGTTTGAAGGGATCTGCAACTGTCACAGAAGATTTTAATCTACATATTGATTGGACGAACCAAACTGGCAAGGGTATCATAGAAGAATTTGTGGAGTGCGTCAGGGATTGTTTCTTAGAACATTACATTATGGAACCTACCTGGCTATTTTATATTTGGTCATGAGTAATGAGGAAAGATTAATAAGAGATCTTGTGGTTTAAAATCCCCTGGGAGGTAGTGAGTACAATATGATAGAATTCCAGATGGACTTTGAAGATGAATGCCACAGGACCAAAGCCACTATCTTCAACTGAAACAGGGGCAACTATGATGGTATGAAGGTGGAGTTATCTATAAGCTAAGTTCCAAGTCAGTAGATGAACAGTGGCAGATATTCAAATGAATGGTCCGTAACACTCAGCGGGAATTTATCCCAATAAGAAAGAGGGATTCCATGAGAAAGGCACATTCTGAGTGACTGAGCAAACACCTGGCAAATGGAGTTTAATGTGGGGAAGTGTGAGGTCATGCATTTTGGTAAGAGGAATCAAAAGGAGGATTATTATCTAAATAGAGAGAGAGAAATTCCAAATGAGTGAAGTTCAGAGGGATCTAAATGTTCTAGTGCATGAATCACAAAAAGTTAGCAGGTAGATCCAACAAGTAGTTAAGAAGGCTAACAGCATGTTGGCCTTTATTGTGAAGGGGATGGGTTAGGGTTAGGATGAGAGAGGTTTTGTTATAGTTGTACAGGGTGTTGGTGAGGCCGCGCCAGTTTTGACTGATCCCACATACTTCACCCTGTAAAACTGGCTCCATATAGTTATGGGTCTCATCACTGCACTGATATCCAGGGGTGTCCACAAGATGGAACCATGGACTACTTGCACCTTTCAATCCCTGGCGATCCAAGCCAAGAGACCCAGTTCTTTTTTCCCTTTACTTCTCAATAGTTGATCCATCTCTCTCAAATTCTGTCGGTCTGAAGATGTGGAAGTGGCTGGTCCTAAATCTTAATGCTGAACAAACCTTAACTCAGACTTATAGAATCTATGGTATAGACAAGCTGTGATCTAAACAAATCGACCAGAAGGTGTATTTTAACTTTATACATGACTTAAGAGGGCAGATGTTTTCACTAGTAGGAGAGTCACAAACAAGGGGACACAGCTGTAACATAAGGGGCCGGTCATTTAAAACTGAGGTGCATAGAAATTTCTTCTCTCAGAGGCCAGTGACCCTTTGCAATTCTCTGTCCCAGAGGGAGGTGGAAGCCAGATCATTAGTTATACTTAAGATGAAGATAGATAAATATTTGAAAGATCGATTAACTGAGGGCTATACAGAAGAGGAGTTGAGGCCAGCATAGATCAGCCATGATCATATTGGATGGTGGGGCAGGTTTAAGGGGCCTGGTGACTCACTCCTGCTCCTATTTTATGGTGTTCTTACGTTCTACACCCATCCATCTGTTGAGGATGTAACAAGGTTCTACACAATTTTAATTCACCCCGTTATGATTTATTTTACGCCATTGAAGAGCATCCTTTCCCCCAAAGTGTAAACACGACAGATCCTTCACTTTTGCAGCCCCCTCTCAGAAAGGCACCCTCCTCCTGCACCCACTCAATATCTTCCCTTTCCCTTGTCCACTGTTTGAGCAGATACCAACAGTTTCAGGGTTGAATTGTTACCAACCCATGCAAGACCCTGACGTCCAGCAGTGAGAAAGTACTAAACAGGGGCCTTAATTAAATCTTGTACCACAAGACAAAAGCCATGCCTCCTGCGTCCAACGTGAAACAAAAGCTGTTTGCTAATGTAAACCATTACGATAATCTAAAACAGAATTTTTTAAAGAGTATAAAGAAAGCTCTTATACTGGTAAAGAGACAGCACACTTACCATGAGTTGCTTTGGAATAACAGCAATGCTTACTCTTCTCCGGGCTGTACTCTGGCAGACAAGGGAACAAAGGATCAGTGTGACTGGCAGCTTCAGAGTTAAACCACCTAGTTACATTATATGCAAGAAAAAAATCACTAATATTGTGTCCTTTGCTAAATAAACCCAGACAATGTTGAAGGAGATGCCTCTACATTTGCCTCAATCTTCACTTGCATCTCTACTCCCCTACCTGCAAAATCACTTCATAAAACAAATACCTATGCAGAGCTGAAATAAAATTGACTGTCCCAACGCCATAGTGCAAAGTCCAACTACATAGTATTGAGTCTCCATCCCATCTTGTGTTATCTTCATGAAGTTACAAATACTTAGCACAGGACTTAAATGGCCTCAAGAATCTGTACCCATTGAACAAATTCTCACTGGCACATATTTACTTCTGTCCATTATTTCATATTTCCTTATGAAAAAGGAGCACACTCAGCACACTGTCTTTGCCCGTGCTCAGGACACCCATCAGTCCCATTCTCCCACTTATTTCCCCGTAACCCATTTTCTCCTACCTGCTCACCAACTCTATCTGGTTCTCCCACCACTCAACTGCACACCAGGCACAACTTAAAGTGGCCAATTAACCCTACCAAACTGCACGTCTTTAGGATGTGAGAGGAAACTGGAGCACGGGGAGGAAACCCAAATGGTCACAGGGAGAACTTGCAAACTCCACACAGACAGCACCCGAGGTCAGATTGAACTCCGGTTGCTGGAACAATGAGGCAGCAGCTGTAGCTGCTCCACCACTCTGCCTCTCTGATGGTTCCTTCTGGAGTGTCCAAATCAAAACAAGTTCCAGAGGGAGCAACATTTCAACTTACGTTAGTCACAGAGCTCAGTGATAAGAGGAACATGATGTGACTGCACCTTCTTATTGTGCAGACTGACCCCAAAACCTGTGCTGACCAAGGGAAAAAGCTTTACATGTAGGTCCTGAACAGCTTTGTGCCATCTAGTCTGTTGATTTCTGATCAACAATATTCTGATCATTATTCTGATAGTCTGAATAACACTATTCTGATCAACATTAGTACAATCAATTAGATTGGAAACAACTTGCAAAAATTAATTCTAAATAAAATATTTATATGCATTCCCACATTATTTATTTTTCAGAGTATATATGTAGTTGGACTTTGCATTATAGCGTTGGGACAGTCAATTTTATTTCAGCTCTGCATAGGTATCAGAGTATATTATTCAGAGTATATAATGGCAAAACATTATATTCGTACAATCCAGAAGGGGTTACAAAGGCAGAAATCTCCCTTCCTCTATCTGTTAATGGAATACACCAGTACCCTTTTAATAGGTCAATCTTTGTAAGAAATTTTGCCTTTCCCACTCTGTCCATGCAATCATCCACCCTAGGAATAGGGTAAGCATCTGACTTCGTTACAGCATTCACTTTCCTGTAATCTGTGCAAAATCTAACAGTTCCATCAGGTTTAGGCACAATAACACAGGGCGAACTCCAGTTTGAAGTAAAATGTCTAATAATATCATTTTCCAACATGTATTTTATCTCCTGATCAACAAGTTTACTTTTTTCCACATTCATTCGAATTGGCACGGAATTTTGCCTGGCTCTTGATGGTTCCAGGAGTTTATTTAGACAGGGTGAGGTGGGGAGGTGTCCTCATGAGGAGACTGTGGCTGTGTTGGCGTCAGCGTAGGTGTGTGTATGAGTATGGGTGTCAGCAAGAGACTGATCAAGAGGCTGCGGCTACCATAAGTTTGGGGCAACTTAATGGACAACCAAGTCTTTTCCTATTGGTCCCCTTCCTCTGTTGGCAACACCTTTGTGAAACTGAGATGGAACTTATGATGGGATGAGGGACATCAATGTGTAATGACTGTGGCGTTGGTTAGTGCTGGGTCAGCTGATTCCTTGCACCACTTGCAGAGGGGATCTCGATATGGTGACATTGTAAAACATGGTGTGCCTGTCTCTAGCAAGTCTGTCCTCTTTCAATTCAGTTAGTGAAAAAGTTGGTTTGTCTTTAGAGCGAGTCTGGATTATGATTACTATTTATAAAGGAATCAACGCAGGCTGCCTGCAAATATATCTTTTCATGCAAAAAGCAGAGCCAGGAAACTTTGATCTCACCAGGGATCTAGTTACATACAAATCCATGAGAAAGGACGGCAACTCATCATTCATCAGCAGTGTTAACAAGTAAGTCAACAGAGCCCGGATGTTGTGATGTTAATATCAGGCATGAAATTCTCCTCAGTGCCACTTGAATGAAGTTGTTAGCTCAATGTATTAAAATGGTGGGGTGAGGAATTTCAGTCAGAATTCCTTTGTTACGAAAATCACACAGCAGGATGTTAAGTCAAGGAGTTTTACAGAAATGGGAGCAACGAAGAGATTGGTTTCTCCGTTATCTGTGCCTTTTTCTTGGCACTCATTACAAGAGATGCGATTACTTCTCCTAAGTTTACCACATTTAAGAAGTCTTCGTGGGAGCGTCCCCTTGATGCTGATTTACCTGGTGTATCGCCCTCATTATTTGATGCTTATTTCGGAAGTCAGCATCATCTGCAAGAAATTGCAGAGAGTTGTGAACACAGCCCAGTCTATCATGAAAACCAGCCTCCCCTCCATTGACTCTGTCTACGCTTCCCACTGTCTTGGGAAAGCAGTCAACATAACCGGGGACCCCTCCCACCCTAGTCCTTCTCACTTCTTGACCCTCCCATCAGGTAAAAGATACAAAAGCTTGAGAACATGTACCACCAGGCTCAAGAACATCTTCTATCCTACTGTAATCAGACTCTTGAACAGGCCTCTCATATGCTAAAAGATGAACTCTTGATCTCCCAATAGATCCCTCAAGGTTGCTGAGCAGGTTGATGGGGTTGTTAAGAAGGCGTTTGGTGTGTTGGCCTTCATTAGTCGGGGTACTGAGTTCAAGAGCCGAGAGATAATGTTGCAGCCCTATAGAACTCTGGTTAGACCGCACTTGGAGTATTGTGTTCAGTTCTGGTTGCCTCGTTATAGGAAGGATGTGGAAGCTTTAAAGAGGGTGCAGAGGAGATTTACCAGGATGCTGCCTGGATTGGAGAGCATGTCTTATGAGGATAGGTTGAGCGAGCTAGGGCTTTTCTCTTTGGAGAGAAGGAGGATGAGAGGTGATTTGATAGAGGTGTACAAGATGATAAGAGGCATAGATCGAGTGGACAGTCAGAGACTTTTTCCCAGTGCGACAATAGCTAATGAGAGGGGACGTAATTTTAAGGTGATTGGAGAAAGGTGTAAGGGGGATGTCAGAGGTAAGTTTTTTACACAGAAAGCGGTGGGTGCATGGAACACACTGCCAACAGAGGTTGTGAGGACAGATATATTAGGGACATTTAAGAGACTCTTAGGTAGCCACATGAATGATAGAGAAATAGAGGGCTCTGTGGGAGGGAAGGGTTAGATAGATCTTAGAGCAGGATAAAATGTCGGCACAACACTGTGGGGCCGAAGGGCCTGTACTGTGCTGCAGTGTTCTATGTTCAATCTACCTCACTGTGGCCCTTGCATCTTATCTGTCTACCTGCACTGCAGTTTCTCTGTAACTGTAACACACAACATTCTGCATTCTGCTGTTGCTTTTTCCTTTGTACTACCTCCATGTAATTATATTTTGGAATGATCTGTAGGGATGACATGCAAAACAAGTTATCTCACTGTGTCTCAGCATATGTGACACCAATAACATACCAACCTATTACCTTTGGTAGAAACTGAGGAGAGTGAAGCAAGGTAGGTAGAGGAGGCCACAATGGTGGAAGATGAACCTGGTAGAAGGTTCGGTGCCCTTGCTGAGGTCACAGCAGGTGGCTGGTATTACATCACTTACCCCTGCGTGTCCTGGGTAACAGAGGCTGACCCAAGGTAATGTTAATGGGGTCATGGACCACATCATCCAACTCCCTTTCCCCTGTGGCAGGTGTGAGAGGACCGTCCAGCAGGAGTAAAGGGATAGAGAAATGCAGGCCGTTTGGTGACAGATTTGGTATTGGTATTGGTTTATTATTGTCACTTCTACCAAGGTACAGTGAAAAACTTGTCTTGCATACTGTTCGTACAAGTCAATTCATTACACAGTGCAGTTACATTGAGTTAGTACAGAGTGCATTAATGTAGTACAGGTAAAAACAATGACAGTACAGAGTAAAGTGTCACAGCTACCCTGAAGACTTCCTCATTCGTACCTCCCCTGATTTTGGGAGAGAAGTAATCTGGGGGGGGAGCATCCAGTTCAATAAACTGACTGGCACACTCCTCCTGTTTAATCCTTGAACTTTAATCCCTGTTTAGTTGGTTCACTTCAGATAGTCTTCGGAGGTCCTGGAATATTGATGCTCTTCCTCCTGCTGCTGTGAAGTAGTCCTTACCTCTCATTTCTCCAAACTGCCTGTTCCTGGAATTCTGCTGGATGATCCGCTTCATCTCCTGGAGCTCTGAGTGTTCCTTGGCGTGTCTACATTTCAGGTTCTCCACATGTTGGATCATCACCTGCATCCCCCGGCTCACTCGCGCTTCCTGCAGAACACAGCACATATTAGGGGGCAATTCCACAATCCGGGGCTCTCAGTGCGGAGCCAGGCTACAGGGAGCACTTTGCCAATTGTCAGCACAAAGTGTGTTTCTGACCCATACTTCGTCTAGGGAGGGGAATTTCACCAGAGGAAGTATAAACGCTATATCCATTATCCATTTCTTGCTGTGTATGTTCCCACCATCCTGGCCCAGTGTGCACTAAAACACTGACAACTCACACCCAAGGTATCCATGTTTGTCAACCTTTTAAGCCCAACTTGTATCCAAGAACTTTAAAACCATTAAGGATTTCTTCTAGCCCTTAAGGAATTTGGCTGTGACTCCAAGTAAATTTTGAAAAATAAGCCTGTGATCCAGATCTAGAGTGTCCCCAAGGAATATCAGCGATATGAGTCTAGCATTGTGTTCCCACGATGAGTCATTGATACCACTCTAGTTTTGGACCCCTGGGACTATCAATTATACGACTCTAGTTTTGTGTCCTTGGGACTATTATCTAGTTTTAGGTTGCTAGAATGAGTAGTTATACTTATCTAGTTTTGATTCCCTGGGACTATCAGTGATACTATTATAGTTCTGAGTTCCTGGGACGATTAGTTATACTGTTCTAGTTTTGATTCCCTGGGACTATCAGTGATACCATTATAGTTTTGGGTCCTTGGGACAATTAGTTATACTGCTCTCGTTTTGGTTCCCTGGGACGATCAGTGATACCACTATAGTTTTGGGTCCCAGAGACAGTTGGCAGTACAGGTCCAGTAATTATAGCCCAAGCGCATGTCAGTGGGACGGGATCTGTATTGTGGTCCTTGGCACTGTGTTGTTGCAGGTCCATCTGTTGGGCTAGAATGGTACAGTTGTAGGACTTGGATATTATCACTTATTCACATCGAGTGTATGTACAGATTGTTGAGCATTAATAAAATGCGCAGAGATAGTTTAGTGAAGCAATGAAGCCATTAAATGGGAACGCACCTGGTGCAGTGCCCCCAGTAGCTCAGAGTGGCTGGTCACCCGAGTGATGGAGGTTTCCAGGACGAGAAGGTACTGCTCCAGCTGTTTCAGAATCTTTTGCCGTCGCCCATCGGTGCAAACTGCCCCCAGTTTCTGCACAGAATCAATCACAGCCTTCAACTTCTTATTGTCCTTATCTGGATTGGCACAATTGCACATTACCTGCAGGGTTAACTTCAGCCCCCAACTCCAGGTTCTTCTCCCCAGTGCCTTTATCTTCCCTTCTATCCCAGATCCAGGCTCCTTTCCCTAGTGCATTCAGTCTTCCCCTCTACCTCCAGATCCAGATTCATTTCCTCAATGACCAGTGTCCCCTCTACCCCAGCTCCAGAATCGTTTCCCCAATCACCAGTGCTTTCTCAACCCCAAACTCAGATTCTTTTCTGCACTGATCAGAGTGTTCCCTCTACTCCATCTCCAGATTCATTATCCCATTGACCACAGTATCTTCTCTACCTCCAGCTCCAGGTTCCTTTCTCCACTACTTACAGTGTTCCCCTCTACCCTGAGTTCCTGGCTCCTTTCTTCAGTATCTGAAGTAGTACCATCTTCCCCCAGCTCTTAAATCCGTTCTCCCCTACTTGTACCTTCTGCTTCTAGCTCCCAGTACCTGCAATGTTTCCTTGCATTCCTCAAGCTCCCTCTGGATGTTTTCTTCAGCCACATCTCGAGCACGTTCCTCCACTTGGAGCCTTTGTTTCAACGTGAACATGTCGGATTTGAAAGCGAGAGACAGGTGTATGAACGCTGACTTGGGAGAAAAACAGAAAGTTCTCCTCTGTCGGAATCTGGAAGCTGGATCTGAGACCCCTCTGTGGCTGGTCTGCTTGCCTTAGCGGTAGAACTCTTACTGTCACAAGGCTGATGTGGCAAGGCTAGGAGAGCTGTTGCCTTACAGTTCCAGTGACTTGAGTTCAATTCTGACCTCCTGGGTGGAGTCTGCACATTCTCACTGTAATTTGTAATGGTTTCCTCCAGTTTCCTCCCACATCTCAAACACATACAGGTTGGTAGGTTAATTAGCCTCTGTAAGTCACCCCTAGTGTTCAGGTGTGTGGTAGAATCTGGGAGGAGTTGATGGCAGTGTGGGGAGAGTGGGCACAGTTAGTGGAGGAATAGGATTGCTCCATGAAGCAGCATAGACTCACTGGGCCGATATGGCCTCCTTTTATATCATTGAAAGTATGGAAGATGAGGCAACAGCTCAGAGCTTTGATGCAAAGCTAGTTGGTGTAATATGGAAATCCTCCTTTACTTTGATTCTCCAGTACTTGGGAGTCTGCCTCATGTAAGACGAGAGTGTTTGGGGAAGTTGTGAGGCAAAACCAGTCAAAGCCACATTGAAAGAACAACTTGAGCTCATAAAACAAAATTCACTAATTCAGAGAAGCCAGTGAGCTTTACAGCTGGTAAA
Source organism: Pristis pectinata (assembly GCF_009764475.1). Classification (NCBI taxonomy): domain Eukaryota; kingdom Metazoa; phylum Chordata; class Chondrichthyes; order Rhinopristiformes; family Pristidae; genus Pristis; species Pristis pectinata. Next base: position 32,373,762 of record NC_067424.1, read on the forward strand.
CCATCTTTCAATTGTAGTCACTCCTGTAATATTAGAAAATGGGAATTCCTGGTAAACAAAGATGTCCTTGAAAATAGCCAAGCGATATGGGGATGGTTGAAGGATAAATATTGTCCTGAAAACCAGGGAGAATTTGCCTGTTCTTCTTCAACTAACCCCATGGGACCTTTATTCCCTGGTCCACTGTCCTCTCCTACCGGATTCCTTCTTCTTCAGCCCTTGGCCTCTTCTACCTATCACCACTCAGCTCATTACATCTTCTCCCCCTTCCCCCACCCACTTACCTTCCCCCTCACCTGGACTCACCTATCACCCGAACTCACCCATCCCCTGCCTGAGTGTGCTCCTCCCCCTCCCCCCACCTTCTTATTCTGGCTTCTGTCCTCTTCCTTTCCAGTCCTGATGAAGGGTCTCGGCCTGAAACATCGACTGTTTATTTCCCTCCATGGATGCTGCCTGACCTGCTGAGTTCCTCCAGCACTTTTTGTGTATTGCTCCAGATTCCAGCATCTGCAGAATTTTTTGTGTCCCCATGGGATCTTTAATACCCATTTCAAAAGGATAGATGGTGACTCCATTTATCCCTTGGGGTCTCTGTAACTTCCTACCCAATTAATAGTCATGGAGTCATAGAAAAGAGAAAGAATCCCTGCAACTCTCTATACCTGTGCCAACCATTACATACCTACCTATACTAATCCCATTTACCAGCACTTGTTCCTAAACCTATATGCCTCAGTGATTCAAGTGCTCATCCAGATACTTCTTTAAATATTGTGACAGTACCTGCCTCCACCACTTCCTCAGTAGTGCTATCCAGTTTGCAACCACCCTCTGTGTGAAAAAAATTCTTCCTCAGATCCCCTCTAGGCCTTTCACTCCTCCCCTTCAAGCTAGGCCCTCTGGTCTTAGACACCCTTGCCATTAGGAAAAGTTTCTCGTTATCTACACTCTCTACGCCTCTCATATTTCGATACAGTTCTAACCACCCCCCCCCACCCCCGACCACTCCCCCTCGGCCTCCTCTGTTCCAAGCCCAAACTATCCAGTCTTTCCTCCTAATGCAAATGATCCATCCCAGGCAACATCCTGGTGAATCTCCTCTGCACCATCTCCAGTGCAATCACATCTTTCCTACAGTGTGGCAACCAGAACTGAGCACAATATTCCAGCTGTGGCCTCATCAATGTGTTATAAAGTTGTCCCAAGATCTTCCTGCTCTTATACCCACTAATGAAGGCAAACATATATGCCGCCCTTCACCTCCCTTTCTACCTGTGCTGCCGATAGCTCACTGCCGATTTTACATTTTGATCTGGTTCTGAGAACAATTTGCCTCTATATCAGCCTTTGTCATAAAACCAAAAAGATCTCTAGAGAAAACAAATAGGGATAGTGGAATCTGATGTAAGACACAGAAATGAAGAGGTTAGGTAAAACTGGTCAAAATATGGTTGGTTGATGTTTGCATTAAGACAGTTTGAAGGAGCGGGGGATTTGATAAGGGGCACAGGTGGGGGAGTGGAGTAAATCTGGACAGCAGACTTGAGATCAATGGTGACGCCCTGGAGGATTTGAAGAGGAAGGCAAGGATTATGAATGAGCCTGTTAAGGGAGAGCTAATGGCTAAAGGGTTTAATACAATGGATCACCAAATGGTTTACTTAGTGGAGGCAGTGTTTATCTGAATCCTCCAGAGCAGGCGTTTCCTAGTGTGTGCTGAGTTGCTTCAATCAGCAACTGGAGCTGTTGGTCCCGGCACCAGTGGTCTGGTGGGGGAATCTGTCGGTGCTCCCACTCCTGATCTCCATCCGGTCACCACAGTTAGAAGATGCAGGTTGTTGAAGATGTGATTGAGTTATGCTCCTAAGTTGTATTTTGACATAAAAATAGACCCTTACCTCTACTTCTTTCTCAGTGTAGAATTCCCTGCAAAATAAGAAAACACAGAATTTATTTTGTATGCACCTGTGGGGCTTGGGCTATGGGAAAGAGCCCCATTGATCACAACTGATCTACAATGACAGTTTCCACTAGATCACAAGAGTGTGGCTATAGGGCTACACAGCACAGTAAATTAGCACACAGGCCTTTCCACTGGGACCCAGGTTCATGACCAAACATTGGTTTGCACTGCTGACTGGCTCTGGGCCTATGTAATATAACTGACTACCACATGTCTTGCTTTACAACAATAACTATGCATCATAAGCTGTGAGGAGTTTTAAATTGTCCTGGGGTCACAAATGCAAATTCTTCCAATCTTTCTTTTCATAACTATGTTTGGACTAAATATCAATGGTACCCAAAAACAGGATAGAAATGATCCTGTTGACCTCCTGCCAACTTAGTGCTGCCTGCCCATTTCAACGTCCAGCTGGTAGTAACCACACTATCAACCTTGACGAGTGAGTTAGACAAGGAGAACTTGTCTCTGTTTGTTGGAACGTCAGTGAAGGAGACCTGCCCCCCAGTAGGGGACTCATTGAGGGAGAGAAGAGGATCTCGCACTGGTCTGTAAGAGTCCCAGTGAGGGAGAAGGCCATAGCACGTAGAGGATCATTGAAGATACAAGAGGAATTCATCAGTCATTTCATGCTGGGAGTAATATTAAGCTTGGGGGTTGGTGTAAAACAAATTAGTCACCACATTGCACAATTTTTCATCCCATTAAGTAAATTTGACTCCTGATTTGTATGGAAATTCACTGATCTCATCTGTGAAGATGTAGACCAAATATAATATGTAGTGTTACTGGTAGAAAGGAGAAATGCCACACAGCTAGAAACAGAAGTAATGCGATGTAGTAATATAACAACACCAAGGAGCAACAACAGCTTAAGCAAATGAGGTAAAGATTCCTCTGCATTATTACTGTATGAAGTAATACTAGGAATCGAGGAAATAGTGTAACTCTGCATGCAGTAAAGGTACAACATTGTAATACCACATTCAAGGTTTCTGAGAATGTCACATGTTATCAAGTGTTTGAGAGTGCAGTAAGATTAGACAGCAGGACTATTATTTACAGGATCATGCACGCTTGATTTCACAGCCTACCTCTGAAGACCCAACCTTTTCAAAATCGACACTTCGTCCACAGCGTTGATGAGTGGTTCCTCAGGAGCACTGTCTATGTGAGTGAGATCACAGGGTGATGTTAGAGGGGAGGTGTTCATCCTCCATATCATTACATGTTAAATATGCTGCTTGAGATTTATTACTGTTAATGATATGTACTGCACCTGGGGGTAAGCATTGTGAGTTTCAGCAAGTGAATCCAATATCAGGTTTTGAAATCAGTTGAATTCCTAAGTACCAAGTACTTGTTCCATCAACTTTTTTGTACCATTTTATCTTGTGTCAAACAAAACGCTTCTGTATTATCTAATAAATCTTCATTAAAATAAATCCGAATAAAGTTCCTCCTCATCAATAACATTCATGTTAATGAATTATTTTTCCATAAATCTAGTGCAACAACTAAATAACTCTTTCTCCAGCTGTGCTTAACTTCAAGGTCTTTTGTATATGAATGAACCAAGGGATGCCTTCTGTTTGCACGTAGTCCCTTCCACAGAAACATCTGCTTAAAGTTAACAAAGAACAATCTGCTGGAGGAACTCATCGGGTCGAGCAGCATCTGTGGGGGGGAAAGGAATTGTCAATGTTTCAGGTCAAAACCCTGCATCAGGACATCATCAGTCCTGATGCAGGGTTTTGACCTGAAATGTTGACAATTCCTTTCCTCCCACAGATGCTGCTCAACTCACTGAGTTCTCCCAGCAAATTGTTTCTGTTCCAGATTCCAGCATCTGCTGTCTCTTGTGCTTCAACGGCTTAAAGTTTCCTGCTTTTTAGTTAGGTTGATTGCCTGATTGAATTACTGCTTTTGGGTTAAGTCTACACTGAATAATTTAATGAGTGCAACATCTAAGTTAATGTATAAAAAGCCATCAATAGTATCACGACGGACTGATTAAACTTTTCCCTACGAGAAACAAACCACTACTAAAGCATGTGACTGAATTAAGGGACCAAATGTTTGCATCATCCTGGATGAGAGAATATAAGGGAGGGACGAGTGCCAGTTGGAAACTAAAGAGTGTCTCTGTGTACTGAGATAGGTGCAGAGATTAATCAAGAGAATTCAACATTCAACATAACAACTTTAAAACAACTTAAGCAAATAAGGTAAAAGCCCCACAATTTTTGCAACAGTCTTCAATATTCCAGTGGCTCTGCTATCAGGTTGTTAGTTGATCGGGATCTCCCAGCAGCTAAGGTGCTCAAGGGGATCAGCAGGTCCTGAGACCGTTCCAGGATTTGCTGATCCCTGTGAACTCCTGGTCACAGAACAGTACTGGCACAAGAAACCTGAACCAGTACTGAGCACCTCAGACAGAAGGCCACGGGCTCTAATTAACATGTGTGAAGGCTCTCGTGTTAGGCGCCCAAGCATCCAATATGAGGTGCACAAGGCAACAGTGGTGGACACACACCAACCGAAGACAGCCGCCTGCCATCCTGCAAGGCCTGAGTTGAGGTACCCATTAGAATGTGCATGCACAAGCCCAGATTCAGGTGACCACGAGACTGCAGCAGGGTTTCCCGAGCTCTGGTAACATTTGGCATGTATCAGAGTCTCCATGGAGTTCTCTTGTATGATCACCCGATTGCTCCCAGTGGGAGCAGAGTAGCACAAGAAGGATGCTAGTGCCAAAGCAATTCAACTAGAATGATATAAAGAGCAAGAACATCAAGGGGAATCCGGATGTTCAGACAAGCCTACCTTCCCCACTCTCATCACTCTCTCCGACCTGTTCATCCCCAGGTGACCTGGATTCACATGGAATATTGTGGTTTGCTGGAGTTATGTCAGATTCCTGGAATAGTTAACAGGAACATATTGTGCAATATGTTACTAGACGCTCTTTCCTTCAGTAAAAGCCAAGGATAGGTTTCCAACATGGCACCTGGATGCATAGAACCTATGCTGTGGTACAACCAGCCATTGTAGAAGCAGTTCACTATTCAGTTCCTCTCATTGACGATGCCCCACTTAAAGACTGTCGCCAGGTAATCAACAGGTTCCATTTCTACAGACATCCATAAGTTGATTTTGTCCCTAAGTTGGAAAATACTCACTACTGTAACCGTACCTCCATAGTATTGTAATGAATGGTGTTGATAGGGTCAATTAACATGAACATTTGTTTATTGTCTTCCCCTGCCCAGTTACAATGGTACAGAATCAGGATGTCCCACACTCAATGGCTGGTTTTGATGGACTTGAAGTATCAGTGGTTTAATAGAATAATGTTGCACAAGTATCAATAGAAGCAACTGCTTGTCAATTTCCAAAGCAACTCTCTAAAGTGGCCTCCCGCAGTAAAACTGGCAGCCTGTGTTCTTGAGAGAAAATAGTGTCTGACTATTGAGGTTTTTTTCTCTAGACTGGTTCTCGTTTGAATTTAATATTATTTATGGGAGCTCGTTCGGATGTAAGGGATGTCTACAAGTTGGGCATTTGAAACCTGGGGAGGGCCTGTATGCCCAGGTGATAAATAGGATATCTGCTTTCCTGCCTCTCAGTGGTTCTGCAGAGTGAGTAGGATTTGCATTTACACACAAGCTCCAGTAGATGCATTTGATTCTTGTATAACAATGACACCAACATCATTATTTGTAGCCTTCCTTCCAATCACCTGTGAGACTTGGCAGTGACATAACTGTGAAAAGGTTGGACTTCAATGCAGACAGAATCAGCGTGTGTGTGAGGGCCAGTCACGTGACCCTCCCCATGCACTAATGAAGTACAGTTCAGTGGGCTCGTCGAAAGATGTCGAATGGCATGCGTTGAAGCTGCAACTTGCTACTGAGTGATAAGTGGAAGATCCAGCTCATTAAGACAGAACTGCTTAATAGTACCAAGCTCTTCTCTATTTGTTCTCTGGGTAATAAAACTATTCATGGCTCTAGGATGCCCTTAAGCACTTTACAGCCAATTAAATAGCTCCAGACTGTGACCACTGATGTAATATAGGAAAGCACGCAGGGAACATACAGAGGTCCTGTGAATGGATGTACCACCTCAGTAACTATCCACCCACCCATCCCGTCAACTACCTGCCCCATCTGTGGAAGAGGTGCAGTTCCCACATTGATATCATTGGCCTTCTCAGAAGCAAAAAAAACCATAGTGGATCCAAGTCATCCTCAATCCCAAGAGACTGCCTAAGGAGGAGAAGAAGTAAGAATGTTAAAAAGGTAATCTTGAGCTTCTGCATTGCAAGCTTCCACAAGGAGCAGCAAGATAGTCTGGATAAGAGGCATCTATTAACAAGAACACTCAGGCGATCTCCCCTTCAGAGCAGTGGTATGAAATCCTCCAAGAGTGAGCAGATTGGGTCCCAATCTCAACCATGTCCACCTTAATCCTGTGCTCAAGTCCCCAAACTCAATCACAGGAAGAAGGTGCAAACCTCACTCAGATAGCCTCAGAGTGAGGTCACTGGAGCTGTGAGGCAGTGGGTCTACCAGCCGTGTCACTGTGCCACCCTCACATGCTGCAATGAGCCCTTATTTCAACACTGGCTGAGGAAAGAGATATGTCGTATGGGCATTCTTGTCCCTTCAAAGTAATGAGAGAAAAAAAGAGAGAAGGATTGTGTGCATTTCTGGTCACCACATTACAGGAAAGATAATGGTAGCAATAGAGAGAGTGCAGAAGAAGAGGAGTGTTGTAGAACAGGGAGACCTATGGGTACAAGGACATAGTTGTCTGAAAGTGTTAGCAGGTGGTGGAGAAGGCGTGTGGCACGCTTGTCTTCATTGGTTGGGGCACCGAGTGCTGGAGTTGAGGTGTCATGTTACAACTGTACAAGATGAGGGTGAGACTGCAGTTGGAGTATTGTGTGCAATTCTGGTACAGGAAGGTTGTGACAAAGCTGAAGAGGGTGCAGAAAGGATTCACAAGGCTGTTGCTGGACTAGAGGGCTTTACTTATATGGAGAGATTGGATAAACTGGATTTATTCTCATTGGGACATAGGAGACTGAGGGGTGACTGTATGGAAGTTTATAAAATCATGAGGGGCATAGATAAGGTGGATGGTCAGGGTCTTTTTCCTAGTGTGAGGGAGTCTAAAACTAGAAGGCATGGGTTTAAGGTGAGACGAGGGAAACCTAAAGGAGCTCTGAGGGGCAGGATTTTCATACAGAGGGCGATGGTTATAGAACCAGCTGCCAGAGGAGGTGGTAGGAGCAGATACAGTTATAGCATTTAAAAGGCATTTGGACAGGTACATGGATAGAAAAGGAGTACATGGAACATAGAGGGATGTGGACCTAATGCGGGCAAATGGGATAAGCGTAGAGAAACATGACAGTTGGTACAGTTGATTTTTATGCTGTACAGCTCTATGACTTGATAGTTAATTATAACCAAATAGAATATGACAAAATGACTAGATGGATAGAGGAGATTGAGATGAGAGGATTGGCAATGAGGCAGTGTGCTCCCTGGCTTGTACATTATCACTGAACATTTACAACCTGACCAGTTCTTCTGGGTGCTTGGGTGTAACAGCAATGATTGATGTCTGGTGTCCTCGCAGTGTGATACTCTCTGATGCCAGAGGTTTATTTAAAGTGCAAAATTCTTTGTTTGGACACTGGTTCCATTGATCAGAGGCACAGTAAACACTGGCTGTCTATTCCAAACGAAGTATGCATTGAGTTACTGCAGATTGCTTCCTGCAGTCAGGGATACAGCCCATATTTGTACATCTGAAATTCCTGCAGCAGAGGAAGATGCTTCCTTTAATTAAATCGGCTGTAGAAACCATTGAGCTAACAACTTTACATTTTTCTGAAGAAAATCTTGTGGAGGTATATACTGCAGGAAGGGGTGAAATCCCTCTTCTCCTGTGGAGAGAAGTAGTCTATTTACATTGCACTACATTGTTTTTTACCCAATTGGCATCAACCAGATATTGTGTAAAACCAGATGGTGATCCATCATGAGCTTCTGGCTGTAAGTGGAGATCAATTTCACCCCATCCTGATGTTTCAAATATCACTATATTTCTGTCATTCAAGAGCAAAATCTTGGAAAGGCATAAATCACCCTCTCCTACCCAGTCTCCCTACTTTGACCCTGGAATGGGAAGATTGATTAGTTCATGCTCTGCCACTGCCAATACTCTATGATGCTGTTGAAGTTTAGATCATTGATGCACAAGATTCAAAGACAAGCATGGCTAAAAAAACTCAATGATACTATCCAGGAGACAGTTCCCTTTGAATTTGCATGGAGCTTTGTGTGGTTGAACTCTGCAATGTTCCAAATGGTCTCACAAAATGGCTGCCCCAAGGTTCCTCCAGAGAACACATAACTGAGCTGGTAAGGGCCCTCTGCATCAAATGAGCAAGAATACAGTGTGTACCCACATTCCACTCACCAACAGGAAAGTGATAGACATAGAGACAAATGCCTGCACCATATGATTTACAGCTTTGATTTTGTTTAAAAAGTCCCTGAGGAAAATCAAAATACTCAGACAAAATTCCTTTAGGCACCAAGTGTCAATGTACATATTTACGTTCAATCTCATTTCAATGTAACGTCCCAGGCATATCTAGTTTTTGGACCCATGTGTTAACTGCGAACTCTGCAAGAAAAGTCTTTCACCTCATGAGGGGTTTGTGGATGACCAGAGTCCCTTGTTTCCATCACATCATCTGCAGAAGGACAAATAGAAGAAGTAAGTATACCTTCAGGGTGTTGATGATAAAAGGATGTCCATCAGTAAGAGATGAGCATTTATATAACCCCTTTTGTTTCAGAATGTTCTAAATTGCTCTGAAGCCAATAAGGCATTTTTGAAATATAGCCTTGGTTATAATGTAGGGTAATGCAGCAAGTAAGCTGCACACTTAAAGGCTCTCGGTAGTGACTAAACAACTAAACAATTTGTTTTAGTGGTAAAGGTCAAGTGATAACTATCAACTGGAATATTGGAAAGAATTGTTCTCCGGAGTTATATGGTGGAGATGTTTAGATCTGTTGGAGAGGGCAGATGAAGCCCTGATTTCCCCATCTGCCTAGGTTTGGATTTAAAACTCTGGGATGATATTTGAATCTTCTGACTCTGAGGCAAGAGTGCAGGGCTTCAGGGAAAGAATAGGAGAAGGGGGTGAAGAGAGGGTGAATGGGACGAAGGGGATCACTCTACAAAGAGCTAATATGGACTCTCAAGAGGGTGGAACGGCCTCCCGTGCTAGTACCAATCTCCAGTGGCAAACTGAGCCATAGGTAACACTCACCACATGGCAAGCAAACATAAGAAGCACCTGCAAAGTTCTAGCAAAACAAACCCCTTCAGAATCACTAAGTCTTACTAGGTGAGCCTGACAACATTTTCAATAGCTCAAGAAGCTAACTGAAGCAAAATTGAAAGGAGAATGTAAATTTGTCTGCACAGTTATCACAGCAAGCTGGGCTTGCCTTCGCAGGAGCTGCCAATAGTTACCAGATGTTGGAGTGCTTTCAGTTGCTTTCTGCAATCCCTCAGCCACATCTGGCTGAAAGGCAGAAAGAAGGTCAGAACGAAGACAAATTAGGGACTTCATGGCATCCTGACAAAGCCATGATGCACTCAACTGAACAAGCTTAAAGGGACTTGGGACGCCTCTGGCACACAGAGTTCAGTCTGACTAGTTAAGGAAACTTCACGTTCCTTGAAAATATCTAGTCTTTACCAAAAGAAAACATCACAAATAGGAACAGGAATAAGCCCCTCAAGGATACTCTGCCATTCAACAGGATTGTTGTTGGGTTTCTACCCAGCCAGACATTTACCTGCCTTATCTCTTGATTTCTATGCTTTTCAGAAATCTATTGATCTCTGTTTTGAGTAAAATCAATGACTGAGATCCACAGCCCTCTGGCACAGATAATTCCAAGGATTCACCACCCTCAATGTGAAGAAATCCCTCTTTATTTCAATCCTAAATGGCATGGGCTTTATTTTGAGACCATGATCCCTAGTTCTAGGCTCCTTAGCCAGGGAAAATATGCTTCCTACCTTTACCCTTTCACGCCCTGTAAGAATTTTATGCAGTTCATTGAGATTGCCACTCATTCTTCTAAACTCTAAAGAATGAAGGCTGAACTTATTTCATCTCTCCTCATATAATAGACCTGCTATCCCAGGAACCAATCTGTTGAATCTTCACTACATTCACTCTGAAGCAAATAAAGGACTTTTAGATAAGGATACCAAAATAGCTGACAGCATTCTAGGTGTGGTCTCACCAAGGCCCTGTATGATTATAGTAAGACATATTTACTCCTGTAATCAAATCCTCATAAAATAAAGGCTAACATACCACTTGCCTTTGAAATTGTCTACCGCCACTGCATGTTAGCTTTCAGGTGTACAAGGATACCTCAGTTCTTTTGAACATCCACATTTCCCAATTTCTCACCGATTACAGTATGTTCAATCTTTTTTTCCTACTCAAGTGCATAACCTCACATCTTCCCGTGTTGTGTTTTGGAACTTCCAGTCTGATTAGCTGAATAGCCAAATACTAAAGATAGCTTTGTGCCAATGGGAATCCAAAGGTGCATCTTAACTAGCATTGGGCTGGGTGGTAGGAGACCTTTGGAAAGGAAGATTTGGGAGTTAGGGATGGAAAAGCAGTGAGAATCTGGGGCAAGGGGCAAAATTGGAGAGGAGGTGTATGAGTTTGTGAAGGGGATTGGGTGGGAGACAAGGGGATGTGAGGGGATAGGTGTTGAGAGTCTGGGGGAGAGGGGTAGGTGTCCAGGTCAGGAGAAAGAGGAGAGGAAAAGGGGTGGGGAAAGAAGAGAAGGAAATCTCTGCAAATGTGTGTCCTGGGTATTCCTGGGGATGTTGGAGGAAACTTTTGGCCTCACAGAATAAAGGCTTAGGTTGAATCAGTTTCCTTGCTTCTAACTATCATTCTACTTGCTAAGTTTAAAATTTGTTTGCTCAATTTTATCAGACCCAATAAGCAATTAACATCCAGTTTCTGCCTCGCATAGCTAGGGACCTATGGTTGGTCACCATTTGAGATGCCCCTAACTCACTAGTCCATACTAATGAAGCCTGAGCCCAAACCTTCAAACGAGTTAAATGTTCCCATCCAAAGCATCTACACCTTGTGAATTGTCATTTTTTATATGTACATTCATATCCCAAAGTATTAAATTAGAATAACAGAAGTTCAACAAACTCTTCTCAAGATCTGCCAGCAGATCTTTTCCTACTGATATTAGTGCCTGGAACATTATGGTCCCCAAAGCTGTCCATTACAGCCATTACCCCGTATCATCTCTGAGTCTGCTGTCAACTAATTGATAAAAGCAGGTAACTATGATTAGTCAATATTATTGGATCATGAGACTACCAGGATAGCCAGCAGTGAACTTGATCACCTTGTCTCCAACAAGATCGATGTTCAAATGACTCATCACATAGCCCAGTACAGGACTGTGGTCCTGGTTTCTACAACTCTGAGGTTAGCTACGAACAAATGATGAATGCCTGGGTCCAAATTGTATCATCATACATTGCAAATGAGATTCCTGCTCACCCCGTACCTGTGAGGATGGTGGAGGCTGCTGCTGAGATGTTTTCCAGCTCTAACTCCTGTTGTTTTGGCTCTTCCTTGCTATAAGAAAAAACATTACATTCACTGGCTGGAACACATGTCGGCTGAGTTCTAACTGTGCCCTTGTCACAGTAACGCCAAGTTATTGAAATAGGAGGAAGAGTAGGCCATATGTCTGCTCAAGTCTGCTCCACCATTCAATAAGGTCAAGGCTAATCTGGTCTTGGCCTCACCTCCACTTTTCTATCTGTTTCCATAACCCCTGACTACTCTATGGTCCAGAAACCTATTTATCTCATTTTTAAATTTTTTTTTAATTATAAATTTTTTTTTAAATTTTTATTAAAATTTTATTTACAGCATGGTAACAGGCCCTTCCGGCCCAACGAGATCGCGCTGCCCATTTTAAACCCAAATTAACCTACCCGTACGCCTTTGCAATGTTGGAGGAAACCAGAGCACCCGGAGGAAACCCACGCAGACACGGGAGAACGGGAGAGCGACAGGATTCGACCCCCCGATCGCTGGCGCTGTAATAGCGTCGCGCTGACCGCTACGCTACCGTGCCGCCATGAATATAGTCAATCAATCAACTTCCAAGGAGAATTCCTAAGACAAATAAACTTCTGAGAAAAGAAATTCCTACTTATCTCCATCTTAACTTGGTGACCCCTGATTCTGAAACTGTCCGCTGGTTCCAGATTCCCCCACGAAGGGAACTACTCTGCCAGCATCTATGCTATTAATCCCCCCAGAATCTTATATGTTTCATTAAGAGCCATCCACAACCATTCACTCACTCCACCACTGACACACGGTAGCAGCAGTCTGTACCATCTGCAGCAACTCACCGAGACTCCTTGGACAGCACCTTCTAAACCCACCATCTCTACCAGCTAGAAGAACAAGGGCAGCAAACGCACGAGGAACACCACCGCCTGGAAGTTACCCTCCAAACCACACACCATGCTGACTTGGAAATACATCGTTGTTCCTTCACTGTCGCTGGGTCAAAATCCTGGAAGTCCCTCTCTCTCTCCCTAGCAGCATTGTGGGTATACACACACCTCAAGGACTGCAGCAGCTCACCATCACCTTCTCAAGGGCAGCTGGGGATGGGCAATTAAATGCTGACACAGCCTGCCAAGCCCGCATCCCTTGTATGAATATATAAAAAAGATCACCTCTCATTTTTCTGAACTCCAATCTCATCTTTCTCAAACTTTCTTCATCCCAGGAATCACCTTATTGAACCCTCCCCAAACTGTCTCTAATGTATGTATATTCCCACTTGTTGTGACCTTGCACCTTATTGCACTGCACTTTCTCTGTAGCTGTGACACTTTACTCTGTACTATTATTGTTTTCACCTGTACTACCTCAATGCACTCTGTACTAACCCAATGTAACTGCACTGTGTAATGAATTGACCCGTACAATCGGTATGCAAGACAAGTTTTTCACTGTACCTCGGTACAAGTGACAATAATAAACCAATACCAATACCAATACCAAATAAGGAGGGCAAAATTGTATGGAGTGTTCCATGTGTGGTCTCACCAACACCATGTACAGTTGTAGCATAGGTACTTCACCCTCACTTGCAGGCAGTATTCTATTTACCTTCCAGATTACCTGTTGTACCTGCACACCAACTATTTGTGTTTCCATGTATGAGGACAATCAGAAACTTCTGTACTCCAGTATTTGGTAATCTCTTTAATTACATAATATTATGCTATTCAGACTGGATACCCTCACATTTCCCACATTATACGCCACCTGGCAGAATTTTATCCACTCATTTATCCTAACTATATCCCTTTGTAGGCTCTTTGTGTTCTCCTCACAACTTGATTTCCCACTTACCTTTGTATTGTCAGTAAATTTGGCTGCAGTATGCTCAGTTCTTTCATCTATCTCAACATAACTTATAAATAATAGAGACTCGGACACTGATCCTTTTGATACTCCAATGGTTACAGTTTCCCAACATTAAAACTCTGCTTTCTGTTAGCTAATCCTCTGCCCATGCTGATGTATAATGCTGAATGTCATGAATTTGTATAATAACCTCTTAGGGGGCACACTTCTGGAAATCCAAATCACTGCATATACCAATTCCTTTTTATCCACCCTATTCATTATATCCTCTAAGAACTCTAATAAATCTAATAATTAAATAAAAATAAACTCCAGATTCCAGCATCTGTAGTCTCCTGTGTCTCTGTCAGGACTAAGTTGACATCGGGTTTCTGGCACACTCACTTTTAAAGTTTTTAAACTCCTGTCCACTCCCAAACCTTTTACATGAATTAAAGCTCTCTTTCACAAGGCTTGAACCAAACTAAGTCAAGATGCCTCCAAACCCTCCACGGGAGATAAAATTCTCCTTCACCATCACCACTGCTTGTACTCAGGACTGCAACCTGCCTCTAAAGCTTAAGCCACCCATGTGGCTTCACATTGCTTGTGGGCTACTGACTACTCATTTCTAATGCAGAATCACCCAGCCTCTCTTTAATGTAAAGTCACCACATGAAATAAATCACCGATTCAAAAGTGTTCATGAAATCTATTCATAGCAGGGTGAGCATCTTGGGCAACTGGCCCAAGGAAGTAGGGAGTTGTAGACACAGCTCAGCACATCACGGAAACCAGCCTCCCCTCCATGGACTTTGTCTACACTTCTCAGTGCCTCGGTAAAGTAGCCAACATAATCAAAGACCCCACTCACTCTGGACATTCTCTCTTCTCCCCTCTCCCATCAGGCAGAAGATACAAAAGCCTGAAAGCACATACCACCAGGCTCAAGGACAGCTTCTATCCCGCTGTATTAAGACTATTGAACGGTCCCTTAGTATGATAAGGTGGACTCTTGACCTCACAATCTACCTCATTATGGCCTTGCACCTTATCGTCTGCCTGCATTGTATTTTCTCTGTAAGTGTAGCACTTTATTCTGCATTCTATTATTGTTTTTCCCTTGTACTACCTTGATGTACTGATGTGATGAAGTGATCTGTATGGGTGGTATGCAAAACAAAGTTTTTCACTGTACCTCAGTACATGTGACAATAATAAACCAATTTTCCAATTTACCAAAAGGCCATTCCTTTCTTGCTGAGCATTCCTGACCCACACTAGATCAGGCAGCACGGTAGCGTAGTGGTTAGCGTGACACTATTACAGCGCCAGCGATCGGGGTTCAATTCCCGTCGCTTTCTGTGAGGAGTTATCCCTGTGACTGCGTGGGTTTCTTCCCACATTCCAAACACATACAGATAGGTTAACATGGGATTAAATGGGCGGCGCAGACTCGTTGGGCCTCAAGGACCTGTTACCGTTCTGTAAATAACGTTTCTTAACAGGACCAGCGATTAGGGTTCAATTTGCGCCGTTGTGTGTAACGAGTTTGTACGTTCTCCCCGTGCCTGCATGGGTTTCCTCCAGGTGCTCCAGTTTCCTCCCACATTCCCAAGACGTACGGGTTAGTAGGTTAACGTGGGTGTAATTGGGCGGTGCAGACTCTTTGGGCCGAAGGGCCTGTTGCTGTGCTGTATAAATAAAAAATAGGCACACAGGGACAGGTGATAGCAGTGGAATGAGGCGGGAGGAAGGAATGCCCTTACTTCTCCCCAAATCCCTGCCACTCTTCCAGTGCAGGTCTGTTCTTCTCATGCTGACCTTCCGAGATGAAAACTATTGCGTTCAAACCTGGGGCAGCTTTTCCACACTGCTTCGCTGGCTTTAATCATTCCACCCTCAAACAACACTTATGCTAAAGCCCAAGCTTGATCAACAAAGTTTGGCTTCCCACTGGTATGAACATCCACAAAGACAACAACAAAGATAAAATACAAACTCCTTCTAACCTGAGTAGAACAAAGCCTCCCCTCCACATGGGCTGATGCTCATTGGTGGAGACCTACAAAAGAAAATGGAATGAATGAAAGGGGAACTATAGAAGGCAGTGAGTGGTTGATGTCCTGAAGTGGGTGGTCAGAACAACTCTGGCATCAATTGCTTTTTGTGGGAGAGTTCAAAATCTCCACCAGAAAATATATCGACTGGCCAGGGATCAATAGAGAGATCAGGGACTATGTGCAGAAATACAAAACCTGTAGACCTCCAGAAAGAAAGAAGACAAAGGAAGCATCTTACTTTCATCCTGTTCTGATCAGGACCTGATCTGTCGAGCCAAGAAAGTACCTGGGAGACTTTGTGCCTAATAAAGCAGATAGTGTCTGGGAACTTATTTTGGATGTTCATTTATTTTCTCTTTGTTTCTCATTATTAAAGGTGCACGTAACATGTGAGTCATATGTAATAGGTAGCTGTGAAGAGTCATTGTTGAGTCAAGTATAACCACCGTAAGAATTATATCCTGCGACTAACTGCTCTCGATAGTATTTTTAGTATGGAAGTCCAGAGTTTATATGTATCTGTGGTGGAAGCCTCAGTCTGAAGTACAATCCATTCACTGTAAGTTCTTCCCATATTTAATAAAGTGCTGTTGTGAGTTTGAATAACCAACTACTTTCTGGTATCTTAGAGAAAGAGAGAGGTAGCGAGGCAGGTTCCAACCTCCTGCAGTCCCGAGACAGTTCCTCCATCCCTACCACAACCAACCTTGCACTCCCTTTCCCCATTCCCACCGATCCCTTTCCCCATTCCCACCGATCCCTCACCTCAGCGGATGAGGTAATATCCTTCTGCGTCCATGGAAGTGGTGTGTTGTCCCTGGGTGCCACAGGAAGTGAGAGCAGGTTAGAGGCAGGCTGGGAGTGGAGGGGACTAGGAAGTTTCTGTGGAGCACTCATTTCCTTTCAGCAGAGGATGGAGACCTGTTTAATTCAGAAGACAGACAATGAAACAATTCCCCAGTGGAGTAGCGAGGGAAGATTGGATTTTTTAGATTTTAGATTTCTTTATCAGTCACATGTACATCGAAATGCACAGTGAAATGCATCTTTTGCGTAGAGTGTTCTGGGGGCAGCCCACAAGTGTTGCCACGCTTCCAGCGCCAACATAGCATGCCCACAACTTCCTAACCTGTATGTCATTGCAATGTGGGAGGAAGCCAGAGCATCTGGAGAAAACCCACACAGACAAAGGGAGAACGTACAAACTCCTTACAGACAGTGGCTGGAATTGAACCCAGGTTGCTGACGCTGTAATAATGTTACGCTAACTGCTATGCCTCCGTGCCTGTGTACAATCTTTCCTGATTTCTCAGTGACAGCTGTCTATAAGTGGGCTTTAGTGGCATACTATATGTCCTCAGGTCAAACAAAGCACAGCAGGCTGTCAAGTTAAGATATTTCTGCTCTGGGTTCACTGGAAAGTACCAGGTCAACAGCTCTCTCTAAACCAAGGTTACAGTCCGGGCAAAGGTGGCATCAGTTTGACCAAGGGATTCCCTGGCTTGTGGGGGGAGCTCTGTAACATACCCTGGAATTCTGTTATCAACATTAGGCTGCGGGCAGAGTGAGAGGTGTGCTTGAGGGTGAAGGCGGGTGATGTGGTGAAGAGTAGAGTGTGCCAAAGTGAGAGTGAACGTGAGTGGTGTGAATGGTGAAGACAAGTGAGTGTAAGGCTGAGAGCGAGAGACAAGCTGGGATTGTGAGTGCAATGTGAGTGTGAGGGTGGGTGAGGGGGAGAGTGAGAGAATGACCAGCTTACATGGCATGAAAATATAAGTGAAAGCATGAGCCAGGAAGAGTGCGACATGAAACCACGGACCATCAGTCCATGCCCCAGTGTCCCTGTACGATCGTGTCCCCAATTCATGAGATACGTTTGACGTGTGACTCCCCCTTCCCATCTCATAGAATTACTCCATGTCATTGCACCCCTTATCCATGTGAACTTCCACATCAATACTTTGACTGAAAAGCAGAATGATCCTGACAAAGAAGTTCAAGACTTTCCCTTGTGGAGCTAGCAGGAGCAGAGGATCCCACTGAGAAATGTGAGGGTGTTGGCCTTGGAGACGACACTCATGCCTCCAGTGAATTTAAAGGACGTTGCAGAGAGAGCGTTGGTGGTATCCACCTATCACCACCTTGTGCTCACCCCGCCTCCCCTCTTTTGTCCACATATCATTGCTCTGCTTTTCCCTCCTATATATTGGGCTTCCCCTTTTCCCATCTTCAGTCCTGAAGAAGGGTCCTGACCCAAAACATTGACTGCTGCTTTTCTCCACGGATGCTGCCTGGCCTGCTGAGTTCCTCCGGCATCATCGTGTTTTTCATATACGACAGCAATGCTTTGTATAATTCCAGCAAGAATTCCTGACTGTAACATTTCAGCCCCTTTACCATAAAGGCTAAAAAAAAATTCCTCCTGAATGTTTGCATGTTATCTCTCAATGTTTTGTATTCAAGGACCCCCTAAATCATTCTGAGTATCAACATTTCCTAGTCTTTCAGCTTTTAAAAGGTACTTTCCCTTTCCATTCTTCCCCACATTATGCTCTTGCCTCCTTGTTCTTGACCAATCACTTAACTGGTCTTTTTGTAGCGCCCTTGCATGCTCCTCTCAGCTCACTTGCTCTCTCAGCTTTCTATCACCAGCAAATTTGGATACCATACTTCTGCTGCCATTTTGTGAGTCATTGACATAGATTGTAAGTCTTCTGTTCTCAAGCAGTCCCTCAGCATCAAGGGTGACTTGCTTCCATTCCGGTTCTTTGGGCTCAGAGGTGGTTGATGAAGCCAATGTGGGGACAACTTGCTTTTCCACTGATGGGCAAGAGGTGCTTGATAGTTTGGGAGGATGTAGTTTGTGAGGTAGTGGACTCCTTCTGCCACTTGAGTAGGGCTTCTGTGCGTTCCCAATTCAAATGCTCTTTCTCCCCTCTAATGGTAATGGACCAGAGATTGCCAGGAATCAGTAGGGATGTTGCCTGAAGTAGAATGTCTGTTTCAGGAGTCAGGTGTTGGTCATGAGAACAATGTGATCTGCCCAATGTAGCCAACTAAGTATAACTAATGCCTCAGTACTGAGGGTGTTGGACTTGGAGAGGACACTTATGCTTCCAGTGAATTTAAAGGATGTTGCAGAGAGGGAGTTGGTGGTATCTTTCCAGTGCCTTGAGCTGCCTGCTCTGGGTAGCCTGTGAACCGTGATCACCGCTGTTCAGTAGACCATGTGTTTTGTGCCAGGTCTGAGTTTTTAATCTTCAAGCTCTATTTTTCTCAATTGACCAAAGGCTGTGTTGATGCATTGAAGATGATGGTGAATTTTAACACTGATGTCTGACTTCACTGAGAAGTGGGAAGTAGTCCACATTTACCAGGGGCTCATTGTGAATCTTTATGGTCAGAGGGCTGTGGGTGTAGATTAGTAGGGGACCTTGGTCTTGCAGATGTTGAGTTTAAGGCTCATTCTTTCTCACTTTAGTGAATGTGTTGACAATAGCTTGGAGCTCAGTCTCCAGTAGTGCACAAATATAAGCACTGTCTGCACACTGCAGCTCGAACATTCAGGTTCAGGTGACCATGGTTCTGGAGCGTAGGCACTTGAACAGTTAAACATTGCTCCTAAAAATGATCTCCACTCTCACGGGAAGTTTGTTGGAGATGAGGTGCAACACTGTAGAGAGAAAGATTAAGAAAAGTATTGGAAAAGGATGTAGCCTTATTTGGCACTGGTCTTCACTGAGTTTGGTTCTGCTGTAGACTCATTGGTTAGTGTAATGGCTCCATGCTGTTGTGGAGCAAGCACAGGATGAAGACAAACTTCTCCATCAACAGAAGGGGCTGTTGAGCAACTGGATTTGAAGAGAGTTCACGTCAGTTCCTTCTGATTGATGGAGTCAAAGGTTTTAGTGAGATTGAAGAAGGCCACATATAGCGGCTGGTGATGCTCGCTGCAGTTTGTCAGCGTTCTTGCATAGTGAGGATAATGTCCATTGTGTCTCAAGATGGATGGGATCCACACTGCGAGGCCCAAGCACTGATACTTGCAACATTCCACCCGTGACAGCCTTTCATCCCAAAAATTACCCTTTTATTCTTACTCTACTTTCTGCCTTTAACCTGTCCTCAGACACATGCGCCCTAATCTTTTGGAGCAACCACTTGTATGGTATCTTATTGGTATAATTCAGGTATATTACATCTGCCAGATCCCTAATTTTCCTTAAATAAAACAGAAAATACAGTATACTGAGCAGGTCAAGCAGCAGCTGTGGAGAGAGAGACAAACGGATTTAACTACAGAAGCAGACCAGAGAATGGGCCTTCTGTGGCAATAGACACATGTCCTGGTTTTATTGCCAATAAAGCAGAGGTCAAGAGTGGGGTGTAACCCCTCCACTAGCCTGGACGAGTTCTGCCGAATGACAAAGCAACCAGTCTGTCTGACAGCCCATCCACCAGATGGAATATTGACTTGTTCTAACGTCAATACACCATAGCTGCAGTCTGCAGCACCCACATGATGTACTGTGGCGACTTTCCGAGACTTTTTTTGACAAGAAATGACATCCACAGTCTGGAAAGACAAGGACAGCAGGCAAGTGGGAACTCCATCACCTACAAGTTCCCTGCCAAGTTTTACACTACCTTGGGCTGGTGATATATCAGTAATCCTTTAAAATTACTGGGTCAAAATCTTGGAACTCATTGCCCAACCATACCATGGAAGTGCCACCACCACATTTTTTTCCACCAAAGCTTTTAAGTCCACATCATATTTTTATTATATTCCACCTTATTTAACACATCCCTGTTTTTAAAGAGAACACATGATATATTTATAATATGTGAAAGATACCACAGTGCAGAAGTGTGGAGCGGGATCGAGAGTTGCCAAACCTGCGTCCCCTTTCATGTATCCATGCTGACATTGTGTAGTCCTATAATCATTTTCCAATGCCCTGTTACCATATCATTAATAATGGAATCTAACATTTTGGCTGATATTAGGTCTCTACTTCCCTATATTTTCTCTTCCTGCTTTCATAAATAGTGGAGATACATTTGGTACTTTCTAATCTGTGGGGAACAGAGAAGAATCGAAGGAATTAGGGAAGATGACAATTAACTCATCCACTTCTTCCATAATCATCACTTTCATAACCTTGGGGTGCAGGTCGTCAGCTCCTGGGATTTGTCTGCTTGCGATTACATTAATTTCTCCAGCACTATTATTTCATTAATGCTAATTTATTTCAGCTCTTCGTTCACTCCAGAGCTATAATTCTCCATTTATTCCAAGAAATTTCCATGGTCTCTCCTGTGAAGACAGACACAAAATATTTGCTTCATGTCTCTGCCATTTTCTTATTCCCCAATATAATTTCTTCAGCTTTAGTCTGTTAGGGACCCACCTTAACTCTTGCTAATCTCTTCCTTTTCACATGTGTATGGACATCTTTATAGTCTGTGTTTATGCTTCTCACTAGATTACACTTGTATTCTAGTTTCTCTTTCTTTATCATTGTCTTTGTTGATTACTGAAATTTTCCTAAACTTTACCTTTCCTGCTAAAAATTTTAAATTTTTTTAAATTTAAATTTTAAATTTTATCTACAGCATGGTAACAGGCCCTTCTGGCCCAGTGAGTCCGCGCGGCCCATTTTTTAAACCCAAATTAACCTGCCTGTACTTTTTTGCAATGTGGAAGGAAACCGGAGCACCTGGAGGAAACCCACGCGGACACGGGAGAACGTACAAACTCCTTACAGACAGCGACGAGAATCGAACCCCGATCGCTGGCGCTGTAATAGCGTCGCGCTAACCGCTACGCTACCGTGCCACCCACATTTTTCATAACATTACAAAGATCACACATACAACATAGAACATTACGGCACAGTACAGGCTCTTTGGCCCACAATGTTGTGGCGACCTTTTAACCTACTCTAAGATCAAGCTAACCATTCCCTCCCAAGTAACCCTCCATTTTTCTATCATCCATGTGCCTATCTAAGAGAGTCTTAAATGTCCCTAATGTATCTGCCTCTACCAGCACCCCTGGCAGCGCGTTCCACGCACCCACCACTCTCTGTGTAAAAAACTTACCACTGATATCCCCCCAGTACTTTTCTCCAATCACCATAAAATTATGCCTCCTCGTGTTAGCCATTTCCACCCTGGGAAAAAGTCTCTGGCTGTCCCTTCGATCTGTGCCTCTTATCATCTTGTCCACCTCTATCAAGTCACCTCTCATCCTCCTTCTCTCCAAAGAGAAAAGCCCCAGCTCGCTCAACCTATCCTCATAAGACATGCTCTCCAATCCAGGCAGCATCCTGGTAAATCTCCTCTGCACTCTCTCTAAAGCTTCCACATCCTTCCCGTAGTGAGGCGACCAGAACTGAACACAATGTTCTAGGGGTGGTCTGACCAGGGTTTTGTAGAGCTACAACATTACCTCGTGGCTCTTGAACTCAATCCCCTGACTAATGAAGGTCAGCACGCTGTACACCTTCTTAACAACCCTCTCAACTTGCTCAGCAACTTTGAGGGATCTAATGACTTCGACCCCAAGATCCCTCTGTTCCTCAACACTGCTAAGAATCCTGCCATTAACCCTGTATTCTGCCTTCAAATTCAACCTTCCAAAGTGAATCACTTCACACTTTTCCGGTTGAACTCCATCTGCCACTTCTCAACCCAGCTTTGCATCCTATCAATGTCCCATTGTAACCCTCGACAATGTTTATTCTCAGAATTAAAGTGCATCTCTTACAGACTGAAACTGGAGAAGTGGTTTTGGGGAATTAGGAAATGGCAGAGAAATAAAATAAATATTTTGTGTCTTTCCTCATGGAAGAGAGCATGCAAAACTTAATTCCCCTTGTTAACCACAGCTGAACCATTTGCCCTGTTATTTTTTATATCTTTAAAAGATACATATTTGTTGTAAACAATGTATTAATTCTTTATATGTTAGTTATCGCCTGTTTACTGTCATATTTTTTAATGTTGGTTCCCAACCTACCATTAGCAACTCATGGCTCAAGCTCTCACAGTTTGCTTTGTTTAGATTTTAAAATCTGTTTTTGAATTGAACTACATCATTCTTCACATATACTTCTTGCCTATTTTAATCTCTCGTCCCTAAAAGGTCTGTGACTACCTCATTACTAATTAACCCTTTCTTGCGGCACTAGTTCTAAAGTAGTCCGTTCTGTTGTCAGTTCTTCAACATACTGAAGTAGAAAACTGGCTTTTTTTCCTCTGCATATAGTTAGTCTCTATTCTATTTATTTCCAACCTAACGTTCATTTGTCTCAGTTTTATTGCCCTTGTTATTTTCTTGATTCATGAAATGCCCTACATTACCTCTATTGTTTGGGGACCTATAGATAACTCCCACCAATGGTTTCTGTCAGTTGCTGTTTCTTAGCTCCAGACTAATTCTACTGCTTGATTATCTGAGTTAAGATTGTCCCATTCTACTGCCTTTATCCTACTCTTCAATGTCAGGCGTATCCCACCTCCTTTCCCATTTTGCCCATCTCTTCTAAAAGTTAAGTAATTTAATTCCCAACTCAGTCAATTTGCAACCACATTCCCATAATGGTTCTTAGATAGTGCCCATTTATTTCTGTACATCTCAATAATTCATCTATTTTGTTACTAATGCTGTGTACATTCAGATTAAAAGTCTTCAGTTTTACCTTTGCACCAATTTCCTGCTCTGGCTACAACTAGCGGTATACTCGGTCCTTCCTGATAGACCCATGGTTAATTTTACCAATGTCGCTACCTCGCACTATTGACTTGTCCTTTCTTTTAAACTTTCTAACCTTCCCCCTATCAGAACCCCAACCTCCACCTATTTAATTTTTTATAAGAGATAAGATATCTTTATTAGTCACATGTACATTGAAACACACAATGAAATGTATCTTTTTGCGTAGAGTGTTCTGGGAGTAGCCCGCAAGTGTCGCCACGCTTCCGGCGCCAACATAGCATGCCCACAACTTCCTAACCTGTACGTCTTTGGAATGTGGGAGGAAACTGGAGCACCCGGAGGAAACCCATGCAGACACGGGGAAAACGTACAAACTCCTTACAGACAGTGGCCGGAATTGAACCTGAGTCGCTTTAAAGCCTCATCTATAGCCCTAATTATTTGATTTGCTTGGATATTGGTCTCAATCCTATTCAAGTGGTCTGTCGCTCCCTCGTCTAATGGCACTCTGTTTCATAGAACATAGAACACTACAGCACAGTACAGGCCCTTCGGCCCACAATGTTGTGCCGACATTTTACCCTGCTCTAAGATCTATCTAACCCTTCCCTCCCACATAACCCCCTATTTTTCTATCATTCATGTGTCTAAGAGTCTCTTAAATGTCCCTAATGTATCTGCCCCCACAACCTCTGCCGGCAGTGCGTTCCACGCACCCACCACTCTCTGTGTAAAAAAATCCCCCTTATATCTTCTTCCAATCACAAAATTATGTCTCCTCATGTTAGCCATTGTCGCACTGGGAAAAAGTCTCTGACTGTTCACTCGATCTCCGCCTCTTATCATCTTGTACACCTCTATCAAGTCACCTATCATCCTCCTCCTCTCCAAAGGGAAAAGCCCTAGCTCTCCACCTATCCGAGTAGTTCAGAAACTACAACAGCTGGATGTTGAATTTCTTGTGTGAGTAACACCTTTCTTCATGAAGATGGGAAGAACAGTTCCAGTGATCCAGGTTCAATCCTGAACTCCTGTGCTGTTTGTGTGGAGTTTGCACACTCTCTCTCTGACAGCATGGATTTCTCCCTGGTGCTCTAGTTTCCTCCTAAATCCCAAACACATGTGGGTTAGTGGGTGAATTGGCCGCTGTAAAGTGCCCCTAATGTGTAGGTGAATGGTAGAATCTAGGGGGAATTGACGAGAATGTGGGGAGAATAAAATGGGATTAGTATAGGATTAGTGTGGATTGGTGCGTGATTGTCTGCGTGGATTCGCTGGGCTGCAGGACCTGTTTCCAAGCTTTGGACTCCATCTATGGTTCTTAAGCCTCCTTCGAAATTCAGGCCACAATGCAAGCAGCACACATTCAGTTGCTAGGGAGCACAGGCCAGGGATGAGTGCACGCTACAATGAAAGGAGGGGGTGATGATCCTAATTAGGGTGAATGGGGTGCAGAGGAGCTCACACAGGCTTCTGAAGTACAATTGTGCTTGTGTAAAGGGCACTCATGGCAAGAGGTTGCCAGGGAGCTGGGTCCTTCAGGAATGCCCCTACTTTTGGGTGTCCTGCAAGCCCCACTTGCAGAATGCAGATGCTGCAATGACTAAAAATTGAAGTTCCCCCTTCTGTGTTGTTATAAGAAGCAGCTCCACTTTGTTGCTTCTCCTCAGCCTCTCACTATGTTTCCTTCAAGCTCACTTTCTCTGTTCTCACGGACTCTCTGCTGTCGGTCCTTCCACTTTGATCCATTGGTCTCTCTCTGTTTCTTTCTCTGTCTCTCTCGCTCTCTCCCCCTTTCTCTCTCCTTTATTTCCTCTCTCTCTCTTTCTATCTTCCTTTTTCTTTCTCCCACTGTCTACTCAGCCCTTTCTCTTTCACCTCCCCTAACTTTTTATTCACTCTTTTACGTCATTTATGTCCTCTCTCCCAAATATTTTCTCTAGCGTCATTTTGCCCTTCCTTCCCCTTTCCTCTCTATCTCTGATTTCTCCCGCTTTCTTTCTTTACCATTTTCCAGTTCTTTTTCTCTCTCTCACATCTTTTTCTTTAATCCTCTATGTTATCCCTCTCTCACCCTCCCCCCCCCCCAATTCTTTTTCCTCCACTTCTCTCCTCTCCCATGGTTAATCTTGGAGTTACTTCCTTTGTTTTTCCACTTCTGCTCTCTCATGTCTCTTTCATAAATCAGATCTGAAGTTGGTGAAAGCTTGAACAGCAGCTTGTAAAATGTACTGAGATCATTTACAATCTAACGTTAACAAATCCCAGCAGAAGTCGCAGTGGTCCTGACAGTTTTCCTGGTCAGTTATATCGGAGACATGAAAGTTTCACCACATCTTACCTGGATCAATGACGATTCAGGGTGAAAGTCCAACCTGATGAATTACAAAAAGACTTAGAGAGTTCCTACAAAAGTTCTTCATCTGGTGTGGGTGAACAAGTCTCTCTTGAGTAACTCTCATTTCCCTGTGGCTCTGAGCTGGATGTGATGCATTTGCTTAGCACTAGCTTTCAATGATGCATGAGTATGTATATGCATGTGGTTTACCATGTGTTTATCTCCTGCCACATTCCCATAGCCTGCACTTCATCAGTGAATATATACAGTCTGTTAACATTTAAAGTGACAACAGTTTTCTTTTACCAGGAAGGCCATTTAAGATGTTAGAAATATCACGCTGTCAAAAATCTAACACAGTTACTTTATTCATTGGTGACAGTGGCAAAAATTGGACAGTTCAGCCAAACACAGGGTCTCATAGCACAAAGAGAGGCCATGCAGCCCATCATAACTCTGCTGTGTTTTCAACGAGTTATCCACTTAGCCCCAGTTCTAAATGTCCTTCCCAGCTCCAAAGTATTTTATACATCCAATTTCCTTCCGAAAGTTATTCTTGAATATACTTCAACCATCCTTTCTGACGGTCCATTCCGGATGTCAACAATTTATTGCATTAAAAAAAATTCTCCTTGCCTCCCTTCTGGCTACTGAGTCTAGAGCTGGATTCCTGCCCAATCACAATGCAGAATGGGGCCATTTGGCCCATCAGAGCCATAATGGTTTGCAACAGAGCAATCCCATCAGTCCCATTGTCCCTATTCTTATTTTCAGTCATTGAGTCATAGAGCGATACAGCACGGAAACAGGACCTTCGGCCCATTGAGTCAGTGTTGACCATCAACCACCCATTTACACATTAAATCCATATCCTCATCAGTTCCCCCAGACTCTCCCACTCTTCTACACACTGGGGACATTTTACAGTGGCCATTTAACCTGCCAACCCACACATCTTTGGGATGTGGGAGGAAATCAGAGCACCCAAGGAAACTCACACAGTCACAGGGAGAAAATGCAAACTCCACGCAGACAGCACCTGAGGTCAGGATTGAACCCGGGTCTTTGGCGCTGTGAGGCAGCAGCTCCACCAGCTGCGCCACTCTGCTGCCCGGACCATTAGGTCATCATTTCATTTCTTCAGGAGCACGTTACTGGCTCTAAAGTGGTTAGAAGGACCTTGAGGTTGTGAAAGGTGCTATAGAAATGCAGGATTTTATTTCTTTTAAATGTCTAGGTCATCTGCTTTGCGTGGTACCACTGGAAGGCACTTCGCAAAGGTAGGATGGAATCCGACGGCCGCAGTGCCTCCAATTGTTTTCATGCCGAGTGTGAGCATAAGATGTGAAGCAGAAGCAGGAGGAGGGTAGTCAGCCCTGCCTGGCTGCTCCACCGTTCAATAAGATCAATGATCATAGAGTAATACAGCATGAACACAGGCCCTTCGGCCCAACTTGTCCATTCCGACCATGGTGCCCACCAAGCTAGTCTCATTTACCCGTGTTTGGCCCTGAATCCCTCCTGTCCGTGTACTTATCATGTCCACAGCTTTTAAATGTTGTTATTGTACCTGCCTCAAACACATTCTCTGGCAGCTCGTTCCATACACGCACCACCCTCTGACTTTGATCTTGCTCTACATTAATTGCAGTGACCCAGTGTGAGGTGGTCAGATAGTTTTGAGAGCAGTAGGATTACATTGATGGTTTGACCCAGCCAAAACCCTTCACACTCATCTGTGGCTGATTGAGCTGAAATTACTGCGCTCAACAACCCCAAGTAAAAGAGTAATCTTTTACACAGTGTCACTGTCCTGCACTAATCCCATGTATCTTGATTCTCTTAACATTCAGTCATCTATTGATGTCTGTCTTGAGTACACTCAGGGACTGAGCTTCCACAGCCCTCCTGGGTAGAGCATTCCAAAGATTCACTGCCATCTCAATGAAGACATTTCTTCTCATCTCTGTCTTGTGAGGCTGACCTCTTACTTTGAGAATGTGACCCTTGGTACTAGGTAGTCTAGCCAAGGAAAACATAACTCCACATCTACCCTGTCAAGCACCGCAAGAATTTTGTCTGTTTCAATGGTTTCACCTCTTATGCTTCTAAACTCAAGAGCATCTGCTTAACCTTTCCTCATATGACAAACCCATCATCCCATTCTGGTGATCCTCTGCTTCAGTCCCTCAGTCACAAGTAGATCCTTCCCTGGGTAATGAGAGCATTCATTTAAATAACATAAGGCTCACACATGCACTCACACAAGCACACGAACACACATGTACACACATGCACTCACACACATACAGTCTCATACACATAACCATACTCACACATCCATATACACAAACACTACATTCAGACTCTAACACACACACACACACAACACATGTATACATACTCACACATATACAAATGCACATTTACACTTACACATGTACTTACTATATTTTCAGCGCATTCTCACCAGTGGTCTAAAATAATCAGAGTCATGGAGTCATAAAGTTGTACAGCACTGAAACAGTCTCTACAGCCTGCTGCATCTGCTTCACCCATCTGCCCTAATTTGTCTGACATTAATCCTGTCAGCAAAATGCCTCTAATCTTTTACTCAGATCCTTTGCGATGAAGGCTAGCTTGCTGTTTGTTTCTTTAATTGCTTTCTGTGCTGACATGTTCACTTTCAAAGATGTGTGTACAAGGACTCTCAGGTCCACCTCACCACCACCACTTTCAATCTCTCATCAATTATAAAATATTCCACCTTTCTATTTCGACACACAATCTGCTGAAGGAACTCAGCGGGTCGAGCAGCGTCTGTTGGGGGAGAGGAATTGTCGATGCTTCGGGTCGAAACCCTGCATCAGGACTGGGAGTGGAGAGGCGAGATGGCCAGTATGAAGAGAAGGAGTAAGGGGGAAAGGAGGCCGAGGTGACTGGTGGACTGAGGAGAGGTGTAAGATGACAGGCAGGTAGGGGAGGTGAGCTGGGGGTGGAGTTGGGAGACAGTGGCAGGTGAATGATAGATGGAGGCAGACAAAG
This sequence comes from Pristis pectinata, assembly GCF_009764475.1. Lineage (NCBI taxonomy): Eukaryota > Metazoa > Chordata > Chondrichthyes > Rhinopristiformes > Pristidae > Pristis > Pristis pectinata. The sequence goes on from NC_067424.1 coordinate 32,402,442, forward strand.
AGTGAGAGGGGAAAATATGGAGAGGCAGTTGGAGCAAGGTGGGGCGAGGGGAGGGTGAAGGTTGGAGACGGCCGCTGGAGGGAGATAAGCAGGGACACGAAGAGCTGTATCTGCCTTTCTGTTTCTTCTTCCAAATTGGATGACCTCACATTTTTCCACATTATATTCCATCTGAGTGAGTCAGATATTTATTAGAGAAAGAGACATTAGATCATAGGGCATCAGTCATATGATGATGGCTAACCACAAGACATTTGAACTTTGGAGTTTACTCTCCATTTGCAAATATTATCGTATTTACCTTACTTGAGTGTTGAAATATCAGCAAGCCCCCCAAAAAATGTTTGGTCTTTGTTTTAATGTAAGATGAATAACACCGTTTGTAAGCCAAAGGAAGAACGCAAAATAATAGCAAGCTCAAAGGATAAGAAAAGTTTAAATTAAAATCTCTGTGACGTTTCCACTGTCTACAAACAGCAAAGAGAAGTACAATGTAAAAGCTACTGTTTCAACAGAAATTCCTTCAAATCTTGCTGATGTATTTTTTTTACTTACACAGCAAGTTGTAAGAATAAGAAAGAAAATTAAAATGTGTCTTCATTTAATTCACTGAGACACAAACCAGCACTGAAGCACAGAATCAGCAAGCTGAGGAGAAGCAGCAAAGTTACCCAACCCTTATAATGAAACACATTGCATGACAGTGTGCATCACAGGCTTGGAAGAGCTTCCTGTCGTTTGTGATACACTCCCTCCTTCCCATATGTGTTACTCCTTCGTTCTCTCTCTCTTCCTTTCCCAGTGATCCTCTCCTCCCCACCTCTCCTCCAACCCCCAGCTTAGATTGCATCCTACCCTGCCAGCTCATGGTCCTGATGCAGGGTTTTGACCAGCAATGTTGACAATTCCTTTCCCCCAACAGATGCTGCTCGACCTGCTGAGTTCTTCCAGCAGATTGTTTGTTGTTCCTGATTCCTTTTCTTATGTTCTCATCTCCTTTAAAGTATATTTTACTGTTATCTTGATATTTCAAATGGAATTATCACGACTTCCTCGTGGAATTCATCAGCTTCTTTGAGAAAATTCATGCAGATAATGTGTCACTGGCCTTGTTAACACATTACTGGATAAGCAGCTGCCACAATCTACATGTGGCTACAGAGTGCTAACCATGAAAATGCCAGATTCAGGAAGTTCAGGATTTCACCAGGCTGCCTTGGACACTTGTTTACTTCCTAACCTTTCCCTGCATGTATCCCAAGGGGCAGGCACAGTAGTGCAGCGGTTAGCATAACACTTTACAGCGCCAGCGACCCAGATTCAATTCCGGCTGCTGTCTGTAAGGAGTTTGTACGTTCTCCCCATGTCTGCGTGGGTTTCCTCTGGGTGCTCTGGTTTCCTCCCACATTCTAAAGATGTATGGGTTAGGAAGTTGTGGGCATGCTATGTTGGCGCTGGAAGCGTGGTGACACTTGCGGGCTGCCACCAGAACACTCTACACAAAGATGTATTTCACTGTGTGTTTCGATGTACATGTGACTAATTAAGATATCTTATTTTATCTTATCTTATCTTATTGCATGCAAGCCAAGATGCTGATTAGCAGCCAGGTAATCAACTTCACATCCACACCACAATCTATAGAGTGCAGCTGGGAACCTGCCCATTGTTCTTTCACAAACTCTGCCCCTGACCCAGGGGTGCCGGGATCAGGAACAGATGTGGTGCGCGTAATGATACTCATGCTTCAGTCGGTGGTTCAGGGTGACTGCCTATTGGCACTTCTGCTCAATGCTGCCCCCAATGGGTAGCCTAAAACACAATAAACCCAGAAATCCATTAACTAGTGTTAAAATATTGGAGACACAAGAGACTACAGGTGCTGGAATCTGGAGCAACAAATAATCTGCTGGAGGAACTCATTGGGTCAGGAAGCATCTGTGGAGGCAAAGGAATGGCAGATATTTTGGATCGAGATCCTGCATCAGGACCCCTGATCATAGTACTCCCATTGACATACCCATACTGTCAGCCCCCATCTCACAGATATACAGCCTTATACAGCCACATACATGCTAAGAGAGAGAGAGAGAGAGAGAGAGACACACACACACACACACACACACACACACACCCCCAAACAGGCAGACATCTTCACCTCATAGTCAGCCTTACATTCAGAGATAGCTCCCAAGGACACACACACACACACACACACACACACACACACACACACACACATGATAAGATATCTTTATTAGTCACATGTACATCAAAACACAGTGAAATACATCTTTTTGCGTCGAGTGTTCTGGGGGCAGCCCGCAAGTGTCACCATGTTTCCGGTGCCAACATAGCACGCCCACAACTTCCTAACCTGTACGTCTTTGGAATGTGGGAGGAAACCGGAGCACCCGGAGGAAACCCACGCAGACACAGGGAGAACATACAAAGTCCTTACAGACAGTAGCCAGAATTGAACCTGGGTCACTGGCACTGTAATAGTGTTACGCTAACCACTGCACTACAGTGCCTGCCCTACATAGAGTCCTCACAATCCTCCGTCCTCTGAATCAACCATTCCCTCCCCCTCCCCATCTGTACCCCCAACCCCCATCACAATCACACAGGCAGAGACAGCCAGAGGCTCAGAGTTACAAACATACACACTACTCAACTGAGGTGTTGTCATTCTTGTTTTATGAAAGAACCTGCCTTGTCTTTCAGGAAAAGGTTGCCCATGACAGGAGGTCGGCAGAAAAGAGAAGATGGGCAGGGGACTGGGGTGCTCTGTGCCTGGCCAGACTGGCGTGCAGGGGTGGGTCCTCCTTCTCGGGGTGCTGTGGGAGCTGAAACCTGAGTGGATGGAACAGCTGAGGAAGTGACGAACTCAGGTTGTGTGCCTCCCACCAGATGACCAAGCTACCTAGAAGAACACGCATGTGTTCTGGGCTCCTTCTGTCGAGCATCATTACCATTTTGTATTTGTCACGCCAGGCTCCCCCAGCACTGCCCTGATACCAAACACAAAGAAAGGAAAAGCCAGAAAAATAAGGAGATAGTGGTGGAATCAGAAGCACCCACAGTGCATCCAGCACCAGTTCAGATACCGACATTGTAAATGCAGAAGACTGTAGGTTAAAGAGGTTTGTTTCACAAGGACAGACACCTGTCATTACTGGGCTGCAGTCAGTCATAGAATCATAGAGTAATACAGCTTTGACCCAACTCATCCATGCCAACCAAGATGCCCATCTAAGCTAGTCCCATTTGCCCATATTTGACCCATATCCCTCTAAACCTTTCCTATCCATGTATCTGTCCAAGTGTCTTTTAAATGTTGTTATTGTACCTGCCTCAACCACTTCCTCTGGCAGCTCGTTCCATATACGTACCACCTTCTGCGTGAAGAAGTTGCTCCTCAGATCCCTTTTAAACCTTACCTTAAACCGAGGCAAGGAAATCCAGTGAGGCAGGTCACTAGGGGGAGAGTTCATACATTGGTACTGCTGCAGAGGACTCAGATGAGGGCCACAGTAGGGAAGGATTCAGGGGAAGCCTGGTGTGGATGCAGTCAATTGCTTGACCTATTGTACGGCCTGTCAAAATGAATGCACAAGATGACTAAGAGTTTACCTCCATGCATGCAGTCATGCAGGAAGTCATTACTCCCCTGCTGGTGGCCATTTGCTCTTCCTCACTTGCTGGTGGCCAGCCCCACAGTTGCTAATGGAACAGGTTTCAGTTTGCGTGGAGGAATAAAGCTTTTATCTCATTCTAGAGATGTAGGCTGCTCCCATCAGAGCTCTGCTAACTTCCACCCAGAACATATTGCTGGCATGAGAGAACATGAAGAGAGAACTTTCAGAAGTTCCTGAAGACTGGAAGGTGGCTAATGTTGTTCCGTTATTCAAGAAGGGTAGCAAGGACTAGTCAGGGAACTACAGGTCAGTCAGCCTGACATCAATAGTGGGGATGTTACTGGAGGGAATTCTGAGGGACAGGATCTACCAGCATTCAGATAGACAGAGTCTGATTAGGAGGAGTCAGCATGGCTTTGTGTGTGGAAAGTCGTGCTTGACGAACCTTTTAGAGTTTTTTGAAGGGGTAACCAAAAAGGTAGATGAGGGTAGGGCAGTGGATGTTATCTATTTGGACTATAGCAAGGCCTTCAACAAAGTCCCGTATGGCAGGCTGGTCTGGAAGGTTAGGTCCCATGGAATCCAGGTAGAGCTAGTTAGGTGGATTCAAAATTGGCTCGGAAGTAGGAAGCAGAGGGTGGTGATTGAAGGTTGTTTCTCGGAATGGAGGCCGGTGATTAGTGTTGGGACCCTTGTTATTTGTTATTTATATAAATGATTTGGGTATGAATGCACAAGTTTGATCAGTAAATTTGCAGGATGACACGAAATTAGGAGATGTTGTTGATAGTGAAGAAGATTATCATAGATTACAGGGGGATCTTGATCCATTAGGGAAGTGGGTCGAGGAGTGGCAAATGGATTTCAATACAGATAAGTGTGAGGTGATGCATTTTGGAAAGTCAAACCAGCATAGGACTTGTACTATGAATGGTAGGGTACTAGGGAGTGTAATGGAACAGAGGGACCTAGGAGTACAAGTGCATAGTTCAATGAAAGCGGTGCAGGTAGACAGGGTGGTGAAAAAGCATTTAGCATGCTGGCCTTCATCAGTCATTGAATATAGGAGTTAGGACAGTATGATGCCGTTGTATAAATCATTGGTGAGGCCACACTTTGAGTACTGTGTACAGTTTTGGTCACCCTGTGGTTAAACTAGAAAGAATGCAGAAAAGATTTACGAGGATGTTGCCAGGACTAGAGGGCCTGAGTTATAGGGAGAGGTTGACCAGGCTAGGTCTTTATTCCTTGGAATGTAGGAGAATGAGGGGCGACCTTATAGAAATGTTTAAAATTATGAGAGGTATAGATAAAGTGGACGGTAACAGTCTCTTCCCCAGGGTAGGGGAGTCCAATACTAGGGGATATAGATTTAGTGTGAGAGGGAAAGATTTAAAAGGGACCTGAGGAGCAACTTCTTCACACAGAGGGTGGTGAGTATATGGAATGAGCTGCTGGAGGAAGTGGTTGAGGCAGGTACAATAATATCATTTAAGAAGCACGTGGATAGGCACATGCAGGAGTGGGGATATAGGCTGAAGGCAGGAAATTGGGACTAGCTGGGTGGGCACTGTGGTCAGCATGGACTCATTGGGCCGAAGGGCCTGTATCCATGCTGTATTGCTCTATGACTGTATGACTCTGAGCGCAGTCACTCTGACATGCTGCCACTGGGAGCAGATTACTGTGTGAACAGAGAGGTGATACCCAGTACTGTAGCCTTCACAGAGTGGACAACTTCTTTGCAGGATTGGTTGCCAACTTTCCAGAGTGATGAGAAATGACTCAGAAAGCACCAGTGGCACTTCTGCTTCACAAATAATCAATATTTATTCCGTGAGAACTATGCTACTGAATCTCCAGGCCACATTGGCCATTGACTGTAGGACTTGTTCAAGATGCTGATATAACAGGCCTGTGGTGAACTATTGTGTTTGATATCAGCGGCTACAATAGTTCCCAATGTTCCCAGCTATCTAATTACACTGACCTTTGTACCTAGTGTGATGGATGTTCCAGGGCTGAAGTGCTTATTGCTAACCTCAGTTTTTATGCACAGCAAGAAAAAGTCCACGGTCAAAATGCTTATTGTTAAACTCAGTACCAAAAAGCACAGCAGAAAGACTGCTTAAGCTTCTAATCAGTAATCTTTGCCCATCTACTTGACATGGTTAAGGGAAATAATACTATCTGTGTTGATCTAATTAAGACTAACGATACCAGAAAAACACAGCAGCAATTGCAAGCTATCACAGACAGATAATATCATTACAAGATGACTAGTATAGACAAATATATTTTTTTAAATTATGAAAATTAGAAGACCATAGGAGTTGGTAGAATTGACAGAGAAGAAGACTCAGAATTTACTCTTTGTCCAGGAAGGATTTCTTCCCAGAATCTTCCTTCGGTGATGGACAACTTGTTTGTCTGCAACTCATTGGTATGTTTTTTTCAGTGTGTAAGAATTGTACATGTGTTTTGGAGATCTTTTGTAGAATTATAAAGGTTGCTAGAAATTACTCCTCAAAATAAAACATGCTTCATTTAAAATAAAATAACTGTGGTTAATCCTCTTCATTAGCTGGAGGCATCTCCTCCTTGGTCAGAAGGAGTGACTCATCACTCAAAATAGTGATTCTTCGGAAAAGGGATTAAAGTAGTTAAGTAAATCACACTAAACATTGTCACTCATTACAGTCACCATTCCTAATCTAGAAAGGTGAGATGCATTAGCATCAGTGATCCTGATTACGAATCACCATTCTACATTGGAAAGTTAGGTCGATATTGGCTTAAGACATTTAGACAGGATTTTGTATGGTGTGGTTTGGAAGTGGGATTGCATGTAAGAAGTAGCCACTTGTCGTATTGTAACTATTGTATGAAAATGTGCCTGAAGCAGAGAATGAAGGCAACACCGTCTCGTTTGTATAAGTGTGTATTGTTCTATCAGTAAAGAATATTTTTGGAAAAACATGTGGCATGACATCAAATCATTTGGCAGAAGTCTCATCATCAAAATGTTTGAACAAGTGCCAAGACCTTGCTTGGCTGATGGTGAGATCCTTCATGAAAAGCTGGAGTCTCAACACCATTACATGCTACCCTCAAGGTTGCTCTGAAAATATGTGTTTGTCAAGAAGGCCTGGAAAGGGGCGCAATGTTCTTTGCTGCTGTTCTTCCTCTATAGCTGTCTAATACAGGACTTTGTGTTCTTCAGGCAGTTCCCAGGGACTCACACTGAGACAGAACCGTCAGAGGTTGGAAAGTTATCAATCAATGAACAATGCACTTTGGTCTGCCCAAAGCTTGCAGGTCTTTCAGCGCAAGGAGCCGTCCACAGCAGAAGGTGCATACTGGCACATTCCAAGGTCCAGGAGGAGATGTTAAACAAATGAAGCTTGATGAGGCTACAACAAGATTCCATGGGGAAAAGCCACAGCCTTCCCTCCACTGCAACACTGAAGGGCTGGACTTTTTTGTTCAAGGGATGTGTGTGTAGGAAATTCAATATCATGCTGAACTAATTTAATGTATCTGTACTTAACATTGTGACATTTGAATGTACTGTATTTACTTTTTACAACACAGGAGTCCATTCAGCCTGCTGGTCCATGCTAGCTCCTCCCAGAGCAATTCCATCAATTCCGTTCCTACTTCCACCTACAATTAATTCTCCCTCATACCACCCCTGTGGTTCTTCCACTACTTGCCTGCACTAAGGGCAACTTGGATTAGCCAATTAATTTGCCAGCACACCTTTGGGACGCGGGAGGAAATCAGAGGAGCCTGGAAAAACCCATCGTCACAGGAAGGACAAGCAAACTCCACACAAACAGCACCCAGTACCAGGATAGAACCCTGGAACCACAAGCTGCACCACCATGTAGTGTGTTATATTTTTGTAAGCGTTATGAATGAAGTAATATTTTTAAAATAAGAAAATGTGGTCTGACAAGCCAGGTTATCTCACACATAAGCTCACGTTTTGGCTTATTGGAAGCTTGCATACAGTTCTTTGCAATGGATACGGAAAACAATGTTACAAGAATCCAGAAACCGAAGTACTATAAAATCAGGAATTCTGTGAATTCATAACAGTCCAAAACGATTTTCAAGGACTGAGATTTTATTCATCAATCAGAAATAAAAATACTAATTTCAAAAGATTGTGAGAGCATTTTTCAACATAGGAACATAGTGACAGATTTAGGCTATGCTGTGTATTGAACAAATGATGCTGTGACTTTGTCACTAGTCCAAATGACATTGTACAAAATATACCACAACTTACCAGCACTGCTGCCTATGGAAGATTCTCTCCTGCTATTCTTAAAGGGGATTCCAGCTGTCACAAGAAGTGACAAAGTGCCCACATTTTATCCCTTACGTGCAAGGAGACCAAAGAAAATCTTTCACTTGAGCAGAAGAGGCTGAGGGGTGACCTTATAGAGGTATGTAAAATCATGAGGGGCATAGCCACAGCCTTTTCCCCGGGGTAGGGAAGTCCAAAACTAGAGGGCATGAGTTTAAATAAGAGGGGAAAGATTTAAAAGGGACCTGAGGGGCAACTTTTTCACACAGAGGTTGGTGGGTATATGGAACAAGCTGCCAGAAGAAGTGGTAGAGGTGGGTACAATTATGCCATTTAAAAGACATTTGGACAGGTACATGGGTAGGAATATGGGCCAAACGCAGGAAAATGGGACTAGCTCAGTTAAGCTATTTGGACGGCATGGACAAGTTGGGCCGAAGGGCCTATTTTCCAAGCTGTATAACTCTATGACTCTATGGTGCAATTATAGTTCTTAATAGGGTGTGCTGTTTATAATTTTTCTTCCGCAAGGCAGGCTGCACAAAACTTCGGTTAGTCCCTGGATTTATAGTTTCATAAAATGCCAACGTTCTCTGTAGGACTTCACCGTTCGTCCATATTTTCTTTACCCAGTGGACTCATCTAATTTCAGTGACACATCTCTTTTTTAATTATGTGGAGTTCTTATCCTAATGCCCCCTCTAAACATCTCTTTTAGAAGAGTTAATGAAGCTGCGCTGGCTAATGATCAGAAAAAGATGAGATTGTGCCTAGATTCAAACAACCGGGTCTTTCAAAAATTTCCACCAGCGTTAACCACACAGGGACGCGGTTGTTAGGGTTTGGTTAAAACTATTGTAATTCCCTGGGTTCAACATCGTTTGCACAAGATTGTCCCAATAAAAGTGTGCTCAGTCAGACTAAGAATGAAGCCGATCAAATGAAATTCCAAGTCCTTGTAATCTTCTGTCATGTTGTTGAGTATGAAGCTGACTCTTCGCCCAGGCCTACATCCATCAGTTTAGGAGTTTATAATGTGCCTAAGAGTACAGATGTTTTATGCACTTGCTGATCCCTCTAAGTGTCTTAAGATCTGTTATTCACATAATATGTTTAATATATAGTATCTATTATTAACTATTATTTACAAAGGGCCTGTCATTATTATATATACAAGAGAAATTGTTTACACTATATACCCGGGACCTTTTGTTCACTATACTATATGCAGCATCTGTTATTCACCATAAAATATACAGAATGCATTGTTCATTATGATGTATATAGGATCTATCATTCATTATGCTAGACAGAGGTCCTGTCATTCACCAGAATATACACAGGGTCTGTCAAACAGCTATCTAATTGTACAATGCACATCCATTTGGAAATTAGAAAGAGCAAGTGTTAGGGAATAAAGATGAAGGTGAACAGGAGTTCACCTGGAGTACTCTATTACATTATTTCTAGATACATTAGAATAATGTCAGCTCAGTCTTTGAACTCCTAGATCCTTAGCTTTTTCCACTTTTCCTATTAATTTGAGGAAAAAATCATAGCTCTTAAGATCAAATATGACTCTCTAACTGCAAAACCTGGGGAGTGTATGCATATTGCTAACAAGGACATGTTTTGAAAATCCTAACAGATCATCCTTGTTGGCATTCTCTAATTCGGATATACAACTGCAGTCTATATAATGCAATAGTTACTGTTCCATTATGATATACCTTTCAATGCATATTTTATATGTCTTAGAGATGTACTTCAAGCTCTCAGGAACCAAAGAAAAAGCCATAAATATAAATTGATTGAATAAAAGTTATACCTATAGTTAAGCTTCCACCAAGGTCATTAAGGGGAGAGGTTTGTTATATACACTGTCAATTAAAGGGGAAAGACTCATTATAGACACTGTCAAGTAAGGGGGAGAGACTTGTTATATATATAATGTCAATTAAGGAGAAAGGTTTGTATTACACAATGTCAATTTGGCTTTGGCAGGAGAACTATATGTCAAGATGGCTGATTGATTCACAACAAGCAGCAGGATTTTAACAGAATATTATTGCTACATGAACAACATTAAACAGAACACTAAGGTGAACTTCACATGAAGCAATTTTGCACCAATTCCTCCTGGTACGATTTTGGTGAAATGATGCATTTTTGCAGGTTTGGCCTAAACAAGTTTCCCATAATATGCAATATGCTGGATTGACCCAAGTCACTCAATATGTTCATGGCTGATCTATACTGACCTCAATTCTTCCCCATAGCCAGATCCCCCTAACCCTCATTTCCTCAATCTTTCAAAAAATTACCTACCTCCACTTTAAATAGTTTTAAAAGAGATAAAAAAGAGACACTTGCAAAAGCAGAGACACTTCCAGGGATGATCCAGAGGCTAGAATTGGAGGAGTATAGAGATTATTCTTCTGGACACAGGGTTGGAAGTGGTGCTGAACTTTTAGACAGATACTTTGGAGGCTTCTAGGCTTCACAGAAAAACAATGAGAAGTTTACAAACAAGGGATTGCTAACCAGGCGCCATTGCATGGCAGGAGGCTCAGGGTTGATTGGTAAATGGATCTTGGTGCAAGTCAGATCACAGGCAGCAAAGACTTGGTAGATCTCATGTTTACTGAGAGAAAAACAAGAGTAACAAGATTGAATAACAGTTGTTTAGAGGTAGAACATAGAACATAGAAAACCTACAGCACAATTCAGGCCCTTTGGCCCACAAAGTTGTGCCGAACATGTCCCTACCTTAGAAATTACTAGGCTTACCCGTAGCTGTCTATTTTTCTAAGGCTTCCAGCAGTGAAAGCACAGAGACAGGGCAAATTTGGTTGATGTTACCAAGGTGGATATAGGAAGTCTTAGTAATGTCAAGAGCATACTGTGCCAACTTCGACTGGGGTCAAATATAACACCAATGTTTAATGTTACCAACTGCTTCAGTTACATTGAGTTGCTAGGCAGAGGGTGATGCTGCCAATGGACAACACTTTGATGAAAAACTTGAAGGAGGGCAGTGATGAATTCTTGAGCAACTACAGCAGTAAAAGTTATTTATTCAAAAGTCATCTGAGGATCATCAGTAAAAGTTACTGATGATCCTCAGGTGACTTTTGAATAAATAAAAGTGGAACCAGGCATGTAAGTTTTCAACAATGGAGAGGCAATAGCAATGATGTTTGACAGGGTGCATTCAGGTCCAGAAAGGTTATGGATTAATTTATACAAGATTACATAGAAAGTCTTGGTGACTTTGATCAGAGCTGTTTAGTGACTGTTGGGAGGACTGGAAACTTGGCTGGAAGAATTCAAACAGAGGAGCAAGCAGAGAGTGGTGGGTAAAACAGACTGTTGAAGGTAAGAGAGGGTGAAACTAGGGAGGCAGGCCAGAGATGTGTTAGAATAATTTAGCTTGGTTCAGACATACAGTTTACTGGGAAAGATAACATAGGAAGAGGCAAGGGTTTCAGCAATGAGTGAAGGATGGCAGGGGTAGTTTATGCAGTTGGCTTATGTTACAGAGATGGAATCAGCAGTGTGAATATGTGATTGGTAGCCAGAGGAGTGAGATCTGACCCAGATGAACACTGTGGAGGGGTGCGGATGGTTTCTAGCACAGTCTATCATGTCAAAATCTCCGGAAGGTTTGAAAATGATAGCTTACTTTGGCACGGTCATGTAGCCTTTTGCATTGTTCCAGTATTGCAGCAGGGGCAGAAATGGCTTTCCACTGCTCAAACAAATAAGGAACTTTAGGAAAAGACGAACAAGGATTTGAAAGGAAACAAGAAGTTTAAAGAATTTTGAGAATAAAGGGAGGATGGAGGTGGGTGGGTAGTCTACAAGGATAGGGCAGGGTAAGGAATCCAGACTTAAAGGAGAGGGCACGGTCCTTGAGGAGAAAGAACTTATAATTGTATCAACTAACATACTGTAGGTGCCAGGAAGGGAAGTTAGCTGGAAGCTGAGTGTATGCTCGTGTGCCTGATATGTAGCCTGGTTAAACCGGAAAATGCATTGGTCAGCTGTTGAGTGGGATTATAGTCAAAGGAGCAAGATGAATTGGTTGATTGAGTAAGGTTAGGTCACACAGACAAGGTGTGAGCATGAGGTAACATGGAATAGAAACTACAGAAAGGTGCTAGCTTGGGACATGGGCTGAGGCTCAATAAGTAGCAATCTCCATTATAGTTTGATTTCCTACGGCTGGATGTTCCTGGATCAACTTTTGGGTTGATCTGAGGTCATCTATCCAGTCATTTCCGTATCAAACAGCAGCTACTTGTAAACGTTCTGCACCGTTTACTTTTATGATGTGCAACTCTCACTTGGACCAGATTTCCAACATGCACTCATAATGGCTTAACAGTGCCACCAATAGGCACATTGCAAATCAGCAATTCTCAGAAGTTATTTTTGGTCAGCAGAGCAAAAGACTTACCACAGCAATAAAATCTAAGTCAGTATGGTTTCCATTGCCTTGCTAGAGTCCATGCAGTATTTTCTCTACTTCAATAAAGAGCGTTTACACTCTGTCTCTCAGCTCAGAAACTTGCCACTACATGGTGTTAGCTGTGACTCACCTAGTGACTCACTTTCTCCTGCTAAGGGATAACAGTTCAAGACCTGCACCAGGAACATTTTTCTTCATTTTTCAGGATGTGCTTGTCACAGGTGAGACAAGGATTTATTGTCCATGTTTAATTGCTCTTAAAAAGGTGGCAATAAGCCACCTTCTCAAAGCACTGCAGTCCTTCCAGTGAAGATACTGCCATTCCAAGATTTAAACCCAGAAATGGCACTAACTTTCCAAGTTAGAATGATGGGGAGGATTACATGCAGGTAGTAATGTTTCCATCTAGTCAGGGGTTGGAAGGTGCTGGGCGAGGTAGCCTAGGTGAGTAACTAAGTGTATTTTGTGCCTTGTATACTTCTGCAGTCACTGAGTGCTGGTGGTGGAGGGAATGAGTATGGGGTATTAATCAAGCAAATGCTTTATTTTAGATGGTTTCGAGCCTCTTCAGTGGTGTTGGATCTCCACTATTCCAGGCAAGGGGAAAATATTCCATCACATTCTGACTTGTTTTGTAGATGGTGGAAAGGTTTTATCACGTGGTGATCTGCTCCAGAATAACCACCTTCAAACCTGCTACTGCAGCCATTCTATTTTTTATATTTCAAAATAAATTCACAAAAATTTCAAATATATATAATACATAACATTCAGGTATTTTCATCGTGTTGTTATTCCAATTACTTAACTTTAGCTTAGTTATTATTTTATATATAGCCTTTCACCGTTGTATTAATGTGACTGGCCCAGTTGAGTTTCTTGTCAGTGGCAATCAGAATATTGATAATGAGGAACCTGGCAATGATAATGCTGTTGAAGATGAAGATTAGGTGGTTTGATTCGTTCTTGTGGTAGAAAATCGTCACCTAGCACTTGTTATCACCCGCCCTCCCCCACATCCTTATCAACCCATGCCTTAATGTTATCTCGATTTTGCTGCTTGCTTCATTTTCTGAGGAGCTGCAAATGGAAGTGAACACTGTGCAATCCATGGTGAACATTCCCACATTTGATCTTACGATGGAAGGTGTGATCAAGCACCTGAAGATGACTGCACCTCGGAAAATGCTCTGAGGAATTCCTACAGCACTGTCTAGAAATTGAGGAGTGAGACCTGACCATGGTTGCTAAATTGGGATCTCATGTGACTGATAACGGAATTATGATTGGTGGGTTCAAACACGAAGATGCCACAGATTGGGAGGCTTTGCCGCATTCAAGGTTCTGGAAGGAGTGGAGATAGGCTGGCAGAATGCTGGTTAAAAAAGTATATGGTTTTAAGAAGGGGAGAGAATGGCAGCAAATGTACCTGGAATCCCAGTACATTTGGATTTTAGAACATTTACTGTTTTACAAACTGAACACTCCATTTCAAAGTGTACATGATAAGCTGATGTTGACTGTCACTTTTTTTTAGAAAACCTTTTCCAGTTTTCTCTCACCTCCTCTATTTAATTCTATTCTTCACTATGAAAGTATCCAATTTTTCATTTGAGATAGGATTAAGTTTCTTCTGTGAAAGCCTGGTCCATATATTTATTTATTTGTATGGACCAGACTCAACTTATACTCATGACTGCGTGGCTAGATTCTGCTCTAACTCTATCTACAAATCTGCAGATACCACCGTAGTGGGCCGTACGTCAAACAATGATGAGTCACAGTACAGGAAGGAGATAGCGTCAGCAAGAGAGCTGGTCATTGACTTCAGGAAGGGGGGCAGTGCATATGCTCCTATCTACATCAACGGTGCTGAGGTCGAAAGGGTTGAGAGCTTCAAGCTCCTCGGAGTGAACATCACCAATAACCTGTCCTGGTCCAATCACGTAGATGCCACAGCCAAGAAAGGTCACCAGCACCGCTACTTCCCAAAAGCTAAAGAAATCATGTCCCCATCGACCTTCACCAATTTTTATTGATGCACCTATCCGGATGCATCACGGCTTGGTATAGCAACTGCTCTGCCCTTGACCACAAAAAACTGCAGAATTGTGGACACAGCTTAGCACATCACAGAAACCAGTTTCCCCTCCATGTCTACACTTCTCACTGCCTCAGTAACCAGCATAATCAAAGAACCCACCCACCCCATTCTCTCCTTTCCTCCCTCCCATCGGGCAGAAGATACCACCAGGCTCAAGGGCAGCTTCTATCCTTCTGTTATTAAACTATTGAACAGTGCCCTAGTATAAGATGGACTCTTAACCTCACAATCTACCTAGTTATAACCTTGCACCTTGTTGTCTACCTGCACTGCACTTTCTCTATTGCTGTTATACTTTATTCTGCATTATCATCATTTTACTTGGTACTACCTCGATGCACTGTGTAATTAATCTGTATGAACAGTATGCAAGACAAGTTTTTCACTGTATCACAGTACATGTGCCAATAAACCAATTCCAATATTTACAAGCACGAGCAGGGAAAAAAATCTGACATTTTCCAGTTAAACTATACACCTCCCAATAAATGTTTCTATCATTTCTGTTAGAACCTGTACATAACTTGTATGTAGCTGTTTACAAATACATTCTTCGGTTTAATTAAAGAGAAAATGGTTTGCAATGAAGTACATTCTGTTTCAGAATTTATCGCAGCACGATTGATGGGGAATATGTATTAAGGTTCTTAAAGAAACAACCCTTTAGCTCCCACCACCTTCAAATCCAGAACATGCTCTTAATTTTTTCTTTTGTCTCAGCACAAAAGAAACTATTTGCAAGTTTCCAAATAAAGCTCCTGAAAAAGCATGAATTTGCTGTTTATCTGACATGGTGCACACCTCTCCCCAAAAGTCTTGGCCCTATCAACATTTGAGAAAGTTTACAAAAGCAAAAGGCTGTAGTTGCTGTAAAAGCAGAAACACTCTTCTCCAGGTATCATTAGCAGTGTGGAAAGAAAAAGAGCATTCTTTCTGCTTGATAACCTCTTGGAGATCATTAGCTTGAAATGTTAACTGTTCTTTCCAGAGATGTTGCTTCCCACGTCCAATGTTTCTAGTTTTCTCCTCTTTACAATCACTAGGTTTTCTGAATATATTCCAGTGAGTTTCCAGATGAATTAAGAGACTAACAAATAAGCACAGCACTACACCTGGAGGTTAACTAACCACAGTAGGGCATTGTAACCTTTTTGTGAGTGGACTAGTAGCACCACCCCATTACCTCTTTTAGTGTCCATCTCCACACTAGACCAAAAAATGCCTGGCTGTGAATGTGAATACATTCCTTAGAAAATATTAGACCAGTTTTCAGGATAGAAACCTACTGCTGAAGAATTGGTCCTTTTTAATTCTTACCCAATATGGTTATCACCATGAACACTAACATTAATTACTCATTTTTAATTATCCCCAAACAAAATGTTAATTAGTTCTCATCTTGAATCACACCAATCCTAGTGAAGACATAACTGTATGTACCTGTTAGGTGGCATATGCCAAGATTTAGGCCCTGCCATTGATGAAGGCAGTTATATTTAGAATTAACTTCACTCCCAGGTGATTTGGAAGGGCAGCACTCTGATGCACCTGCTACCCTTGCTTTCCTTGGTGACAAGATTTGGGAGATGCTGCCAAAGTAGCCTTTGTACCTGACATGCATTTTATAAACAGTTCCTACAAATTACCATGCAATGGAGAGGAGGGATTGAACTCTTTGGGGTTGTGGCCAATATTGAGCTTTGAGAGTTGTTGGACTGGTGACTTGTGCTTTGAAGATTATAAATGAAAGCAGCAGGATGGATATTGACAAGAATATCAGCAGCTTCATGGCTACTCAGGTTCCATAAATCACTAAAGGCAATTTTTGGCAACAAAATAAAAGTCAGATGAGCAAATGCTATGAAGTATTTATTTTTTATAACATTGAACAGAACATTTAGTAGAGGCGTTGGGGCTTGCCCATACTACTCTTGATGTACAAGGCACGCACATTCTGCCAGTTTTTCTTCAGCAGTGACACCAGGAAGTTGATGGCCAAGTGAATGTTGTAGACCAGTTCCTCTTCAGTCATTTTAACATGTCCCACTGCAACAGCCAAGCACAGGACCTGGGGTTTGGAAAGGGGTTGGGAAGGAGGGAAATGGTCAAATGTGAGACTTCACTTCAAAGAATTGACACTCAATTCTCAAGCTACCAATAAAACACCAAATAGGATTAAAGCTCTAGGACATGGACTTCCGACCTTTTCCTTTTTGAAGGTGCAGCATCAATACCTCTCAGCAACACCCTGATATTATGAAACTGGTTGCACCAATATGCTCAAACCACAAAATGCATCCATGTGCAGGAAAAACAGAATTAATCCTTTGCATTGCCACTTTCCCCAGTACAAAATTCAGCTGTGAACTGCACAAATATCCAATGAAAACTCCAGCTGCATGAGCTGCAATCAGCATGGAGTACCCAAGTTCAGTTTTAGACTTGGAACTTCTCACCAAAACATTGTTTGATAAGACTACCAATGGACATGCAGTTTAAATATTCAAAAACAATTAAACCCAAGAAATGCAAATGGTCATTGACATTTGAACACCCACTTCCACTAAAACCCAGTCACTTGAATCCTCACCAGTGCAGATTCCCAAGACAGATTCCGTTTATACATAAGCAATTCATTAAATACTCACCTTCTTCATCTGGAACTTGATGGTTGATTTGACTTCATCTACTTTGGTGATCATGTTCTCATTGTGAGTGAGGAGGGAGGGAAACTTGCCAGCCTTGTTCAGACCAGGGCCCAGAATACGAGGAATCTGCTTAATGAGGGACTCAGAGGCAAGGAAAGCATCATACTTCTTTGCTGCAAAGGAATCGATGAATAGTTTGAAGTACTACCTTCATAATTATCACAAAAACTGATGAAATGTCACTGATTTGCAAACTCTAGATGCTTTATCAAAACTATACCGCTCTTAGTTCTATTATACATTAGACTTACTGTTTACTCAACTTTCTCAGCAATAGAAACTATAGATTGGGACAGATGAACCAATCTCTTTAGACCTTTGTTCAGGAGTTGGAAACATCCAACTTTCCAGCCCATTCCTTAGTGCAACCTTTATAGATATTCAAACTTCCCTAAATATTCAGGCTACCAGCTGAGGTGAAAAGGCTCTGATGGATTGGACAAATTCAATACCCAACCTGTCTAAACTCCCTCTGCTCTGCATGTTTCATCTTCAAGACACCTTGAAACTACTGCTGCAAATAAAAGCCAAACCCAGCTTTATCATATTTCACATGATCAGGGATCTTTCAACTTTATGGCTAATACAAGGGGACATAATTTTTAAGGTGATTGGAGGAAAATAAGGGGGATGTCAGGGGCAAGTTTTTTTTTTAAAAACAGTGGTGGGTGTGTGGAATGCACTGCCAGCAGAGGTTGTGGGGGTACATACATGAATGATAGAGAAATGAGGGCTATGTGAGAGGGAAGGGTTAGATAGATCTTAGAGCAGGATAAAATGGTCGGCACAACATTGTGTGAAGGGCCTGCACTGTGCTGTAATGTTCTAACTCATGTCCTAGTGTACCTGCATCCAGTCCACAAATATAAACACCCTCAAACTCACCAAGCTTTTTAACCATCTTTTTGTTCTTGTTCAGTTTCTTTAGAGCCTCGATATCCATGTGAGGGAGGTCAGCAGCCTTGGCCTCATCACAATGTTGCTGGTCACCAAGCACACAGATGGAAAACTTGGGCCGAGGGGCACTCTTTAGCCTAGACACAATGATTGAATGTTAAAAGCCAGGGAAACTGCAGAAGTGCAGAGAGCATTCAAGGGAAACTTTTGTGAACACCTTACCCTTGCTGCTGGCTTCTCGAGCTTATCCACCAGCAACTAACTCCTTACAAATGGTCGGTAGGATTGGCAATAATGCCTCACCTTACCTCCCCTCATGTTTTAAGACCCAGGGTAGAGGTCCGTCCAAACCTGTACAGGCAGGACTACCCATGTTTAATCAGTGCTGAAGCTGGGCAGAAGTAGCATTTGTGAACAAACCAATTTAGTTCCTATAGTCCACAGATTCTGCACTGAGAACTGGGTTGAGCAATAAGAAGTCGAACCTGACAGTGCCAGAGAAACGCTTGTCCTTTTGAGGGTCATAGTTCTTCAGACTGATCTGCAGCTCCACAGTTTCCAGGAACCTAAAATGATATCATTCATCAGATTTGCAGAACCAGTAAACACATGACAAATTTTAAAACAGTGCAGTTATACTTATAACATTGGCCGATTCTATCATTTGACAAAGCAGTACACAAAGGTTCAAAGCAAGGCCCTTGAAAACATGGACCCCATCCCATATCTAAGGGGCCACCTCACAGCAAAGGCAGACAGTGAATGTCACCATGACCAATGCCCCAGCACTACCTTGGGTCAATTGAGGAAAAGGGTATTGGGCTAAGTCCTTTGACCTAGCTCAAAGCTCATTGTCCACCAGCCAGTGATACTACAGTAGGTGTCAAGGCACTGGAAAAATACCAAAGCTGCCTCTGCATAATCCTCCAAACTGACAGGAAGGATAGGCAAACCAGTATCAGCATCCTCTCCCAGGCCAGTATGTGCAGCAGAGGCCAATTACTCTGTCAGCTATGTTGGGCAGCCCACATCAAATCACATATACCTGATCCAGACTACCAAAATAGACAGCAAGCTTGGTCCTGGGAGATTACCAGATGGACAAAGCATACTCAATTCTTTCATGAAGTGCAACAATCCCACTGACCTGGGGGACTTCCAAGCTCATGGCTGCTCAAGGAGTGTTCAAGATGGAAGGAACACACAAACCACCCACCCTGTCAGCTGCCACCTGCCCTATCTGGGAGCAGCCTGCAGTTCCCACATTGGCCTCTGCCACCTCAGTCCACAAACCCAGGGTAGAAGCAAGCCATCCTGAGGAAATGATTTAATGGCTATCCCCAAGACTCAGTGTGGACTGGAAATTAAATGTATGCCACTGAAATGCAGCTGCCAAAATTGCAATTAACAGTAATGTTGATCGGAGAGGATGCTGAGACAACACCTGTGATTCAAGACAGACATGTTTCAACAGGCCCCTGGCTTTAATCAGTGTTTAGACTAAGAACAGACTAGTAACTAGCTCAAGTCTGAAGGTCCAAACAACACTGCACACATATCTACCCACCCCACAAAATAAGCATTTGCCTAAAATCTGACCAGATTGAAATCTCCTCAGCAAGCATTCATTTGAGGCAATCAGGACACAAATATTAATTTAAGCACAATGCTTTTAAGGCATTTCAAATATTAAGATACAGAAACACCCACAAAAGAGTGGATTCTTCAACCAAGATTCAGTTCATTTCTGATTTAGAGCAACTGATGTTATCCCAATGCCTCCTCTCTAATCTTAATTACAATTGGCACACACCACCCTAACACCAACCTATGAATGGACATTTTAATGCTAATCTATACTCAAAACCAGCAGTTCACCCCCCCCCCCCCAAATTGTCACCTCAATCCACCAACATTCAACCCCACAAATGACCTCCCAGCCACAACTCTTGGTTAAGCCGACATCTTGGCATTCTCCACATTGCTGCTGAGAGAATTAACAACTGCCCTATCCCATTTCATCACCAACTTCCTACTCTGCATACAAAGGAGCAAAAAAAAACTGAGAACTTAAGAAACAAAAAAAATACCAGAAATACTGAGCAGTTAAGGCAGCATCTGTGGAGATGGACACAGACCCAAACCCAAAGTCTTAACTCTCCACAGATGCTGCCTCAGCAGTTGCAGATTTCCAGCATTCTGATTCCACTCAGTATACCCACTGGAAAACAATCTTGTTCATATCCTACTCAATTATCCACAGTTTAGCCTTGTGTAATCTGCCAGTGTCTCTGCTGTGACCATTCCTTACCACAACTCCCTTCAGAATGCTCAAAGACCCTTATGTATGTTGAGGATTTTAGCATAGCTTTTACAGTAACCCCATGGGGATGGAGAATCTAACCCTAACTCTGCTAAATTAAGAGCATCCCCCTTCTCAATCTCTCATATCCCAGCCACACCATTAGGGGCAAAATGTCCTTAAAAGCTAAAATTTGGGCAAGGTGACAACAGTGTGAGGGAGAATGTCACCATTTTTCACCACCGGTTTGAACAGCGAATCCGAATCCTCGTCCTTGGGGGAGGAGGCTTCTCTCAACAGTAGGTGGTGCAGCAGGGGTGGGGGGGGGGGGGTAATGGGGGAAGGGAAGAAGGGGACTGTCAGAAACATCCCTTCCTTTCCAGGGGTGGGGACACTCAGCAGGTCAGTCAGCACCTGAGGGAATGGACACAGGGTTAGTGGTTCCGGTCTAGAATAACCCCAGGGAAGGGGGTGGGGATACTCACATTTCCTGAAAGTAGCTGCACAAGTAGACAGAAAGGTAAAGGCAGCATGTTTGCCTTTATTAGTTGGGGCGTTGAGTATAAGCATGGGGGAGGTGTGGGAAGTCATGCTGCAGCTGCACAAAACTTTGGTCAGGCAGCACTTGGGAGCATTGTGGAGTGGAGACTGGAGAGGATGCGGAAGAGGTTCACCGAGTTGCTGCCTGGATTAGAGGGCAGGTGGTATAACAGGAGGCTGGACAAGCTTGGGTTATTTTCTCTGGAGCAACAGAGGCTAAGGGGACACCTGGTAGAGGTTTATAATATTATGAGAGGCAGAGTAGACAGCTGGTACCTTTCTCCCCCAGGGTGGAAAATTTCTAATATCAGGGGGCATTAATTTAAAGTGAGAGGGGGTAAGTTCAAAGAAGATGTGTGGGGCAGGTTTTGTTTTAGAGTGGTGGGTGCCTGGAATGTGCTGCCAGGGTGGTGGTGGTGGAGGCAGATATGATAGAGGTATTTAGAGGCTCTTAGATAGGCACATGGATGTGCAGAGGATGGATGCATAGGGACATCATGCAGGCAGATAGGTTTAGTTTAATTTGCCACCATGGTCAGCATGGACAGTGGGCTGAAGGGCCTGTTCCTGAGCTGTACAACTCTACATCTGCACCTTCTCTGGCACTTAAGGATTCATTTCATTTGATTTTACTTCTCATTTAATCTATAAACCACTCTAGATCATAAAAATTCTCACCATTTCCTTTTGTCTGCATTCATCCAGATTTTAATCTCAGCCTCAATCCCTACTTGAAGCTCAGTGCCCTTATCCTCAATCACTTCCTTCACAAACTTCACCACCAGGCTTGGGACTCCATAAACTCCATCACAAAGCCATCTGAACCATTATTGCCTTCCCAAAATTCAGGCTAGAAAACTAATGCACTAACCATCTCGCCATCCATTCATAACATTTCTGCAGCTGCTCATCTACAAACCATACCTTCACCTCTCACTTTGAGATTTCTAGACATGACCGTTTCAGGCACTCACCTACAGCCTTCTAAAGTAAAAATTTCCTTCTACCACTATCCAGCTCAGTAATATCACACTCCCCTTACTTCCAGTCACACTGTTCACTTCTGTTTCTACAGTAGTGGCCAATCTGACCCCTTCCTTATTCAGAGGAATGTTAGAATAGCTTCTTGCAACAAGGACAAATCACTCTAGAACCACTTCAAATTTCCAGCTAGCCTTCCGAGCCACACACCAGATTAACAGGAAGCATCAAAAACTATGCCAGTCTCACACCAAATCCTACTCCCATATCAAAATATTGTTTTACATATACTGGCTGCTGTTTTTAAGAGCCCCAATTTGAAAATTCTATTGTTTTCAAACCCCTTCACAACCTTTGTTCTCTTCACTAACCCACCCAGCAAAAATTTTCATAGCTGTGCTCTAACCCTGAGCTCTTGAAGATTGATGATTTTTGCAATGGAGCTATTAAATTGCTTCTAAAAAGTACCAATTTAACAGCTTTTCAACCCCGAGCCACAAGATTAAGTGTCATTGTGTTAAACATTGCTTGACATCATAATGAACCACATTGGGAAGTTTTATATATTCAAAATCATTGACTTGTGCAGGACAAGGGATATGTATCCATTAAACAAAGTAGCAAGACTTACTTGCGAGGCTTCTGCTGGGATCCCTGAAGGACCTCCCGGACAGCTTCATAGAGAGTATCGCGAGAGACTTTGCTACTGCATTGCAAGGAAAGCACTAATTAAATTCTTGAAAGCCAAGTCATCCATCTATTGTCAAAATAAGCTTGTTCTTATTCTGGGCTGCACTACGTTCCAAGGAGATAGACTTTTGTAGGATCCTAAAGGGATTTGCAGATTAATAAGATTGGGGACTGAGGTGCAAAAGAAAAACAAACTGCTGGAGAAACTCAGCAGGTCAAGCAGCATCAGTGGGGGCAGAGATAGTTGATGTTTCAGTTCAACACCCTGCATCATCCCTTTGCCTCCACAGATGCTGCTCAACCCACTGAATTCCTCCAGCACTTTGCTTTTTGTTCCAGATTCCAGCATCTGCAGCCTCATGTCTTCAGGTGCAGGCAAACAAATCGATGACAACGGGAGACAATCTTGATTTGAGATCAGCGGTGGTAGTGAGGATTCTGCAGGTTAGCATGAATATTGCCAATTGATTAACTTATAAATGAGCACTAAATGGTTACAGACAGTGGGCCAAAAGACCTGTCACCAAGCCAGAGGAATCAAACAAACACAGATGGGCACATGGAAGGTATTTGAAGTCTGCACATTAAACCCATTCTGTTTAATTACAAACATGCTCAACCTACACATTAATTGCTCACCTAAATCACTCCAGAAACTCAGCAGGTCAAGGCAGCATCTACGGAGGGAAGCAGTCAACATTTCAGATCAAGACCCTCTATCCATTCAAAGAGTCTTGACCTGAAATATCAACAGCCCATTTCCCTCCTGAAGGATAATCCTGACCATCTTTCTCCACAGATGCTGCCTGACCTGCTGAGTTCCTCCAGCATCTTGTTTTTCCCTCCATAAACATTGCCTGTCCCAGAGTTCCTCCAGCTTTGTGTTGTTTTAGATTTTCAGTATCTGCAGTCACTTGTGCCTCCATCAACTGCTCACCCTATGCCCACACTGAGTCACACTTACCCCAATGCCCACACCAGCCTGTGGTAGAGTTCTGGATTTCCACCAACTCAACAGCTCACCTTGTCCACCTCCTTCACCATCCCCCCCCCCCCACCTGAACTTGCCCTCATCTCAATTTCCACCCCCCACCCCACCAGTTCCTGGCTTGAACCCTACCCTGTCCCACCTCCATTCCATTCTCACCACACCCATTGATCCCAGCCTGGACCCTCCCTTCTCCCCCTGTCCACCTCCACCCCCCTCATATTCCCAGCCTGGACCCTCCCCTCTCCCCATCCACCTCTCCCCCCCCCCCCCCCCCCATATTCCCAGCCGGCACCCTCCCTCCCTCTCCCCCACAGGCCGGGCCCCGGATCCCGCTGGAAAAACGCGGCTTCATCAACCCATCCCGTCCCCACAGGACCGCCGCCGCCGGGGTGAGGCGCCCAGCGGGAGCGGGCGGCCCTGGGGCCGGCTGCCGCGGCGGATGGAGCCGGATTGCGGGCCGCTCACCTCATCCTGCCGGCACCTCGAGAAGAAAGAGAGCGGCGTGGCGGAAGTGACGCCTTTTATGGCCGCGGCCCCGGCGCGGAATCTCGCGATATCTTCACTGAGCGCTCTCGTTCCCTTAAATCAGTGATGCCGCCCGGAGCCCGGCGTCACCGTGGGAGGCGGGGCCAGGAGCCACAGTGGGAGGCGGGGCCAGGAACCTGGCGTCACTGTGGGAGGCGGGGCCCGGAGTCACTGTGGGAGGCGGGGCCCGGAGCCTGCAGTCACTGTGGGAGGCGGGGCCAGGAGCTACAGTGGAAGGCGGAGCCAGGAGCCCGGCGTCACTGTGGGAGGCGGGGCCAGGAGCCCGGCGTCACAGTAGGAGGCGGGGCCAGGAGCCCGCAGCCTGGTTGAGTGCGAAGTGGGAGCTGACTCTGGTCTTTGCTGCCGGGTGTTGCAGCCCCTGGGCTGACATCAGGTATCAGCCTACACCTGTATCCAAGCCCCCTACGTAATTTACCCCCACAATTAATAATTTTAGATCTTAACTTTAATTTCTCAGCGTTTGTAGTTCTGCTAATATTTCCATGTTGGCTCTTTTAACCCAGTGCTACTTATTTTTGAGATTTTATTTGGATTTCCCCATAGAAAGGGCGGTGAGAAACTCCCTCCACAAGCCACTTAACTCTTCCAACCAAATATTCATCTTGATAAGGCTCCGGGATTTCTTTGCCTCAGAGTGTTACCAAGCGTGCAGCTGTCTCTGCCGTCCTAACACTGATAGTACACCATGGCCCTGCCATTACTCCGTCACACTGCCACTGCTGGGATTAAATCTTCCTAACTGCACTCTTTTTTAAACTTACTTTCTTTAGTTAACTATCTGCCATGATCCTTTTTCCACTAACTCTTACAGTCAGCTTCTAATAGTGGAAAAAAACCCACATGTTGCTTAACAGCAGCATTATCAAACAAAATTAAACACTGCATCACATAAGTAGATATGAAGGCAGATGACTTAAAAGCTTATTCAAGTTTGAATAAGTGTTTGTTACTTGTTATAACTGGGTAGTACAGGTTATTGAGAAGCATGAAGACTTGCTGAAACAGCCGCAACTTGTCTTTCTTACCTTTTAACTCTTTACTTTCCAAGGCAGTCCCTTAGGATTGAGGATGACTTACTTCCATCCTGGTTTTGTCAGATCTGAGATGGCTAAAGGATCCAACGTGGGAACTGTAGGCTCGTCCACAAATGGGGCACGAGGTGGCTTACGGGGCAGGCAGGTGAGTAGTTTGTGAAGTGGTGTTCTGCTTTGGCCACTTATGCTGGGCTTCTGTGTGCTCCCAAGACATGACATTGATTTTCTAAATAATATCCTGAGTACTCCCAGATTCAGTAGGGATGCTACAATTTTTTCAAGAAAGCTTAGAGCATATCCTTGAGTCTTTTCTTCTGACCACCTGAAATTATAGCTGTACTGCACATATCCATGTACAACAGGAGGTAATTTTGTTTTCTCTAGTTGGTATTTCTCATTCACTCTGGCTTGTTTTCACCAGAATTCAATTTAATGCTATTCATCTCACCCTTTGTCCACTTGGTTGTTCAACACTTGAGGGCCTATTGTTGGTTTATAGTATATTGGCTTTGCATCTGAGCTGATAGAGATATGGGCATTGTGAAATGTAATAATATCTAGGTTTCTGGGAATATTACTACATATTTTCCTAAAAAATGTCATTTTTCAAGCATCCATACTTTCAAGTCTCTTTCAAATCTGGGGTCAATTTCTGACCCACTCATTGCATATTGGTTGATAAGTATAATAAGTTAAAACATTGGTTCTTTTTGCTGATGTTTGTTATTCATTAAACATTTCATCCAACATAAAGTCTTCAGTATTTTGCCCTGAATATGTTTTCAGATTTGCTGTAGTCTTTGTTACTGGTGCTTGACTGAACAGACTTAGATACGTATGCTTGCCCATAACTGAGCAATCAGCCATCGTGTTGATGCCCGTATTGATACACTGGTCATCTAATCATTCTATTGCTGTGAAGTTGCTGGTGGAGTAAGTGCTAGGTAAGCCCAATTTTCTACTGTTGATACTGGTGACAATACTGTGTACTAATGTCAGTGGCTTTTTGCTGTATAAACATTCCATGAAAAAAATTACATTACTAATTGTTATTATTCACTAATTTGGTTTCAGATTTGCATCCTAATGCAAATCCATGTGCACAAATTAATTGTTCGAAATTTTTTATTCCAAAAATATATTTTATTCATAATACTATATATATAGGAAATATAATTGGTACACATCTTTCTTTACATTCATTGTACCATCAAACCAATCTTATAATGCATCAGTTCCATTTATGTTTCCTCCTTAGAGAGGCTGTTACACAGGACCTAACCTCTCACCTCTCAGTGTTCAGTGAGGGGCAGAATCCTAGACTAGTCGAACTGTGAGCAGTGTACATAATATTGAGAATTATAGAGAGCTACCAGAAGTATACAACTTGTTTATTCATGTCTAACTACAATACAGTAAGTATTAAAGAGACTCTTAAAGGGTAAAAGATAGTAAAGAAATTCAGAGAGATCACTCCAGAGCTTAAACCTATGGTAGATGAAGCCCCAGTTATGGAGTGATTAAAACTGGGAATGAAAAGAGGTCAGAATTGCTGGACCTTGTATATCTCAGAGGGCTGTGGGGCTGGAGAAAGTTCTGGAGATGGGGAGGAACAAGGCAATGAAGGGATTTAAAGGGACGATTAAGAATTTTAAAATCGTGGCATTGATTAACCAGGAGTCAGTGTAAATCAGTGAGAGGAGGACAGGATGATAAACATATCGTTTGCAAAACCAATATATCTAAGCCTTCGGCAGATGGGCGATGGACAGACGGGAAAGGAAGGGAAAAGGATGTTTTTAATGGATACAGCATTAACTAGTGGAGATTAAATCCACAGGCTTGTGCTGTCAAAAGTTTTTAGTATGTAGATTGGCCTTGTATATACTCTAATTTTCAGAAAACTCTGCCATCCACTTGATCCATTTATTATTATTTGTTCTCACTAAACCCTACTTCTAGCAGGTAACATTAGTGGTCAATGTGCAAATAAAATTCGCACAAAGAACAATGAGATAATATCCATTTAATTACCTAGCAATTAGTTGCTAAGTCGCGACCCCCCCCCTCCCCAAATAGGTTCATGGTGATGCCAAGTAATACATGTTCAAGGGCCTGTTAAGGGAAATTAGGTACCTTATGGGCAGGCCTTGCATATTTGCCTTTCCTTCACATAATCTACCATTACTAGAGCTGGAACGGGGTCTGGAGGTTTGCAAGGGAGCCGGTGCAATGGTGAGTGAGCCACCAGAAAAGATGGTTGGGAGCAATTGAAAGGTATACGGATTGGGTGCAGGTTGGTTGCCAGGTGTTGAAGGGAGTGTAGGGTTTGTTATCAGGAAGAAGTGTGTTAGGGATTGTGGGGTAGGATCTGATACCAGTTGTCAATCGGTGGTGAGTTACAGTAAGTGGCTAGAGGTGCCGGTGTGCTCTGTGGTTAAGGTTGAGGGGTAGGGGGTGGGTCTGGAGGCAGGTCAGCCCATCAGACATGTATGGGGCAGCCTGATTGAGGGTGTCAGGCTTCTGGGCTGGTGCTTCAGGGTCCTCAGAAGTACCTCCTTTATAGGGGCTTACCTGAGATGGTGCTCACCTGGGACCAGGTCAGACAGCCCCCGCCCCACCATCCCCCACCACGCACCTTTAACGCTGAAGCCAATCTACAGGTCACACATGCGCAGATTAAAATTCAGAAGTGGTATTGCATGCTGTTGGTTCCAACTGAATAAGACTGGGTTCCCTTGTGCATTAGCTTGTCAGACACACAATGAAGCCAGGAAGGAGGCTGCAAACTTGGTGCAACTCACTTGAAGCCCCTGATTTTCAATCACGTTTAGTTCTTCATTGAAGTTGAATTATGTAACACACAAATCTTTTTGCTATGCAATCCATTATCTAGGCAAATCTGTTGTAGCTCAAACAGAACTCAATTTTCAATTAGAGTTTTAGTGATGTTGATGGAGGAATAAGTATTGCCCAGGACATAAGAGAATTTTCTTCTTACTCAAAATACTATTCGAGGATCTTTCATGCCCACTTGACAGAGCAAAAGGCACCTTGGGTTAATGCCTCATCTGAGCGGTAATACCTCTGACAGTGCAACATTCATTCAGTACTGTACAGAATATGCTCGGATATCTGGAGCTGATCCTGAACCCACAATCTTTTGATCTCAGAAAGCTGAAACACCGCTGAGTGTTTACCTCTGTACCCTGGGAGTTCTGATGCAAGTTGGACCAGCAAATGCCAGATGACCAAGAAACCGAGTTTGGCACTTGTTTTCTAAGTCTCACGGCTGGCTAAACCACAAGGGATTGTGGTAAAGTAAAGATGGGGGAAAGCACCCAATTATAAAAACATATAATTGTCATTCACTGTTTGAAATTGCCGTAGAGAATGACGGGGTTCGGTAAAGCGAAGCAGAAAATCTGAAGCGAGAGAACATCTGCACAAAGCCAATTGTACGTGAATTGTTATTTAAAGCAACGACCGTTTTAAATAGCCAACCTGAGGTGGTATTTGTACAGCTGCACTTTTGGATTTGTAGATCAAATGGACAATGAGTTTGCAAACACCTTGTAACCAGAGATTGTTTGGGGCAAAGATCATTAGAATTGTGACTCCACCCAGTTGTTACTTTGGCCTAGTGCTCATGCATGGTTTAGCACGTAGAAGTCAAAATCCTTCTGCATAGCCACCAAGATGCACGCGGATGGGAAGCATCTTTTAAACTATCCAAGTGGTTTGAATGTGCATTTGGTACAGTGCGTCTTGACAGTGGTTCATAGAATATTCTGTAAAGACTTATTAGATAAATACACCACGTGCTGTGTAGCTAAGCCCGGCAAAGCAGAAGATCCTGGCTCTGATCCCCAGGGCTGTGCTGAGTTAGCTGATCTCAGCAGGAGCACTAGTAGAATTCACTGCACTTGGGCTGAAGAGGAGGAATATTGTCCTTGTATGTGAGTAGTTATGTAGTAATACAGGAGTGATAATAATCAATGAGAACAAACAGGTGTATGTGATAAATCTTACTTAATGGTATACTTTAACATTGCTGGACTAGTACCAGTAGAGAATAATTCCTGTCAATGGTGAAAACAATATATTAAATTATAATAATATATGTTAAAGTTTGAAAATTAATTGCAGTATTGGTATATTATTGTCACTTGTACCAAGGTACAGTGATAAACTTGTCTTGCATACTGTTCATACAGATCAATTCATTACACAGTGCATTGAGGTAGTACAGGGTAAAAACAATAACAGAATACAGAGTAAAGTATCACAGCTACAGAGGATTTGCAGTGCAGGTAGACAATAAGGTGCAAGGTCATAACGAGGTAGATTGTGAGGTCAAGAGTCCATCTCATCATATAAGGCAACCGTTCGATAGTCTTATAACAGTGGGGTAGAAGCTGTCCTTGAGCCTGGTGTTATGTGCCCCCAGGCTCCTGCATTTCTGCCTGATGGGAGAAGAGAGAATGTTCTAGGTGGGTGGGCTCTTTGATTATGCTGGCTGCTTCACCAAGGCAGTGAGAGGTATAGACAGAGTCCACGGAGGGGAGGCTGGTTTCTGTGATGTGCTGGGCTGTGTCCACAACTCTCTGCAGTTTATCTGCTTATGGAAAAGAATACTTGCTACCGCTGGACTCATCTAGGCTGGCCGCCAGTGGTCCCTGATTTGAGCTCATCGAAAATTCTGCTTCTGATATCCTTGCACTGAGTGCTATTCATTCATCAGCTCACTGACCTAAAATGGTCCAGCCGTACTGTAGTTTGATTTTAGAATTTCCATCCCTATTTTTAAATCTTTCCATGGTCCCATCTTGCCTTTTCTCTGTACCCTCCCACCAGCCCTGGGTACCCTAAGAAATCCGCATTTCCCTAATTCTAACTTTTTGCCAACCCCAATCTCCATACCCCATCACTGACAGCCATGCCTTCAGTTACCAAAACTCTGTGCTCTGGAACTCAGCAAAATAGTGGGGGCAGGGAATCAAAGAATAGAGAGAAATGTTGAGAATGTTGACCAGGCTGACAGAAAGGGATAGAGAATAGAAATCTAAGAGTAAGTCAGTAGATATGGCTGGGGTAACATAAGTGATAAAATGACAAAACTAAAGGCTGTGTGACTGAGCGTTTATAGCTTTCAAAACAATCAGATGAACTGAGAGTAGAAATGAAAATAAGTATCATCTTATAGCCGATACAGAAACAGAGCACAGGATGACATAGGTTGAATATTGAAGGTTTCATCAAATTTAGGAAAGAGAGGAAATTGAAAAAAGGTGGTGACTCTGTTAATTAATGATGTTTTAGCACAATAGAGAGGGTGAACTATGTTCAGGAAACCAGGATATATAAGCAGATTGGCTGGAGATAAGAAATAATAAAATGATTCACTAGTGGGAGAGGTGTACTGGCTCCTAACGGAAACTGTATGGGAATACAAAAATGTACAGAGATAATTATGGGGGATTACAATATACTGCATGTATAGACTAATGAAATAAATATACTGCATATACTAATATACTGCATGTATAGGCTAGTAAAATAAATGGACAAAGTCAGCCAATATGAAGAGTTCAAAGAGTGCTTTTGCAATGGTTTCTGAGAATAGAATCTTGTGGAGCAAACTAGAGAGCCAGTTATACTAGATTTGGTGTTGCAGTCTCAGAGTAATAGAGTCATAGATCCTTGGCTTCCTGACCAACAGACCGCAATCGGTCAGGATAGGCAGCAACACCTCTGCCAGGATTATCCTCCACACTGGTGCCCCACAAGGCTGCGTCCTCAGCTCCCTACTCTAC
This sequence comes from Pristis pectinata, assembly GCF_009764475.1. Lineage (NCBI taxonomy): Eukaryota > Metazoa > Chordata > Chondrichthyes > Rhinopristiformes > Pristidae > Pristis > Pristis pectinata. The sequence continues at coordinate 32,433,484 of NC_067424.1, forward strand.
TCCCTGTACACTCACAATTGCGCGGCCAGATTCTGCTCTGACTCCATCTACAAGTTTGCAGATGATACCACCGTATTAGGCCGTATCTCAAATAACAATGAGTCGGAGTACAGTAAGCAGATGGAGAGCCTAGTACGTGGTGTCATTACAACAACCTTTCCCTCAATGTCAACGAAACAAAAGAGCTGGTCATTGGCTTCAGGAAGGGGGGGCAGTGCACATGCTCCTGTTTACATAACGGTGCTGATGTCGAGAGGGTTGAGAGCTTCAAGTTCCGAGGACTGGACAAACCAAAAGCCTGGTCTAACCATGTAGATGCCACGGCCAAGAAGACACACCAGTGCCTCTACTTCCTCAGGAGGGTAAAGAAATTTGGCATGTCCCCTTTGACCCTCACCAGTTTTTTTCGATGCACCATAGAAAGCATCCTATCTTGATGTATCATGGCTCGGTATGGCAACTGCTCTGCCCGTGACCACAAAAAACTGCAGAGAGTTGTGAACATAGTCCAGCACATCACGGAAACCAGCCTCCCCTCCATGGACTCTGTCTACACTTGGTAAAGCAGCCAGCATAATCAAAGACCCCACTCACCCCCGCATTCTCCTTCCTCCCTCCCATCAGGCAGAAGATACAAAACCCTGAAAGCACGTAGCACCAGCTCAAGGACAGCTTCTATCCCACTGTGATAAGACTATTGAACAGTTCCCTAGTACAATAAGATGGAACCTTGACCTCGCAATCTACCTCATTATGACCTTGCACCTTATTGTCTACCTGCATTCACTTTCTCTGTGACTGTAACACTTTATTCTGCATTATGTTATTGTTTTACCTTGTACTACCTCAATGCACTGTTGTAATGAATTGATATGTATGAGCGGTATGCAAGACAAGTTTTTCACTGTACCTTGGTACTTGTGGCAATAAAAAAACAATTTACAGCATGGAAAGACTCTTCAGGCCAATTCATCCATGCCGACCAGGTTGCCCATCTAGGTTGGTCCCATTTGCCCATGTTTGACCCATCTCTCTCTCTAAACTTCTACTATTCATGAACCTGATTGTGTCTTTTAGATGTTGCTATAGTACCTACCTCATCCACTTTCCCTGGCAGCTTGTTCCTTTGTATTATGCAACAAGATAGTATTAACTAATTACGCTATTGTGAAGGAGCCCCTCGATATATGATCATAATATGACTGAATTTACAGTATATAATTTCAAGGAAGAGAAGAATGGGTCCAAGATTAGTATTTTAAACTCAAGTAAGGGCAATTATGAGTGCGCAAAAGCAGAGCTACCTAAAATGCACTGGCAAATCGAGATACAATGGCAGACCTATGAAAAGGATCTTTCAGAATACACTGAATGGATACATTTCAACGAGAAAGTCTATGGTTATCTAAAACAGTTAAAGATAGTATCAAACTCGGAAAAAGCATATGATTGTGCAGAGTTGACAGATCAGAATATTTTAAAAAAGCAAGGGATAAGTAAAAGGTTTAAAAAGAAGAGAAAATTAGAATAGGAAAGGAAAGCTAAATAGAAAACGAGAATCAGAATCAGGTTTATTATCACTGTCTTATATGACGTGAAATTTGCTTGTGGCAGCAGTACAGAGCAAAGACATAAAATTACTGTAAATTACAAAATAAATAGTGCAAAAAAAAAGGAACAATCAGTTAGTTCTTATGGACCGTTCACAAATCAGAAGGAGCTGTTCCTGAATCGTTGAGTGTAGGTCTTCACTCCTCTACCTCCTTCCTGATGGTAGTAATGAGAAGAAAGCATGTCCCGGATGGTGAGGGTCCTGAATGATGGTGCCACCACTTTGAGGCACCACTTCTTGAAGGTGTCCTTGATGGTGGGGAGGGTTGTGCCCGTGATGGAACTGACTGAATCTACAACCCTCTGCAGCCTCTTGGATCCTGTGAATTGGAGCCTCCATACCAAGCTGTGAGGCAACCAGTCAGAATGCTCTCCGCCATATGTCTAGAAATTTGCAACAGTCTTTGGTGACATACCAAATCTCCTCAAACTCCTAACGAAGTAGGGCTGCTGGCGTGCCTTCTTCGTGATTGCATCAATGTGTTGGGTCCAGGACGGATCCTCAATCCAAAGATGTTGACACCCAGGAACTTAAAGCTGCTCACCCTTTCCACTACTGACCCCTCAAGTCCACAGTCAATTCCTTGGTCTTGCTGACGTTGAGTGCAAGGTTGTTGTCGCGACACCAGTCAACCAGCTGATCTATCTCACTCTTGTATACTTCCTCGTTGCCATCTGAGATTTTACCAACAACAATGACGTCATCTGCAAATTTATAAATGGGGTTTGAGCTGTGCTTAGCCACACAGTTATGAGAGAGTAGAGCAGTGGGCTAAGTATGCATCTTTGAGGTGCACCTGTGTTGATAGTCAGCGAGGAGGAGATGTTATCACTGATGCGTACTGACTATGGTCTCCCAACAAGGAAGTTGAGGTTCCTGTCGCAGAGGGAGGTACGGAGGCCCAGGTTTAGAAGCTGAGCTCAAAGCACTTGATCGTGTAAGATGTGAGTGCTACCAGTCAATAGTCATTGAGGCAGTTCACCCTGTTCTTCTTGGGCACTGGTATGATTGCTGCCCTTTTGAAGCAGGTGGGAACCCCAGACCACAGCAGTGAGACTATTACCTGTTTTTATATTTCCGTAGTTAACAAAGTGAGCATTGGTCCTATAGAAAGTGAGTCTGAGAAATTAATAGTAGAAATTAAAGAGAGGGCAGAATTAAGCAGTTATTTTGCATCCGTTTTCACTGTAATGGAAGGAGATACAGAGAAGGAAACCCTAGACCGCATGGCTTAACATCCATCCGTGGAAAATGTTTGAAGTCATAACTAAAGATGTTATAGCACAGTACTTAGAAAACTTCAAGACAATCAGGAAAATGAACATGGTTTTGTGAAACAGAAAGCATATTTCCCTAACTTATTGGAGTTCTTTGAAGAAGTAACAGGTACTTTGGATGAAGGGGAACCAGTGGATGTACTACATTTAGATTTCCAGAAGGCATTTGATAAGGTGCCACCTCAAAGGTTATGTGACAATAAAAACTTATGGTGTAGGAAGTAACATATTGGTGTGGCTAGAAGATTGGCTGGTTAACAGGAAACAGAGAATAGATATACTGTAAATGAGCCTTTTTTTCTGCTCAGTAATGTGCAATAAATGATGTGCCAGAGGTTTAAAAGCTGGAGTCTCAATTTTTACAATTGGTATTAACAACTTGGATGCAGGTACCAAAGGTATGATTGCTAAATTTTCTGATGACACAAGGGTAGGTAGGAAAATGAGTTGTGAAGAGAACATGAGGCTACAAAGAGATATAGATAGGTTAAGTGAGGGGGAAAAGATCTGACAAATGGGAAATGCTATGGGAAAATGTGGAATTTGTTTATTTTGACAGGAAAAATAAAAACAATATGTTTAAATGGTGAGGGATTGCAGAGCTCGGAAAGATCTGAGTGTCCTAGTACATGATTGACTAAAAAAGCAGGTGCAGCAAGCAATTAGGAAAGCTAACAGACTATAATCGTTTATTGCAGTTGAATATACATGTAGGGAGGATATGCTTCAGTTCTACAGAGCATTGTAACCACATCTGGAACGCTGCCTATTGTTTGTGGAAGGAGATCAATATGTTGGAAATATTTCTGAGAAGGTTCACTGGGACAGTAATTGTTGTCTTTTGAGGAAAAGTTGAAACTGATTGAAACATAAGATCCTGAGGCTGACGGGGTGGATGTGGAGAGAATGTTTCTTCTTGTGGGAGAATCCAGAACCAGTGCTCAGTATTTAAAAATAAGGGGTTGCCCATTTAAGAGAGAGACGAGGCAGAATAGTTTCATGGGTCTTTAGAACTCTCTTTCTCAAAGGGCAGAAATAACAGAGCCTTTTAGTGGTTTTAAGGTGGAGGGTAGATGTATTCTTGATGAGCAAAGAGTTTGAAGGATTACCATTGGTAACTGGGAATATGGAGCTGAGGTTTCAATAAGACCAACCATGATCTTAGTAAATACAACCACAAGGGACTAAGTTGCCTACTCCTGCTATTAATTCATATGATCTTCTGGTCACTCTACCAATAAAGACTAGCAGTGGCCTATTGTGTAGCACTAAGTGACGGAGTTGCTGTCTGAATATGTAGCAGTTATTTTTCAGCAGTATAGTTTCCCTTCTGTCTGCAGCCACAGTACTCTTTAAGGACTGTCAGCTGCCTTGGTGATGTCAATGTAGTCTAGCCTGGTTTCCCACCTCCACTAATGGCCACTCAATCCAGTGTGAATAGCATGAGCAATAAAGGATATTCATAATGTGCAGCTGTTCTAACCAGTTTCACAGGGCTCCTGTGACAGTGTGAACTGGCATATATAGTGGAGGGGTCTGGCTACTGAAAATAGGAGGGATTAAACTTCCAGCCTAGTACATGTCAGTTCATTGTTCACGACTGAATGAATCACAGCGAGACTGATCCTCTTCTTGTCCAATGTCCACATATGCAGCCTTTTCAATAGAAGGTACTGGAGAGAGATCAGTTGAAAGAATCTTGGCTGATTTCTCTCCTTATTTTAGTTGATTAGTAACCTGATTTGTGATTTGCTGGCATTCTTGAATCAGTGCCTCAGCACATGTTGCATTGAACAAATCTCCCACATTACATCATTCATTACATGTCAAAAATGTTTAATGGGCTTTGAAACATCCAGCAGTTGGGAAAAGTCTGTTTATATTCTGAGAGAATGCATTGACAGTAGCCAACTTGTTATAGCTCTGTGGCATGGTTTCAGGCATACTTCTAGAAGCAATAGACAGATGCTTATTTAACAAGGGAAGTTTAACTCTAAGTAAGAGAGAGAGTGCTGCAGTTTACAGCAATGTGTTGTGACAGATACAAGCTAGAGTTTAATTGAAAAAAATTGGTATCGCATGATTATGAAACAGTAGCATAATGGCTAACTTATTGAACAACTATCCAGGTTATTAATCTAGAAACTGAAGTTAACATCCACCGTGGCAATTGGGATAAACCTGGAATAAAAAGTCAATGCTGGTAATGGTGAGAATAAAGCAATTGAATTGTCATTAAGAACCCCCTAATGTACTTCAGGGAAATAAGCCCACTGTTCTTACCCACTCTGGCATATATGTGACTCCTGACCAACCAAAGTGATTGACTCTTAATGGGCTGAACACTGATGTTCACATGCTATGAACAAATAGCTAAAAAGAAGGTAGGTCGGTACAGATAACACAAGTCATCCATCAGAAAGCATCTCACACACTATCCATCACAGTAGTGGTGCTCACATCACAGGAACTCTTGAGTTCATGATGTTTGCACCTGATGACCATCAGTCATTGGTTAAGGCTGGAAGCTGGAAATCTCTGGTATACAAGGTTACGTGACCACATTTCAGAATTACTCCATCAGCTGTGAAACACTTTGGGATACCCTGAGGTTGTGAAAGTTGCTATATTAATGCAGGTTCTTTGTTTTCTGTCTGGTTCACATATGATGGACACTATTCAAATAGACCACCAGAAGTCATGGGGACTGAAAGATAAAATTGCTGACTGAATGTGCAGCTTTGAAATTAAGCTGTAAAATTCCCTGAAGTTTGCTGATCTAAAGCGAACAATTTTTACATAGTAAATACGGCGACTGGATCAGAGGAGAATGGAATGCAATATCATGCTGGGGACACAAGAGACTGCAGGTGCTGGTTGCTCCACAATACCATGCTGCATTGTTTCAGATTGATCTACCTCTGGGGAATTTGGGGAGCACTGAAAAGATCGGAAGAGATTGACGGCAACTTTTCACTGAAATCACCCTTTGTTTCATAGAGAGAACAATCTCATCAACTGAAGCGTTCCCTGCATGAAGGTCATGTGATGGTCATAGCACCAGCTCCATCAACTGTTTCAGAACATCACTCTGTAAGTGCCCTACCTTCAACTGTGATACAGAGGAGACTTTTGAAACAAATCTCTAGTTGTTTGTTGGCAGGACCTTGCAGGACTGTATCGGGTACCCGTGTTGATGCAGGGTGGTTCATTTGGTTTTACTTCTATTTTGTTCTGTAATAATTTAGTGCAGTGGAGTAGCTTGCTAACTCAGAGGAGTTCAGTGTAAACCACATTGCCAATTCCCACAGCAAGGCCCACCAAACTGCAGAGATAATAACCAGATCATCTGATTCTCCACTTATACCCAACCCTAGAGTCATGGAGTCCTACAGCACAGAAACAGACCCTTTGGCCCACCATATCTATGTCGTTCATCAGGTACTCATCCATACTGATCATATTTACCAGCACTTGGTCTGTAGCCTTCCTTGCCTTGGGTTTCAAATGCTCATCTAGATTCTTCTTAAAGAGAGTATCTGCCTTCACTTCCCCTCAGATAGTACGTTCCAGACTCCAATCACCCTCTGGGTCAAAAAGTTTCTTCTGAGATCCCCTCTAAATCTCTTCGTCCTTACCTGAAACCTATGCCCTCTAGTTTTAGACACCTCTGCCATGGGGGAAGGTTTCCTACTATCTATCCTATCAATGTCCATCATAATTTTGTATGCCTCTATCAGCTCCCTCTTTAGCCTCCTCAGCTCCAAGCAAAGCAAACTCAACCTATCCAATCTCTCCTCGTAAACGAAACACTCCATCCCAGGCAACGTCCTGGTGAATCTCCTCTGCATTCTCTCCAGTGCAATCATGTACTACTTTTAGTGTGGTGAACAGACTGTACACAGTACTCCAGCTGTGGCCTCACCAATATTATATAAAGTTGTACCGAACCTCCCTGCTCTTTTTCCTTTGCCCCAGCTAATGAAGTCAAGTATTCTGTATGCCCTCTTCACCACCTTGTCTCCCTGTGCTGCTACCTTTAGGGATCCTTGGACTGTACACCAGGTCCCTCTGTTCCTCAAAATTCCCTAGGATCTTATCATTCATTTTGTTCGTCCCCCCTCCAAAGTGCATCACTTCACATTTAACATTAAATTCCATCTAACGTTCCTCTGCCCGTCTTACCCACTGATAAAGATCATCCTGTACTTCACGACTATCCTCCTCACTGTTGACAACACTACCATCTGCAAACCTACCAGTCATAACTCCTATATTCACATCCAAATTATTAATGGCACTGACCCCTGTAGTACACCACTAGTCACATGCCTTCAATCAGAAAATCAACGTCACCCTCTGCCTCCTATTACCAAACCAATTTTGGATCCAATTTGTCCCTTGCCCTAGATCCCATGGGTTCTAACTTATTGGACCAGTTTCTCATGTGGGACCTTGTCAAAGGCCTTGCTGAAGTCCATGTAGACCACATCAACTGCACTGCCCTCATCAATACATTTTGTTACCTCTTCATTTGTTCATCCAAATTCATCAGACACGATCTTCCCCAAACAAAGCCATGCTGATTTTCTTTGACTAATCCCTGCCTTTTCAAGTGTAGATTAATCCTGTCCCACAGAATTTTTCAGAAACTTCTCCACTGCTGACGCTAGATGCATAGGCCTATAATTACCTGTCCAGTTCCTTCTGCCCTTCCAGCCCTACTATCTGCTATATGGAATGTACGTAGAACAGATCTGGTGGCTCAAATCTGGGCATCTATGAGGTGCCATGAAGCTTTCTTTAACCTCATGTCTGCCATAATCCTCACTCTAACAGTACTAACATTGATTACACTTTAAATAATACTACTTTGGCTGCAAAGAACATAGAACAGTACAGCACAACAACAGGCCTTTCAGCCCACCATGCCTGTGCTGCCCATGATGCTAATTTAAAATGCACATCTGCCTGCACATGGTCTATATCCATTTGTTCCCCACCTGTTCATGTGTCTGTCTAAATGCCTCTTAAACATTGCCGTTGTATCTGCTTTCACCACTTCCCCTGGCAGCCTTTCCAGATGTTCACAACTGTCTGTGTAAAAAGCTCTGGGATGTTCTGAGATGGTAAAGAGTTAGGACAGCTGAGAAATCTTATTCTTCTTCTTTAAAGGTGTCCTGTTGGGTTGAATAATTTCACTTCAACCTCCTCTGTTTATGATCTGTCTGAAAGATGGCACCAGAAGGTGTCCAGCATTTCCTCATTACTAAAATGTTAGCTGCTTTCGGTAAATGGCTTGAAACCACAATCTTTTGGCTCCACAGCTGTATGCAATGCACTGAGTTATGACTGACACCATAAAAGTGCTAGCTATATGCAAATTATTATTAAATCTGTCTTGAAGCTAACTGTTCTAATTAACGTGGCTTGGTGGAGCAATATGAATTGTGTTCAACTGATAAAATCACTCGCATTGAAAATCAGCAATTCATATTTCAGCTGCTATTCGGGATCAAATATCCACCAAACTGAGACCAACCTTCTCTGTTCATGTCTGTGTGATGTTGGAAGTGTCACTGGAGGTTGTCAGGGGCCAGAGATCTCAGTTGTGATGTTTGGCCTTGTTGTGGTGGTCATCCACATCAACCAGAATTATTATGCAATTTAACAACTTGCTGAGACCCGTGCACTGGATCGGTTCAGAATAGCGAAATACCACAGGTTCTGGAAATCCTGAAATGAAAACAGAAAATGCTAGAAACACTCAGCAGGTCAGGCCGCATCTGTGGGGAGACAAACAGAGCTAACTTTTCAGGCCGAAAACCCTCCCTCAGAACTGGGGAGGGGACATAGGAGGGTGAGGGAGAGGGGGGATGTCTCTGATTGAGTAAAGCCTGGGTGACCTTGGAGATAAGCTATAAACAAGGCTATCTGATCAATGAATGAATGGCAGCAGTCAGAGAGAGAGACAACATAGACAGAAGAATATTAGAGAGCAGGAAGACATGCCCGGCAGGTCAGGCTGGGCACGTCCTCCACTCCCAGAGAAAACAAAAAGAAATAAAGAAAAGACAACCCGACGCATTAAGCTCTGTTTCTCTCTCAACAGATGCTGCCTGACCTGCTGTGTACTTATAACTTTTTCTGTTGTTATTTCACACTGCATTAGTTTGGTCTGACATCCAGGTTGCTACCCAGCCTATATCACTCAGAATCACAAGGTGCTTTTGCGTACATCAGATTTTTCATCATAACAATCACAAGTTATTCACTTGTTTCATTATTGCTTTATTATGTAGACATACATTGAGTCAGCCTCTGGCACAAAGAAATTGACTAATTCATCTTCCGATCTGTTGGCTAATCAGCTCACATTACGACATAAGGAGGCTCAGACTTGGGTTTGTTGAGCATTCTATGGTGAACAAGCTGGCCTTGGGACAGCAAGCTGTTGAGGAGGGCTGAATCCTAGGAAAGAAACAGAAGCAAACCACCATAGAGGCTGGGAATCTGGAAAAGATGCTGGAAATACTTGGATATCAGTCAGTGTGCAAAGACAGTGAGGGCAGAGCTTTGGACTGGAAAAGGTCTGAACAGCACCTCATGATGTGGATTGAGACATATTAAGACTGTGCCCTGACTCAGAGGGGATGTCCTCCCCAAATGGGAGATTCCCTGCTGAAGAGGGGCATAGGGATAGCATGAAAGCCAGGGGCAAGCTCTCATGTTCCACCCCCTCATCCGCTTCTACGCCTCCTCTGGGTCTGCATTAGATGTAATCAAGACATTTTCCCCAAAACTGTCTTAACTGCGCTGTGGCTGCCAAGTTTCACAGAGCCTGGGAAGCTCCACTGTCAGCGTTATGATTTATAAAGCATGTTAAATCAGTGGCTCCCTGCCTCAATTAACACTGAAAATGCCAACCTGCTTTGGGAGGGATCTAATTTTGCTTTCCTTTTTCCCAACTCAGAGAAACCCAGACGTCTTTGGGTTGGAGTTGGCTTTCCCAAGCCCTCAGTTTTTTTTTAACTGCCTATTTAATCCCAGCCCATAAATGCTCCCAATCCCACCTACTCAACCATGTTTTACCACCTTCCTACCCTACACCTGCAACCCCATTCCAGGCCAATGAGCTTTTGGCAGAGCTCAACTAAGTTAGTGATGTAAATATACTTAAGCAATTATTGAGGTAAGGAAAGCAGTGCTTGTTGTGTTATATCCCAATACGCTGTGGCTCCAAGACAAAAGCTTAAATTTGGTTAGAGTCGCTTCTACTAGATTAAAGTCACAACTTCCTGCTGAACAACCACTCCTTCTTCTGTTATTTTTCATTTATTGGCAGGAGTGGAATAAGGTTGCCCACTTTGTTAATTCCTTGGCCTTTGCTTATCTTTACAATGTGTTGCGAACCTAATAATTTAACATATGTACCTGATACAATAAAGGCTTTGAAGTCAGCCCAGGTGTTCCCTGGGCATATTGTGTATGTTTCACAGCCAGCATTGGGAGCCTCTAGGCATGCTCCATTCAGGTTCCCAGTAGGGCTTGGTTTGGCAAAGGTAAAGCCAGGCTCTGAATCATTGTCCTTGTGATTTCTGCTGGGAAGTACCCACACAGTGAGATTACAGAAACTAGATTTTTATTTCTGTAATATTGAAGGTTAAAGATAGTTCGTTCAAAGTTTTGGATTTCAAAAGGAGTCGATGAGGGAGAGAAATGTGCTTTCTGTTGATGGCAAAGTTTAGGATAAAATGAAGCCAAGCCATTCATGGGAGAAGTATTGGTGTTGGTTTATTATTGTCACTTGTACCGAGGTACAGTGAAAAACTTGTCTTGCATACCGATTGTACAGGTCAATTCATTACACAGTGCAGTTACATTGGGTTAGTACAGAGTGCATTGATGTAGGACAGGTAAAAACAATAACAGTACAGAGTAAAGTGTCACAGCTACAGAGAAAGTGCAGTGCAATAAGGTGCGAGCGAAAGAATTGAGCAACTCTCTCCTACAGCAAGTAGCAGGAGGTAGCTCAATTAACAATTTTAACTCTTGAGACTTGTGGATTTTTACCAGAGAATAATATTAATTAGGGTGACCATTTTTCTATTGTTTTCAAATGGGACACTGAGTTTTGAAAATCGGGAAGGAGTGTGCTGAATGAATATCAGTCCCTCACTACCTCTATGCATAAAAGTTAAACAAAGCTGTTGATGAAATGAAACATAAAACTTCCATCAAAACACTAAAAAGAAAAAAACTTTGCTAATTACTACAACATATTTCATTTTAAAAAAACTTACAATTATCCAGCTCTTTAGAAATGCCCATTGTTGTGCTGTCTCCTGTGCAATGCTCCCAGTGGGTTGTGTTTTTGTTTTGAAGCAATCTTTTGTAAGGTCCGTTGGTCTTTTAACAACTTATCATGAAAGGCTGTGCAGTTAAGGTGAAAATTTATCTGCACAAACAAGATAGCCTTGCTTGTAGAAACACTGAGATATGACTTCTCAGGTGACTAGACAATGTTCATTATTGATGAAATTTGCTCAGTGAGGGCTGTGCAAGCAAGTTGACGCAAAGTGAACTCCTTTGCCTTTGTCAGATTTGAGTGTTCCACCACAGTTCTGTCCATCTCCTGAAAACCATTTCAAAAACCAATACCTCCTGTCTGTGGCAATTAAACTTAAGTTGAGTGATTATTGGTTTTGCATTTACCCATTCATCAAAAAGACGATTCTTATCCATTTTTGGCAAATGGCAAGGTTGCATTAAATATAATTGAAGTCTAGCTTGTTCCTCAATGAAGCCCACTCAAGCTGTTCTGTGCTCTCAAAGGCTGCTTTTGATGGTTCTAGGTCGCTCAGTGCTGTTTATTAAAAAAAATTCTCAGCTGCATTACTAAATTCCCCTTCATTAATTTCTCCAGCCTCAGCCAAACGCTGCTGGACTGATTTTTTTTTAAAGTTTAATTTTTTTTAAAATTTTATTTACAGCGTGGTGACAGGCCCTTCTGGCCCAACGAGTCCGCGCCGCCCATTTTAAACCCCCAAGTTAACCTACCCGTACGTCTTTAGAATGTGGGAGGAAACCGGAGCACCCGGAGGAAACCCACGCTGACATGGGAGAACGTACAAACTCCTTACAGACAGCGACGGGAATCGAACCCCGATCGCTGGCGCTGTAATAGCGTCGCGCTAACCGCTACGCTACCGTGCCTTAGTCTAAGCCTCTCTGTTTTCTTGAAGGGCAGGGATATGCAGTGCAACTTCAGTCACAGACAATTCATTTATCTTTGTAGATTCTACAGTCTTTTAGAAAGGTGGTTACACTAAAACTCTGTTGATTCACCACGCTTGGTACTTTGGTGGTGCCGGACTGATAGATTTTCCAAACTGTTGGTTGTTAATCAATTAATGTTCCAGCACACTTTTGTTTAGCTGCTACATAATAGTTTAATAAATTTTCCAGTGAAGCTAGGAAACATAAAGGAAGTGCGAGAAACAGAACTGAGTTTCAAGTCAGCATGGGAAATGAGGGATCATTGAGTTTAAAGGGAGCAGGGGAATCAGTGGCCCAGTGTATTAATTCTAGCATGGGAACTGGAGTCCTGGTGTTAAAGGGAGCATGGGAACATGGGCCCTCGTGCGTTAAAAGCAGCAAGGGTAGAGGGGCCCTTGTGTGTTAAAGGGAGTGTAGGAACCAGTGTGCCACTGTGTTAAAGGGAGTGTGGGAACCAGGATATGAGCCATTTGCCAAATCATTAGTACTTATGCATGGACAGATCATGTATTACCAAAGTTTTCCTCTATTTGCTTACGAGCAAAAGTAAGCACAATTTGTGCAAAGGTCATTAAAGATGTTTATCAATGGATGGGCACTTTTCTTGGAATAAGAATTATGCAAACTTCCGTCTGGCATTGGACCAGGAGATAGGAACTATGTTCTCTGTGCGCTAGCAATTCGTATTGTTCAAGGTTCACAGAACATGGGACAGTACAGCACAAGAACAGGCCCTTTGGTCTACGATATCTCTGCCGACCGGGATGCTAAATTAAACTAATTAAACTAATTCCACCTGCCTGCACGTGGTTCTGTATCCCTCCATTTCCTGCCTGTTCAAATGCCTTTTATTTTAGAGAGGGTGGTAGGTGCCTGGAATGTGCTTCCACCACCTCCCCTGACAGCACATTCCAGGCACCTACCACTCTCTCTAAAATAAAAGCTTGTCTCCTGAATCATCTTCACACTTTCCCCCTCTCACCTTAAAGCTATGCCCTCCAGTATTTGACTTTTCCACCCCGGGAAGAAGACTCTGATTATCTATCCTATCTCTGCCTCTCATAATTTTATACACTTCTGTCAGGTCGCCCCCTCAGCCTCCAACACTCCAGAGAAAACAATCCAAGTTTGTCCAACCTCTCCTTATAGCAAATATGATCTAATTCAGACAACATCCTAGTGAACCTCTTCTGTACCCTCTCCAAAGCCTCCACGTCCTTCCTGTAATGTGGCGATTGGAACTGCACACAATACTCCAAATGTGACTCAACCAAAGTTTTATACAGCTGTAACATGACTTGCCAGTTTTTATACTTAATGCCCCGACCAATGAAGGCAAGCATGCTGTATGCCTTCTTCACAACCCCGTCCATTTGTGTTGCCACTTTCAGAGAGCTATGGACTTGCACCCCGAGATCCCTCTGTACATCAATGCTCCCAATGGTCCTGCCATTTACTCTTTACTTTCCTAGAACCATAGAAAACTACAGCATGGAAAGCAGGCCATTTGGCCCTTCTAATCTGTGCCGAAATTTCCTCTTGCATTTGACCACCTAAAGTGCATCACTTCTAACTTGCCCATCTGCCATTTCTCCCAACTGATCTATATCCTGTTGCATCCTTTGACAACCTTCCTTACTAAATTTACTAAATAGCCCACCCACATTATTGTTCAAATCAGATCACAAACAACAGAGGCCCCAGCACTGATCCCTGTGGAACACCACTGGTCACAGACCTCCAGTCAGATTAACACTCCTCCACCCCTACCCTCTGTCTTCTATGGCCAAGCCAATTTTGAATACAATCTACCAAGTCACCATGGATCCCACATGCATTAATCTTCTGGATTAGCCTACCATGAGGGACCTTGTTGAATATTGTACTAAAGTCCATGTAGACAACACCCACTGCCCTACCCTCATCAATCATCTTTGTTACCTCTTCAAAAAACTCAAGCTTGTAAGTCATGATCTCCCCTGCACAACGCCATGCTGACTTTCCCTAATAAATCCATGCTTTTCCAAATGTGAGTAAATCCTATCCCTAAGAATCTTCTCCAATAATTTTGCTTCCACTAAAGTAAGGCTCACAGGTCTATAATTTGCTGGATTATCCCTATTGCCCTTTTTTAAACAAAGGAACAATACTGGCTATTCTCCAGTCCTCTGGGTCACCTGTGACTAAAGAGGATACAAAATCTCCTTCAAACCCCCAGCAATCTCCTCTCTTGCCTCCCTCAATAACCTGGGATAGATCCCATCAGGCCCTGGGGAATTATTGACTTTCATTAATATTCTTCAAGAGACCCAATGCTCTCTCCTCCTTGATATCATCATGCCCTAGAATATCAACATACCCCTCTTCAATGTCACTCTCCTCTTATGTCCTTTACCTTGATGAATACCGATACAAAGAACTCATTCAATACCTCGTCCACTTCCTCATGAAATGGGAGAAGTCTCTCAGCTCTTTTCCGTGAACAGTGTGAATGTGAAACTTCCATGGTAATGCACCCTGTGAAGCGGAAGACAGCTGCTGTTTGTAGACAGTTATGAAAATGATGAAGATAAACTAAGGATCTTTATCCTTGGTTTCACTTGCAACTGTCACGACATAATACATTAATTTTCCCAGATCATTTTGCACCTGTACAATTTGTATTGGTATTTTCTGCACAAAGCTTTTCATTGAGATTTTTGCCAATTAGTTGATGAAGAGATTGACACTGCAAGTCAGATGTTTCAGCTGGTCGAGAAGTAATAGAGTTTTGTTTTCAATCTGGGTTTTGGAAGAAAATAGCGCAAGTAATGGCTTGTGGTCTTTATGCTTGATGCATCCAAGCCAAGATAAGCAAGCCAAGGCATGCTATGTTGGCGCTGGAAGCGTGGTGACACTTGCGGGCTGCCCCCAGAACACTAAGCGAAAAGATGCATTTCACTGTGTGTTTCGATGTACATGTGACTAATAAAGAGATCTTATCTCATCTAAATGAACTCTCCTTTACATCACCCCATTGTTCTTTTGTTGATAATGACACCAATTTATCACAAATGATTGCCTCAGATCATGCAGAATGAAAACTTTGGTTGATAAAGCCTTTAATCAATGGTGAAGGTAATCACTAAATGTGAAACTGTGCTCTTGGATCACAGAATAGTATGCAAATGCTCACTGGCTTGCATGCATAGATCACTTCCTGTATTTTGCTTTACACTTGGAGTTGCTCTCTTACTTGGTTCAACATCTTTGGATGCTTTTGCTTAAAGGTGCTGAGCAATATCACTTCAGCATGAGAGTCTGAAAAGCCTCCTCATGGCTGACAATCACACTATTGTTGTCAGCAACTGAAGTGTCTTTCTTCAAGTGCTCATTTTGAAGGTCCTCATGAAAGGAATCGGAACGCTATGAGGCATGTCTGCTGTGTCAGTGAGGTCCCAGTCCCCACCCTTCATGCTTGAATGGAAACTCTGCACGTGGCTTAATTTAACATGTAGTCGCCATTGCATATCAGCTGCCACATGGACACAACAGTGTGAGGTCACAATCCAGTAGCAAGGGGACCAAGATGACTGGAGACCAGACTCCACTGCATGAATGTTGATGCTCACACATTGGTGGATTCTCTCTCGCTCTCTCTCTCTAACCCCACCTCCCCCCCACCCCCCCCCCCCCCCACACACTGGGAAACGTGTGGGCTTGGACACAGGAGCCTTTGCCCACTGCGTCCCTCCTTGCTTACCCCATCTCCCATCTCCTGATCTCTCACACTCAGTCATGCCAGTCACTGAGCCCCTTCACTTTGAGTAACCTCCCTGTCTCCATGCTCTGACTTCCTCCCCCAAACTCTTTCCCTTCATTCCCTACAACCTCCTCCCTGTCGGGGCACACCTGACCACATCACCGGCCATGGTCTGGACCCCAGCTCCTCGTGCTGGCCACGTACCACCCTCGGCTCACAGCCGCACACCACGCTCTGCTCCTGGCCATGCCCTGTATACGTACCCGATCCCACACCCATCCACGCTCCAGTCTCCAATTCCTGATCCTAGCCAGTTCCCATCCGCACTCGATCCACACAGCTGGCCGTGTTACTGGTTGCATTCCATCCCCAGCTCCCATTTCCCAGTTGTTCTGCCAATCCTGGCACGTCAGACCCCATTCCCAATGTGCTCCATCCGCACACCAGGCCCCATTCCTGGCCTCGCTCCATCTGTACACCTACCCCTGCTTCCTGTCCAACGGTGCTAAAGGGGTTCCACAAAAAGATTGCAGCAGTTCAAGAAGAAGATTCACCCCCACTTTCTTAAGGGCGGTTAGGAATGGGCAACAAATGTATGGACTTGCTAGCACATCCTCATCCTGAAAAATTAATAAATACATGAAAACAGCCAGCTATGGTGGATTCATGCTATATACACCGGAAACCTACTCTGCACTATTCCAGAGTCAGCTTCATTATATTGCTCATGGTCCTCTAGTTTGAACACTTCCAAGGGAAGGCTAGGAGTTCACTCCAGGTTCCCACCATAGCAGTGCGCAATCCAAATGAACATGTACACCACTGTACTTTGAAGAAAACAATCACTTGGATTGTGCACTGCTATGGCAGGAGCTTGGAGTGAACTCCTACCCTTCCCCTGGAAGTGCACTCCTGCGCTGAGAATGTGGCACAGACTCCTGCCTTTCTTACTGCTGTATTCTGCTGTGGTGGGAACCTGGTGCAACCCTGCCCTTCCTATTGCTGGATGCTACTGTACCAGGAACCTGGCATGTGTGCCTACCCACCGTTGGTGCTCCCTCAGCAATGAATCACCTCCCTGCTTAGTGCGGAGAGAGGCTGCCTGCGAGGGCTGGAGTTGGGTGGGCTGGGGGGCGATTGGTGTGGCTGCTCAACGCTGAGATGTGGAGTTCAGGGCTGCAGCCTGGCTCGCGCAGTGAGTGTGGGCCATTGCTGGGGACCAGCAGCACCTGCTCCTTGTGTTAACAGACTGCCCCGATCCTACGGTCTCTCTCACAGCCTCTTGTTGGATGCGATGGAAACTGCTGTTTCCTTTTCTTTTGTTTGGCTGCACATCTTATTCTCACGGAGTCATAGGAATTGACCATTCAGCCCATCGAATCGATCCTGGCTCTTAGAACAATCTTATCAATTCTATTCCCTCATCTGTTTCCCTGTAACTTATTCTCTCACACATGCCCATTAGCAGCCCTGATGATTCTCCTACTGCCCACCTAAACTAGGGGTGAATTACTGTCGATGGTTAGCCTACCAACCAGCACACCTTTGGGATGTGGGAGTAGACTGAAGCACCCAGTGCATGGACACAGGAAGAACTTCATGCAGACACACTGGAGGTCAGAATCGAACCTGAGTGGCTGCAGTTCTGAGAGAGCTGTATTACCAGCAGCACTACTTTACTGCCCTACCCAGAGAATTCTCCATGATAACAAGCTCAAGGGCCAGACACTACTGTGAACCCATGACCTATTCTCTATCATACAGTTTATAATCAGTTGGTGCATCTGTTTAATGACAGTGATGTTAATGATTTAGCTAGACTACTTTGAATCTGCTTATTGTATGTACGTGCCTTTAATCAGTAATGAGACTCATACTTAAAAAAGATATTTTAAACTGATAGAGGGAGAATTTGATTGTATACGTGTGGCGTTCTTTCAGTTTCCATTGCCATCTCCTGAATGTCTGTTGTTTGCTGTGAATCTACAGTGAAATCAGTGCGGCTGCAGACTACTGTCAATGTCAGAGTTCTCAGCAAGACCATAATCAGGGTGTACCTTGCAGTGATTGATTTTTCTAATGATGCTAACAGTAGCCACAGACTTTTAACACAACTTATTAAAAGAAATTATTGATTTCATCCGAGGACTCAGATTTCAATCAATACCATTAAGGTCTGCACAGCAGTGGTGATTGTATCTGCTGCTGTGCAGACTTAACCTGCATCCAGAAATAGAGAGGGAAAAGCTGAATATTGTGAATAAAAAGAACTAGATTTGTCAGCAGCTAGCAAAGGAAGGGAAAGGTTTATGTTTAAGAGTAAACTTGCAGATAATAGGCCTCTTCTCTCTTATCTTACTCCCAAATGGTGAAAAGCTATTGGTTCTTGACAGCTGTATTCTGCATTGACGACTGTTTCTGTGAGATAAGGTTAGCAGAGAAGGGCATCACAGATGATAAATGTGCATATGCACAAGCCTGATTCATATATAAAGAAAAAAAGACTAGCATGTATTATAGTTCCTTTCAAGACAAAAGACATTCCAAATCATTGACCAACCATTTAATTATTTTCAGGGTGTCATCACTCTGATAATGTAGGAAATCAGGCAACCAACAAGAGCTTATGGAGAGCAATGAGAATAAATCAACAAATAACTTGCTTTCGATGTTGGTTGAGAGATAAGTGTTGGCGGGGATAATAGGGAGACCTCTCCTGCATGTCTTTAATTAGTCCCGTGGGATCTTTTACGTACTTATGAGAGGGCTGTCTGTAGCACAGTTGGTATGTCAGAATGATCACTTGACCTTCTTCCAATTTAGTTCAGTATTAGAGCTGGCCACATCTGGTGTAAGAGGAGGGAATATTGGGAGCTGAAGACAGCAGGGTTGCCATTTTGGGTTGATGATCTCTCATGGTGGCAGGTTGGGAGGAAGAGGTTTATTGGCTTAGGGCTTTACCTCTGCTTTTGTGTCCACCAATGCTGTCTGCTGTGCTGGATTTGTTTGTGCTCTCACTCTCTTGCTTTCTGTCTCTCTCTCTCTTAGGATGAGCAGAAAGCCATTTAGTTTTACTGCATTCTGAAGGCAAGGCAAATCAAATCCTCTGTGGCTGTACCCGTTAAGCAATTCTGGGCATGTTTGTGCATTGGAGCCAGTTACTAACATTGTATTTCATTTTAAGGTGAGGGTTTTCTGTTTGCTGGCACTGCTTTTACCACATCAACAGTGGCACATTGCCGAAAGTTAGTTATTGGTGAAATATTTAACCACACTGGTCTGAATAGCAACATCATTGTTCACTCACAGAAGGACTAGCCTTTACTAATAATATAGGCTCAGGAGAATGTCATTTAAAGGGCCAATCTGTATTGAAAGCCAGACTACTGTGCACCATTCTACGTAGGGACACTTCACTCTGCATATTGCTAACACTCAACCCGGCTCTTGCATCTTCAAAACTGCCCTCCAATGCCCATTTGTCTAGATCTAACAGTCCTCTTCATGGATGATATGGTCATGCAGAAAAAGACTCTCGGGTACTGCAGATATCCATGAGGACCGTGTCACGGGAGACGCAAAGGGGCTCAACATCATCACTCTATCCATGGTGGCTTCACAGGGAGCCACTCTTACCACACTTTTGAAGGAGAAATGCCAACAGAAGCTACACTTCCACAAGGAAGCCTCAAGTACGTACACATCTGCTTGTAATGCTGCCTCAGTGGAAGTCAGGTTCCTAAGTTCTTGGATCTCTCCAGCCTGCACCTGCCGATAATAGCCACATCTCACAGGATCACTGCTACATTAGAGATGGTTGCTGATACCCCCACTCCACTAGACCAGAATTCATCCACTTCTCCAGCCCACAGGTTCAGAAACACTGGCCATGTGGATTTTCTGCCACTGTAGTCTTCCCCAGAGTGCAGGCATTCTTGGATGTTCACAGTTTATGACGGAGACCTCCATGACAGCACCTGCCATAGCTCTGGAGGGGTTTTGCAACTATGTTAAACAGAGAATCCCTTCTGTGGGTGCTATGATGCACCAGCTTCTCAAGGACCCTCTTGGTAAAATGAGGAGCACACCAGCATATTGTTAGGCCTGCCTCACTGAATGTAGGAGCTGATGAGGAGATAGTATAGAACCAGGAGCCCTCCAACTCCTTGACTGGGGATTGACAACAGTCGGGTCACATGGGCCCTACTGATGCGGGTGTCAGCTGCTTTGGAAGCATGGATGACCAACACCAAATCTTGCTGCTTCTGGGCAGTCTCACACTGATGTCTACCATGTGGGAAAGGCTTTAAGAAGGTAGCAAGGAGATGATTTGTAGAGAAGAGGTAAGGAGGTAATTGGAGGTGCAGTCAAGTAGTTGATCAAGGCGGAAAGAAAGAGAACCGAGAGGCCATGAAGGACATTGGGAATGGATTTCACACACAGGGCTGGGAGGGTTGGTAATAGGGGTTGGGGTGGTTAGTCTGGCAATGGTGAAGGATATTATGAGGAAACAGAAGCATTTCAAGGAAAATTACCTCCTCCTGGTAGTTTGATTATCATTATTGTCTCTGGCAGCAGCCCTGATGACAGACCTTTTAGATAATAATTTACCCCTCTAACTAAGATTTGCTTCTGCATTTGAGGTCTGCACTGTGAAATGCAGGTTTGTGAGAGAAAATCACGCATAATGTTAACTGCACATCATTACCCCAAGTCATAGTACAGATCTGGTACTGTTAGTCAGTATTGGGCCTGGAAGAGATTGAGTGATGTTACTCTCAGCGTTTGATTTGTTACTGTCTGTACCAGGCCTAGTACAGATTGAGTACTATTAACTCCAATAGTGACCCTGGTACAGATTTGGTCCTTCTACTGTGTAATTAATACAGGTCTGGTACTGCTAATTTCTCTGAGTATAAATAAGGTTATGGTGCTCTCAGTGTGAGCATGGTTTGTACAAACTGAGTAATTTCTGCATTGCACTGCAAAGTGACATGAAGAAAAACTTTCTTATGCAATTGGAATCTGGAATGCGTTGCCTGCAGGTGGGGTGGAGGCAGATTCCATTGTGGCTTTTAAAAGGGAATTGAATAAATATTGGTATTGGTTTATTATTGTCACTTGTACCAAGGTATAGTGAAAAACTTGTCTTGCATACCGTTCGTACAGATCAATTCATTACACAGTGTATTGAGGTAGTACAGGGTAAATATGGCGAAGAAATGTTGCAAGGCTACAGAGAAGGGAGCAGTGTGTAGAACTAGTGTTGCTCTGGTAGAGAGCAAGCATGGACATGATGGGCCAAAAGAACATAGAACATTACAACACAGTAAAGGCCCTTCGGCCCACGATGTTGTGCCGACATTTTATCATGCTCTATCTAACCCTTCCCTCCCACATAGCCCTCTATTTTTCTATCATTCATGTGGCTATTTAAGAGTCTCTTAAATGTCCCTAATGTATCTGCCCCCACAACCTCTGCTGGCAGTGCGTTCCATGTATCTACCACTCTCTGTGTTTAAAAAAAACTTACCCCTGATATCCCCCCCCCCATATCTTCCTCCAATCACCTTAAAATTATGCCCCCCTCATGTTAGCCATTTTTTCCCTGGGAAAAAGTCTCTGACTGTCCGCTTGATCTCTTATCATCTTGTACACCTCTATCAAGTCACCTCTCATCCCAGGGTTATCCCTACTCCCTTCCTTAAACAAAGGAACAACATTTGCCATCCTTCAATCATCTGGCACTACTCCTGTGGCCAGTGAGGACGTAAAGATCATCACCAAAGGCGCAGCAATCTCTTCCCTCGCTTCCTGTTATAACTTGGATATATCCCGTCTGGCCCTGGTGACTTATCTATCCTAATGGCTGATTCTTGAGCTATAACCATTCTGTGCATCTGGGATAGATTGGCTAATGTTATTCTCAGTACCGGGTCATGTTCATTACTATGCACAGTCCAGGTAGAGTGCATTTAGTCTCTGTTAGACTTGGTATGAGATTGGATGCTGTTATTCTCAGTACCGGGTCATGTTCATTGCTATGCACAGTCCAGGTAGAGTGCATTTAGTCTCTGTTAGACTTGGTATGAGATTGGATGCTGTTATTCTCAGTACCGGGTCATGTTCATTACTATGCACAGTCCAGGTAGAGTGCATTTATTCTCTGTTAGACTTGGTATGAGATTGGATGCTGTTGTTCTCAGTACCGGGTCATGTTCATTACTATGCACAGTCCAGGTAGAGTGCATTTAGTCTCTGTTAGACTTGGTATGAGATTGAATGCTGTTGTTCTCAGTACTGGGTCATATTTGAGTCTTGTTCAGTTGGTCACAATACAGGGTCTAATAGGTTTTGTTCTTTTAGTCTCAGTGCCAGGTCTGGTCTACATCTGACATTCAGTAGTGGATTTAGTTTAGATCCTGTTTGGCTCCATTTTCATCTGATCCTGATTCATTTAAGAGGAAGCCAGATAAACAGATGTGGAAGAAATGACTTAAAATTCATGCTGATAACACTGAGATGAAGAAGGGTGGGAAAAGATCTGTGTTGCACTCGATGGCCTATTCACGTACAGTAAATTCTTTGCAAAGTTTGAAATATGACATAAAGATGCAGATTTTCTAATGTTGCCAAAGCCATCAGCCAATCACTGGCCAGGGAGATCAGTCCACACTCCACATGTGTGTGTATGCTTGTTCAGTGTCCCATGTTTATTTGGGTAGTGAAAGGGAAGACTAAATTATTGACGATCATGTGGGCTGCAGAGTGTGCCAACAGTGTATTAAATCTATTGCTTGGGCAAAACCAGATCCAAGGGGAACATTCCCTTGGCAAAACAAGACATGTTTCTACCAGGGTCCAATTGTTAAAATACCAGCTACATCAGGGAATAGTTACTGGATGAGGAAACCCATTGGGTCTGGCTTATCCTATGATACCTTCTTCAGATTGCATAATTTTCCCTAACTTTTCAGAAACACAAGAACCTTTCACAGCTCCTGACCTTGAAGTTCTGTCGTAAACATGAAGGGTTTCCTGTCAGATTCCTCGCTGGTTTATTTTACTGGAGGTGATAGCCCTGTTATTTTCAGTATTCAAGAATCCAAAAAAAAATAGAAGGGAAATGCTGAGAGAAAGGGAGGAAATGCTGATATGTCAAGAGTGGGTTATTAGCTCCTCTGGCCTGTTCGACCATTCAGTATGTTGGTTGACCTGTGACCTAACTCTATTTCTGCCTTTTCACCAAACTCTTTAATACTTTTGTCAACAAAAGTCTATCAATCACAGATTTAAAATTACCGAACGGCCCACTTTCAATTGAGGAAGAAAGTTTTACATTTCTGTTACAAAATTGTTAGTACAGGATGATTACAGTTGAATGGTGAAAACAGCAAGTTGAACTTTTTTCCCCCTTCAGGTTACACCTGGAGGGAATGAGTGTGACATTCAGCAGTGGGTGGTGGGTGGAGGTGTAGGAGAAGTTGATGAAAATGGCCAAAATGCTGCTGTGGATTCCAATGGTCATGCTGAACTTACAGTGGGAAACCAGGGAACTTAACATGAAGCTTACTGAAGGAGGAACGGCGTGAGCTAACCAGGAAAAGTGTGAAGTGATGCACTTTCGAAGATCGAATTTGAAGGCAGAATACAAGGTTCATGGCAGAACTCTTAGCAGTATGGAGGAACAGAGGGATCTTGGGGTTCACATCCACAGATCCCTCAAGGTTGCTGCGCAGGTCGATAGGGTTGTTAAGAAGGCATATGGTGTGTTAGCCTTCATTAGTTGGAGTATTGAGTTCAAGAGCTGCGAGGTAATGTTGCAGCTCTATAAAACCTGTTAAGATAAGATTTCTTTATTAGTCACGTACATCGAAACAACTAGTGAAATGCATATTTTTGCGTAGAGCCTTTTGGGGACAGCCTGCAAAGTTCGCCATGCTTCCGGCACCAACATAGCATGCCCACAATTCCCTAATCTGTATGTCTTTGGAATGTGGGAGGAAACTGGAGCACCCGGAGGAAACCTATGCAGATATGGGGAAAACGTACAAACTCCTTACAGACAGCGGCCGGAATTGAACCTGGGTTGCTGTTGCTGTAATAGTGTTATGCTAACCACTACGCTACCGTGCCCGCCGAGTGTGGTTACACTCGGAGTATTATATTCAGTTCTGGTTGCCTCATTATAAGAAGGATGTGGAAGCTTTAGAGAGGGTGCAGAGGAGATTTACCAGGATGCTGCCTGGATTGGAGAGCATGTCTTATGAGGATAGGTTGAGCGAGCTGGGGCTTTTCTCTTTGGAGAGAAGGAGGATGAGAGGCGACTTGATAGAGGTGTACAAGATGATAAGAGGCATAGATCAAGTGGGCAGTCAGAGACTTCTCCAGGGCAAAAATGGCTAACATGAGGGGCCATAATTTTAAGGTGATTGGAGGAAGGTAAAGGGGGGATGTCAGGGGTAAGTTCTTTACACAGACAGTGGTGGGTGTGTGGAACGCACTGCCGGCAGAGTTTGTGGAGGCAGCTACATTGGGAACATTTAAGAGACTCTTAAATAGCGACATTAATGATTGAAAAATGGAGGGCTCTGTGGGACTGAAGGGCTAGATAGGATAAAATGTCGGCACAACATCGTGGGCTGAAGGGCCCTATGTTTTGAACATGACAGTGGGAGGCAGAATGTTAGACTTACCTGGGTTGAGTGGATGGGGAGAGTGTAAGGTTTACCTAGCTATGGAGGGTCATCTGATTCACAAATAACAGAAGGAAGATTCAACACCCATATTCCATTAGTCAATGATAGTGAAATACCAGCTCTTGTGCCATTGGATCTTCACCAACATTCCTCAGGTTCCAGGGTGTGATAGTTTATAAAATCCATTGCTCAGTCAAACTCAGAACCAAGTGGAGCATTTTTAGTTTTGTCAGTTTATTTCTTTGAGATCAACTTAATATCAGTGCGGCAAAGAAACAGCAGCGCTCAGTTCTAAATGAATCCATTCAACCTATTATAAGTTGCTCATGCAGTACGAGACGGTGACTTCACCCTTGCTCTGCAGATCCCTCCCTATTGAGGAGTGGAAGACGTCTGTGCACAAGGGACTGCGTCATCTCCCTTGTATCCACCAACCCTCCCTGTCAAGCACTGCTGCCTCACCTGTGGCAGAGACTGAGGATTCCGCATTGACCTCATCAACACATCAGAATCCACAGAACTGCAAGATGTAGTTGATTCCAAGAATTGCCTAAGTAGAGGAGAAGAGATTGTATGTTCCTTTCAAGGAAGAAGTGAGGACCAGTCAATTTGATCATCAGGCACAACTTTCAAATTCATCCCTTCCCTGAAGGTAACAAGAGTGGCTTCCTGGCTGGTGGGATTTTGGGGAGGGAGCTGGGTTCCACAATAATTGTTTGTGGCCTGGATGACTTGGTGCACAGGGTGGTGTGTGGAGCAAGACAGGACTGGAGGATGCTTCTGAAGCCAGGGGGAGCACCGAGCCAATATCTTTCACTGCTGAGAGTTAAAATTGGCTTGTATGTTTACTTTTTCTCCAGGAGGCCCAACAAGGTAGTGCTCATACACCTGACCCACCCACTTCAGACATTACCCTTGCTGTCAAACCCATTTCATGTTGTTAAGTTGCAGTCCCAAATCTTCATTGTTTTGCACCTCTCCTGTAACTCCAGGCTCACTGTCTTATTTACAAGTCCTTTGTTTGTTTAATGCACCTTATTTGTTCAGATGATCTGTTCCATTGTTCCATTTCTTGCTGTGTTTATTTACCTCACTAACAGCAGATAACCCACTACTGGGGGAGAAAAGACTTCCAGTAACTTTGCTGTAATTGTATTTCTCAAAACAGCACACAAAATTCGAATTAGTCTTAAATGCCAATATGTTCATTCAGTCCGGGTCTTGATATCCCTGACTCTTAGCAACACATTCATCCTTGCGAACAATGCTTTCAACACTGACCCTAGGCTAACAGGGTGCATTTCTTGTGTGGAGTGGTCACTGGATGGGGAACCAGGAAATGAACCCTGAAGTCTTCCAAGAGAAATTGCTCCTTTTGTCTCATCTTGGACATTTTTTTTCACTTTATATAATGAGGCCATCATAGGCAGGGCCACCATTACAGTCCATTACATTTGTTCTTGTGAAGCTGGTAGTGTGACCCCTTCTCGAAGTGATTGGTCTACATGTGTAGGTTCTTCCATCTTGCTGTTTTGTAGGGAGTGGTAGGATTTCGATGCAGTAAAAATGAATATATGTCCAAGTCAGGTTGGTATGCGATTTGGATGGATTTCTCATTGATGACCTTGTACTTCTAGGTGGTGTAAGTCATTGGTTTAGTGTGTCCTCTTGAAGCTGTAGTCCAAAATATAACACTTCTCTGTGTTAAATTTCACCTGCCACCTTAACTGCCGCCGTCTTCCCGAAGACACAAGAGACTGCAGATGCTGGAATCTGGAGCAACAAACAATCTGCTGGAGGAAATCAGCAGGTCACGCAGCATCGTGGGAGGAAGGAAATTGTCGATGTTTTCGGTCAAAACCCTGCATCAGAACTGAAAGTTGCCGCCGACAATTTCTTTCACAGATGCTGCGTGACCTTCTGAGTTCCTCCAGCACATTGTTTGTTGCTCTGTCTTCCTGAAGTCTGGTACTATCCTCCTCATCGATTACTACAATTTTGAATTTTGTACCATTTATAGATAGCACAGTGGTGCAATTGGTGGAGCCGCTACCTCACAGCGCCAGAGACCCGGGTTCAACCCTGACCTCCGGCGCTGTCTTTGTGGCATTTGCACACTCTCTCTGTGAATGCGTGGGCTTCCCCCGGGTACTCCAGTTTGTTCTCACATCCCAGAGGTGTGCAGATTGGCCACTGTAAATTGCCCTTAGTGTGCAGATGTAGAATCTGGGGGAGGGGGAGTTGTTGAGAATGTGGGGAGAATAAAAAATGGAGAATAAAAAATGGAATTAAGATTGGTGTAAATGGGTGGTTGATGGTCAGTGCCGACTCAGTCTGTCAAAGACCCTGCTGTATGTCTCTATGACGCCATGACTTTGAAGTCATGCTCATGTACCCAATTAATTCCAGGTCATTAATGTAAATGAAAAACATTTGCCTTGAACAAATTCCTACTGATTTTCAATTATAAGCCTGTACTTTTTCAAATGTGGACTCACTTCTTCCCTGTTTATTATCTCTAAAATATCCCCCATCACTGGTATTAGGTTGAGAAGCTTATAATTGCTGAGTTTATCTTGCATTTCTTTTGCAGATAGCAATACTTCCTTTGGAATTCTGTGGCAAGGATTTGTACAATTTCCATCCTTCCTTCAGAATCAGGTGTCTTTTATAAGATAAGATATCTTTATTAGACACATGTACATCGAATCACACAGTGAAATGCATCTTTTGCGTAGAGTGTTCTGGGGGCAGCCCGCAAGTGTCGCCATGCTTCCGGCGCCTACATAGCAAGCCCACAACTTCCTAACCCGTACGTCTTTGGAATGTGGGAGGAAACCAGAGCACCCGGAGGAAACCCACACAGACATGGGGAGAACGTACGAACTCCTTACAGACAGTGGCGGGAATGGAACCCGGGTCACTGGCGCTGTAATAGCATTACGCTAACTGCTACTCTACTGTCATATCAAGGAGTACAAAGCCTTTATGCTGTTAATGCTTTTTATCTTTTGATCTGTTATCTCCTTCCATTAGTGTATGCCACCACACGTTAATGTACCAGCCTTAGATGTCTTTGCTCTACCACCACATTTATGCACAATCTTACACTTGTCCATTTTTTCATTTATTTATCAATTGTATGCCAATTCTGAAGTTCTAGCAGAATCTCAGAATATTTTATTAGTCACTCGTGATTAAGGTCCCAGCCTCTGACTTGCAATAGCAGCCAGAGCACCTACGCACATAGCTGTGAGTCAGCTTCTGGTCGAGATTTACTAAAAACCTAAAAAAACAGTAACGACAATAAAGAGGTGTTTGTGGCTTTTAGCAAGAACTCGTCCTTCGCTCCCCACAGCCCCATCCTGACTTCATACTTAGTGCACTGCTCTCCTCTCTCCCCCTCCTTAGCAAGGCTTCCTGCCACCTCTTCCCTACACTACCGTTAATTTTCCCTCCCCACTCCTTCTCCTGGTATGATTCTTGATGTAGTGATGCCTTACCAATTTTTAATGTTGTTGCCATAAATATATGCCTCTTCCCATCGTTGTGTTTGCAGTTGTAAAGCTTGGCAGAGACAGGACCAAGCTCAGAAGTGATGCCTTTGCTGGTTAAATAATCTAATGCAATCACCATCAAGGCTCATGCACCAGTGTGAGAAATGGAGTGAGAAAACAGGAGGAAAGGAAAAGGAGGATGAACTGGAAGCATTGTAATTAGCTGCTTATGGTTTATGTGTCCAGAACCAGAATGTTTGACTAGTAAGAACAGCTAGCTACTGACATGAACAAGAGCGCGCTCCCTCCCCCTCCCCCCCGCCACCCCCTCCCCCCTCCCCCTCCCCCCTCTCCCCCCTCCCCCCCCTCTCCCTCCCGTATTGTATTTATATATATACACACACACGCGCGCGCGCACACACATATATATATATCTATATATACACGCGCGCGCACACACACACACACACACATATCTATATATCTATATATACACACACACACACATATATATATATCTATATATCTATACACACACACACACACACATATCTATATATCTATATATACACACACACACACACATATATATATATCTATATATCTATACACACACACACACACACACACACACACACACATATCTATATATCTATATATACACACACACACACACACATATATATATATCTATACACACACACACACACACACACACATATCTATATATCTATATATACACACACACACACACACACATATATATATATCTATATATCTATACACACACACACACACACACACACACACACACACACACACACAAATGTTTGTAAAAGATACGTCATGTCCCATTTGTGGAAATGTATCTTCATTCATTATATTAATTTACAATACCTCAATGTGTCGCCAATTTTTCAGTGCTAAACATTCCGTCAGAGATGGGCTTGAGAGATTATTACAAAGCGCCCAACCCCTTGGTGTCTAGTGGTATTTCCACACACAACCTTTGCAGTGGTTGCACCGAGCTTCCTCAGTGCACCCTCAGCACATACTCCTTCACTTGGCAATGTGCCTGTTAGCAGCATTCACTTACAGATACCTCCTTGCAATGGAAGACCCACAATTTTCAGGCAGACCAAAGTGCACCTCTCACCGACTTGATCTTCAACTTGGCTATTCAATCCAGCTAGTTCTTGGTGCATGCCCCATTTCCTCTGAACCAGATTCTTAGCACCTTCAGGTAATTGGAACTGATGGTTAAGGGAACAAAGGACTGGTTGGACCTGTTGCTGCAACTGACCCTGGCCCCCAAGGCCAGTTCAAATTGGTCACGGTGCTCATCACTTTGCAGACCAATGATGGGTCCGAGCAGAAGACCGCAATATTATCCATGCATAGAAGACAGTGATGTTGTGCATGTGCAGGGGTGTTTTGACTTGAGTGCACATTGCCTGGGATTGTCACCCCTCTTCTACACGTGAGGTTCCTGATGCATTTGGCAAAAGGCTCAGTACAACCAGGCCTTGCCTGACTCAGTATTTGATGGGAAGCTTTCCATTTCCCACCCATTAATTTGGACTGCACTACTGATGTCTGTGTAGACCGACTGTGTGCAAATATGGATTCATTCCCCTTAGTCCATTTTAGACAGTAGATCTACCAAGTGTTCTTTCACAGGCTTTCTCCTAGTCCAAGTTGACCAGACAAGTGTCCATACTCTTGTCCTACACATAGGTAATCATATCCCTATGTAGTGCAAGGCTGTCATGGAGTCATAGAGTAATACAGCATGGAAGCAGCACATTCATGACGACCATGGTGCCCACCAAGCTAGACCCCTATCCTCTGATCCCCTCCTATCCATGTACTTATCCAAATGTTTTGATTGTTGTTACTAAAGATCTTCCTGCTGGGTATGGCGTAACTCTGGTCCCAGTGAAATATCACCCCAGAGCAGATTTGTCTCCATTGGCAATGGCTTTGGACAGAATCTTGTAATCCACAGTGATTAAAGCGGTGAGATGGGTTGCCAATTCCTGATCTTTTCATCCTCCTCCTTCTGTTTACAGATAAGGGTGATGATGCCTATTCTTATGCATTCTGACCAGTTTGAAGCATAGCATTATCACTTCTGACAGACCTCGGCCTATCCAGTTCCACAAAGCCAAGTCTAACTCATTCTTTGCTTCAGGGAGTTTGATTTGTCTCAAAAGGAATGGATAGAGGCTGTCAGTTCCTCCAGGGTCAATAGCTGGTCCAAACTGTCCCACCAGCTGTAGTCTCAAACCTACCATAGAAGACGGGTATCCTGTTCCACAGAGTGAACTCTGGATCAGAAGATGATCTTGGATGACAGAAACACAAGTTGAGGTTTGCTTGGCTCTTTACCTCCTGGATTTCCTCTTCCTGTCCACCCCTATTGACTATAGCAGGAGCATATTCTCAGAGACACAAGAAAGATTGCAGATGCTGGAAATCTGGAGCAATGTACACAAAATGTTAAGTCAGCAGGTCAGACAGCATCTATGGAGGGAAGTGAACAGTTGATGTTTTGGGCCAAGACCCTTCATCAGGACTTCTCCATGCTTTCCTGGAATTGACGTAATTCCCTCCAAGACTCTCTTGCCTGCTGAATACCTTTGAGGATAAAGAACCTCTTGAAGCTCACCAGTGCATCATGGAATCAAAGAGGGGTTTCATGGTTTAAGTTCCTCAGTGTTTTCTGGGGTCATCAGTTTCACGTTCAGCTTCCATGTCCCCCACCAGTTTTCTCATCTTCATGTAGGTGATAGTTTGCCATTGGGGGGCAGTCATCAGAGAAGCACACTGGCGTGATGTCAGTGGATCTGACCATGAGTGCCTAGGACACAAACAGGTTTATTTTGAGATTCTTTTCCAAAAAGATACTTGTATATACAAAAACAACACATTTCATTGACATATGTCAGTGATGATAAACCTGATTCTGAGTCTGTATCTTCAGTTCAAGTTGAGTGTATCATCAATTGAGTACATTCTCTTACATAGCATGAATACCGTGGGCAGGCACGATAGTGTAATGGTTAGCGTAGCACTTTTACAGCACCAGTGACCCAGGTTCAATTCCCACCGCTGTCTGTAAGGAGTTTGTACATTCTCCCCGTGTCTGCGTGGGTTTCCTCTGGGTGCTCTGATTTCCTCTCACATTCCAAAGATGTACAGGTTAGGAAGTTGTGGGCATGCTACGTTAGCGCAGGAAGAGTGGCGACACTTGCCGGCTGTCCCCAGAACACTCTACGCAAAAAGATGCATTTCACTGTGTGTTTCGATGTACATGTAACTAATAGAGATATCTTATCTTAAATGCCATTCATGTTTCCCACTGAAAGAATACATCCATGAAGTGTTTGAGATGCTGTTATCCAGGATACAGGCCCTCAGTGTCCAGCAGTAACCGTATCTTAGAATGTAGCCCATAGTGTATTTTTCACTGAGTTAATGATTTTCCAGTAGCAGCAGGTGATGTTTGTCTCAGTACATGTCCTGGGGACAACCAGTGGAACACAGAGTCCTGTGTTATGCAGCTCAACAAGGACCCCTTTTCCCGACCATTTTGGCAAATGCACAGGCCACGAGGAGGTGGACAATTATCTCATCAGCACTGCAGTCATCTCAAGGGCAGTATGCTTCAGGAGTGATACTGTGGCTCTGCACAAAGGATCTATTTGGAAGTGCTTGTTTGTGAGTTCTGGCGGCAAAGCATTCTGCCATGTGACTTTGATAATCTGCTCGTGGAACCATCGAACAGAGTCCACCGTGTCCTTCTCCCACAGGGCCACCAGGACAAACTGAGCTGACCACAACCTGATGGACCTGTGGTCAGAGGTGTTTATCCACAGGAACTTTTCTACAAAGGACAGGCGGTGTGGCAAGGTCCAACTGAATAGGACATTGTGTGACAATGAAGGCAGGCCCTTCCTTCACATCGGGGATGGGCAGAACCTCAGGACCCAATGACATTTGGTGTTTGCGTACTGAGAACCTACACACAACATGATGCAGTGACACACAAAGGTGGCCATCAGGGTGAGGGCTATGGAGAAACAAGCGACTGCAGGTCTAGAGCAAAAAAACACAGGATGCCGGAGAAACTTAGTGGATCAGACAGCATCTGTGAAGGGAAATGGACAATCAATGTTTTGGGTCGAAACCTGTCATCTGGACTGAAAGGTAGGAGACAGCCAGTATAAAGAGGTGAGGGGAAGGGTTGGAGCATGAGCTGGCAAGCGATAGGTGGATCTGGGTGAGGAGGGGTGATAGGCAGATGGAGGGGGGGAAGGGTGGAAATAACAACCGAGGCTGGGAGGTGATAGGCGGAGGCAACGAAGAGTTGGAAATGATGGAATCTGATAGGAAAAGAAGGTAGAGCGTGGAACCAAATAAGGGGGGTGGGGAGGGCAGATGGGAACAGTAGTGGGAGGGGACCCAGTGGAAGGAGTATGTGGGTGATGGGCAGATGGAGGAGAGGAAAGAAACTGGGCAATGGGACCTGGGAGGTTGTGTAGAAGGAACTGAATCCATCAGGAGGAGAGAGTAAAGGGACAGAGGGGGAGCAGTTTATCAGAAACTGGAGAACTTAATGTTCACGCTTTCAGGTTGTAGACTACCCAGGCAGAATATCAGGTATGTCTTTTTACTCCCTTTCTCTGGAGATCTGTACATCACAACTCGATGGATGCATTCCAGTTTGAATCTCCAGAGAACAGAAGGTGGCTCAGGTGACTGCCACAGTAAAGGAGCTGGATGTGGGCTTGCACCACATACAGCAACACCTTGCACCTGATGACTAGGTTCTTGCCCACCATTGTGAGAAAGTGCTGCCCCCACACTCCCAACTTGGCTATTCCGAATTTTTTTTCCCCCAAAAATAGACTTCATTCATGACCAAAAAGAATACAAAGGAAGAAATAGTGCAAAAAAACCTTTACATTCTTGGTCAGTACATTTTTTTTACAGTGTGGTAACAGGCCCTTCCGGCCCAACAAGTCCGTGCAGCCCATTTTAAACCCAAATTAACCTATCCGTATGTCTTTGAAATGTGGGAGGAAACCGGAGCACCCGGAGGAAACCCACGCAGGCACGGGAGGACGTACAAGCTCCTTACAGACAGCGACGGGAATCGAACCCCGATCGCTGGCGCTGTAATAGCGTCGCGCTAACTGCTATGCTACATTACATAGTGTAATTTGCCTACCACCTGGGTTTGACTGGGAGAACAGAGCACATCCCACCTTCCTGAGGCAGAGAGACTCAGAATAGCCTGCCTGCATGTTACAGCGAAATGGAGTGTATCTCACCTAGATATAGATAATAGCTGCTGTGAAATTGCACATTTGCTCTGAAGGGTTAGAAGGCAGTGAAAATCTCTACTGCCTTCAGTTTCATTGCAGAGTTGAAAACCACAAGTTCTAGGATTATATGTATAAGTTGTTAATTATGGTGAAGTGCAGATTCTTCTGATTAAAAGATCATTGCAGCGGCAGAAAGCTCCCCATAGTGCTGCTTTGAGGGGTAAGTAAAGTAGCTCATTACTCATTTGTGTGCTGCTTCTTACAACAACCTATCCTTTCAGAGAAGTACAGTTCCCTCATTCACTTCCTGGTTGTGTCACTCTGCATCAGATCCCGCCCATGCTGATTGTAAGAGCAAACAATAAGTCACTGACGGGAACATCTGCACCCAGGGATTGCTAAAGTCCGGGAGCTGAGAGACAGGGAAGACGGTAGGTCTGATGTAGTGTGTTTCTCTGCGTCCGTGGTGTTAACAGGCATCTTTCAATTTTGTGCTGCTGACTGCGCGGGTTTTCTCTGAAAGTGTGCGAGTTTTCTTTAATATACAGAGTGCTTTCTTTCCCTTGAACTGCTTAATTATACTGCAGCATGAACACTCCGGTGCTTTGTAATGCCTGAGACAGAATTCACTTGACCGTATATTCCAAGGCATTAAAAGGAGCACTGGGCTCACGTACTAACCCCATGTTTCTCCAGCACACGCTTGGAATTTATCCTTTCAAAAAATGATCCAGTTATATAGTACCTTTTAATAACCTCAGGGCCATAAAATGTTCTACATCTGTGAAGTGCTTTTGAAGTATAGTCACTGTTGTAAGTGGAAAATGCAGCAGCCAGTCTGCGCAGTAACTTATTGAAATTGGTTTATTATTTTCACACCTACTGAGGTATACTGAAAAACTTGTAAACTTGTCTAGCCTACCACGCATACAGGTGAACTCTGTATGCAACGAGGTAGTACAAAGTAAAACAATAACAGAATGCAGAATAAAGTGTTACAGCTACAGAGAAAGTGCAGTGCAGGTGGACAATAAGGTGCAAGGTCATAACAAGGTAGATTGTGAGGTCAAGAGTCCATCTTATCGTACAAGGGAACCATGTAATAGTCTTATAACAGTGGGATAGAAGCTGTCCTTGAGCCTGGTGCTATGTGCTTTCAGGCTTTTGTATCTTCTGCCAGATGGGAGAGGAGAAAAGAGAGAATGTCCATGGTGAGTGGGGTCTTTGATTATGCTGGCTGCTTTACCGAGGCAGCGAGAGGTATAGACAGAGTCCATGGAGGGGAGGCTGGTTTCCATGATGTGCTGAGCTGTGTGCACAACTCTCTGCAGTTTGTTGGAGTCATGGGCAGAACAGTTGCTCGTACCAAGCTGTGATGCATCCAGATAGGATGCTTTCTATGGTGAATCAATTAAAATTGGTGAGGGTTGATGGGAACATGCCAAATTTCTTTAGCCTCCTGAGGAAGTAGAGGCACTGGTGAGCTTTCTTGGTCATGACGTTTACATGGTTGGACCAGGACAGGCTATTGGTGATGTTCACTCCTATGAATTTGAAGCTCTCAACCCTCTTGACCTCAGCACCATTGATGTAGAGAGGAGCATGTGCACTGCCCCCCTTCCTGAAGTCAATGACCAGCTCTTCTGTTTTGCTACATTGAGGGAAAGGTTGTTGTCATGACACCATGTCACTAAGCTCTCTATCTCCTTCCTGTATTTCCATGTTCACCTCATAACCTCTTTTTAGTGGTTTTAGTTAAGTATGAATATTGGTTAAGACCAGAAAAAAACTTTTTCTTAAAATAATGCTGTGGGTTTTTTTTATTTCTACTCTACAAGACAAATGTGGCTTTGGTTTCAAAACATAATGTTCAACAGCTCAGCACTCCTCAGTACCACACTGTAGGCAAGGTTTCTGTGCCCAAATCCCTGGTGTTGGGTTGGAATCTACAGCCTTCTGTCTTAGTGCCAGGCACTGCACATGCAACAGCAGCTGGTGGACAATCCCCTGTCTGCTCTTTCAGCGGAACCCATAAAATAAGTACAGCCAGCATTGCAAAAAATAGCAAAAATGCTTTTCGTGTTAAGGAGCACTTCACTGATGCAACCAGTGGTTGTTTTAAGAGTGCTGTCGGTTTAAAAGATACAAATGTTCTTTCCTTCCAGACATCACACCTGCAAAACTCAACTGAATGCACATTTCTGAAAAAGATATATATCCACGCATATACAGAGACACATGCACAGGAATGTTGCAGATTTCAAAACTGAGAAAACCACACTTCAAACGTGAATGTACATCGTGGACAGGCTTTAATATAACACTATGCCTTGGCCCAGAGTAAACCGAGCCCATTGGTTCAAACAGTTGGCTGTAGGCTTACACTTTCTTAATCAAGCAGCAGTTTATACTGTGCTGTGTTTGCATGTTCTTTCTTTTAAAATTTGCGTGAGGAAGATGGTGAAGACAAATGCTTGCATAACACTGTGATAAGAACAAGTGCTGGAAATGCTCAGCAGGGAAGGCAGCTCTTGCATCGAGAGAAACAGGAGTTAACGTTTTAGGTGGCTGACTTCTCTTCCGAGCTAGGAAAAGTTTGAATCGAATGTGTTTTAGATTGTAGAGAAGGGGAAAGAGGACAAAGGGAGTGTCCATGGGTGGACACCAAGAAAGGTGGTGGTGCTGCTGGCTGAGAGGGTATGATGAAGGTGGAATAATCACAGCTGAGCTGCCAAAAGGAGGTGTAAATAGAAGGAGATGAATGATAAAAATGGAAAGAAATTTTTTTAAAAAACACGATGCTGGAACTGAATTACATAACAAAATCTGTTTTAAACAGTTGTTGCAAATCTGAAATAAAACAGAATTCTGGACATATTTTGCAGATAATTTTGGAGAGAGAAAAGTGGAGTTAATGTAGCATTTTGATGACCTTTCATCAGAACCTGCCATTTCTGATTGGAAAGCTTTGTTATCTTTTGGGCTCTGTAGGCTTATAAAGGATGTTGGTCACTAAACTGCTGAGATGTAGACTGAGAAGTTGATAAAATGAAGGGGGGTGTCAGAGGTGAACTGTATGAAAATGACAGCAAAGGTAATGAAACTTCTGAGCTCTGAACGAAAGTGTGAAAAGCCAATATATTGGAAAAAGAAATGGAGGAGAGGGAGTAAAGTAATACTTTGAAATGATTGCTCTGTGTATCCCATAAAGAGACAGATATAACTTGGGGCCATGCGAGTTCCCAGAGCTACAACTTTGGTTTGGAGAAAATGAGTGGAGTTAAAACTTTTTCAATGTCAGGTGGCATTCAGCCACATGAAGGAGGGTGGTGGTGAAGGGGAAACTGGTTGGATGAACAGCCTGTTCCTGTGCTGTTCTGTTCTATGGTTCAGCTTCTGCTCAAGCTCACTTCCTCCTCCAGATTCTACTGTTGAATTTCTAGTGGTACATGGAAAATATGTCACTCGTACCGCCTCTGCACACATTCTTGACCCAGGACTTGTGTGCAGATCACGAAATTCCTGGCTTGATTCTCATTCTATGCCGATTTATTTGATCTCAGCCAGAGTAGCTGTTGGGTACTGTGTTTTAACCCTCCCTTTCACACGGGGCAGGCACGGTAGTGTAGCGGTTAGTGTAATGCTTTACAGCGCTAGCGACCCAGGTTCAAATCCGGCCACTGTCTGTAAGGAGTTTTGTACGTTCTCCCCGTGTGTCTGCATGGGTTTCCTCTGGGTGCTCCGGTTTCCTCTCACATTCCAAAGACGTACAGGTTAGGAAGTTGTGGGCATGCTATGTTGGCGCCGGAAGCGCGGTGACACTTGCCGGCTGCCCCCAGAACACTCTACGCAAAAGATGCATTTCACTGTGTGTTTCAATGTACATGTGACTAATAAAAATATCTTATCTTATCTCTGCTTACCTCAGTTTAATTCACTCAGCATCTTGGTACCTGACTTGGTTTTTTTGTTTACACTTATTGTTATATTGTTCTCATTGGTTAGGTTGTACTTGGAGTATTGAGAGCAGTTCTGGTTGCCATGCTATAGGAAGAATGTGAGTAAGCCAGAGAGGGTGCAGAAAAGGTTCAGAGGACTGTTGCCTGGACTGGAGGGCTTGAACTGCAGTAGCAATTGGATAGGGTGGGACTGTTTTCCCTGGAGCGAAGGATGTTGAGGGGTGACCTTACAGAGGTTTATAAAATTATGAGGTCCATAGATAGGGTGGATAATCACAATCTTTTTCCCCAGAGTAGGGGAGTCTTAAATGAGAGGGCATAGGTTTAAGGTGAGGGGCAGAATGGGACCTGAGGGGCAGGTTTTTCCTACAGGTGGTGGGTATATGGAACGAGCTGCCGGAGGAAGTGGTAGAGACAGGTACAATTACAACATTTAAAAGATATTTGGACAGGTACATGGATAAGAAAGGTTTAGAGGGGTATGTGCCAAATGCAGGTATATGGGACCAGCATAGATAGGTGTCTTGGTTGACATGGATGACTTGGGCCGAAGGGCCTCTTTCCTGCATTATAACTCCATGAGTCTAGAGACACCTCATACTGACAATCTTCATTAACAGAAAATATTAGTCATTCTATATTGCAGCAATCATCATTAGATTCAACCAGAATATGAACCTGTGCTAGGTTTATCACAGTGAGCTACACACCCTCTGGTATAATGCTGAACAGTGGATATCAGTTGAGTAATTACAGAGGCATCAGAGCCAATCCAGATCATGTGCTTGTACGTAACCGATGCCCTGTGGAGAACAGAAAGAGAAACAAGGGAGAGAAAGGTGGAAGAAAGCAAAAAAGATTCCTGGAGAAGAAAGGAGACTGAGCGAGGATGGCATTTTATTGACTAATTCTGCACTGCTGTGTTCCTAACTGGCTGGGCTGGCTGGTGTAACCCCACTTGTGGAAGTCAGGGGTGTCTGTGATGCTCAACGTGGGCTGATTCATCTGGAGTGGAAATAACCTGCCTTGAGCAGAATAGTCAGCATGGTTCATTTTGAAAAATTCTTTCATGACACCTCTGTATTGTTCAGAAGGGCGGCACTGGTTATCTATTTCTTGTTGCCTTTGAAAAGATGCAGCGAGTCACCTTCTTGAACTGGTACAGTTCCCTCGCCCAGTACTGAGAGGGAATTCCAGGATTTTGACCCAGTAATGATGATGGCTTGGCAATATGTTTCCAAATCAGACTTGTGTGTGACTCATTGGTTATAGTATTCTTATTCCTGGTGCTTCCATTGTTTGGGTGGTGAAGGTCACAGGTTTTGGAGGTGCTGTTGAAGAAGTCTTGGTGAGTTAGTGCAGTGCATTTTGTACATGGCACACACTGCAGCCACAATGCACTGGTGGTAAAGGGAGCGAATGTTCAAGGTGGTGGATAAGATGCCAGCCAAAGTGACTACCCTGTTCCGGATTATATTGGGTTTATTGAATGTTGCTCAGCCAGGCAAATTGTGAGTGAATGAAAATCAGAAAATAAACTGCAATTGCTGGAAATCTGAAATAAAAAACAGAAAATGCTGGTTCTGACGAAGGGTCTCAGACCCAAAATGTTGATCTTTTCCCTTTCCACAAATACTGCCCGACCTGCCGTGTTTTTCCAGCATTTTTTTATTTTTATCTCATTCCTGACTTGATGGAAAAGGTTTTGGTTTGGGGGAGGTGGTCAGAAAGTGAGTCACTCACTGTTGGATATCCAGCCTGTGGCTTTTAGTCACAGTTTTTATATGAGTGGTTTAATTTAACTGTCTGCTTGATTGTGACTCCCTCCAGGTATTGAAGTTGTTAGGGTTGAGGATAACAATGTCATGGAATATCAGGGTGCAATAGTTTGACTCTCACTTATTGAAGATGCTCATTTTAGAATTTTGAAGAAGTCTCCAATCAGAGTTGGCATTTCAAGGTGTATAAGAACAGGAGTAGTCTATTCAATTAGACGTTCACTTATCTGTATACTCCATCCACGCATCTTGGGTGTGTAGTGCTTTCCCTAACGAGCAGCTGATCAGAGTTATCACTTTTAACGTTCACACCTGACAGTGAGAGCTCTGACTCTATAACGCTTGGACACTGACGGTTGTGTGACATATGGAGATACTGACCAAGAAAATATCCTGAACGCAAAAAGGCTCGTAAGATAAGATATCTTTATCGGTCACATGGACATCGAAACACACAGTGAAATGCATATTTTGCATAGAGTGTTCAGGGGGCAGCTTGCAAGTGTGTCGCCACTCTTCCGGCACCAACATAGCATGCCCACAACTTTCTAACCCGTACGTCTTTGGAATGTGGGAGAAAACGGGAGCACCCGGAGGAAACCCACGCGGACATGGGGAGAACGTACAAACTCCTTACAGACCGTGATTGCTGCAGGTCTGTGCTCTTGTAAAGGCCATGCCATAAATGGAGTCTCTCCGTTACATCTGAAAGACTCATGAATACGCTACTTAGAAATCGTTAGCCTGTAGAAGCCATTCCAAGGAACAATACTTGTAATGAAAAGTATTTTAACTTTCTCTGTCTCAGCACCATGTTCCTTTCCTGTTAGCTCATGCTTACGAGGAAGCAAATTTTCCTTAAGGTCTAAATATTGTGGATTGAATGCCAGCATCTGGAACTTGAGCACGTAATCTGGTGACACTTCAGAGGCAGTGCTAGTCAGTTGCATTGTGTCTTTTTCCAGTTGAGATGTTAAACTGGGGTTATCTCAGCTCTCTCAGGTTGTTGTAATAGATTTTTTGGTGTCTTTTATCAAAGAAAAACATGGGAGCAGCCAGTTTTTATCCCTCAACCAACATCATGTTGCTGTGAGCAAATTCTGTGTGGCATTTTCCATTCCATCATTATGGTTGCTCTTCAAAATCAAAAGTGCTTCAATGGCTGTAAACTGCTTTTGGAGGTCCTGAAATATTAAAGACTTGGCACTTGTATTCAGACACAAGAGACTCTGCAGATGCTGGAATCTGGAGCAACACACACAAAATGCTGGAGGAACTCAGCAGGTCAGGCAGCATCTATGGAGGGAAATAAACAGTTGACATTTCTGGTCGAGACCCTTTTTTTCTGCCTTCTAGCTGACTAAAGATGAGACCTGGAACATTCTTCTCTCTAAGTTAGCCTACACATCTCAACTTAACATATTCCAGTTAACATGAGTCAGAGTAATTGCATATGGTTCTATCTCAGATAGCTCACTTCGAGCTCACCCCACCCATGCCTCATTTTGTTGTGTTCTCCATGCTTCGTACTGCACTATCCTTACTGAAGTTGGAGTTTCCAAAACTCCACCAGGAGGTGGGTGGGAATATTTACTAGGTACTTTTGAATTGCTGTTTTGCCTTTCTGCTGGCCATGTGAGGTCAAATATTTTCCACTTAATATTCAGGGACCAAATGAACAAATGAAATATCCTTCATTAAATAAGGAGACCAATACAGGTCACAGCTGTGTTCCAAACAACGTCCTGTATAACTGACGCATAACCTTTCTACTTCTGCATTAAATTCTCCTGGCAATATATAAGATTCTCTTAGCTTTCCTATTTACTTGCTGAATTTGCAAGCTGGCCTTCTGTGAAACATGTACCGTGACACTAAGATCCCCGTGCGTCTCTGAGTTCTGGAAACTTGCACTGTTTAGATAATATGCTTTTGTTTTTTTATTCTTCCTGCCAAAACAGATAAATTCACATGTTCTCACATTGTACTCTGTGTGTTAGATCATTGTCTACTTACTTAAAAGTTTCTATTTCTCTTTGTAGGCTCCTTATGCCTTCTTCACAATTTACTTTCCTGCCTATGATTTTTATCATCAAAAAATTATAACCAAACTTTTTAGAAGGCCTTTGATAAAGTTTCACATAAGAAGTTAGTGTACAAAATTAAAGTACATGAGATTAGAGGTAATATACTGGCATTGACTGAAAATTGATTGACAATAGAAAACAGAGAGTAGGAATAACTGGGTCCTCTTTCAGGTGACAGGAAGTGACTTACAGAGTACCACAGGGATCAGTACTTGGGCCCCAGTAATTTACAATACGTATCAATGAATTGGGTGATGTAATATTTCTAAGTTTGTCGCTGACACAAAACCAGGTGGGG
Organism: Pristis pectinata; assembly: GCF_009764475.1. Taxonomy (NCBI): domain Eukaryota; kingdom Metazoa; phylum Chordata; class Chondrichthyes; order Rhinopristiformes; family Pristidae; genus Pristis; species Pristis pectinata. The sequence goes on from NC_067424.1 coordinate 32,475,045, forward strand.
TTATACTGAATATAAGGACAACTCCTTTCTGGGCTTTTATTTTGAAGTACTTTCTCATGGCTGACCCCGCAATCAATACTCCAATGAGATAATGAGCTGGATTGCATTGACAGCTAGCTAGTGGGGCCATAGGGTACCGCTGGCTAGCTGCAGTGCACGTGCCAGCGCATTCTGGGCTTGGGCACCTGCACTGTAGGAACACATTCCAGACTTGGGCACATGCTCATTCTGGGAGCATCTGACTTTCTGCTCCGTCTTTGGACTATGGATGTTAATCACAACCTGAGCTGATGAGCTGGATGTACTTTGTATCCAGCTCCTCAGCTTCACACCAGCTATGAAATGGGGCTGGTGACTTTAATTAAATAAGATATCTTTATTAGTCACATGTACATCAAAACACAAAGTGAAATACATCTTTTTGCGTAGTGTTCTGGGGGCAGCCCGCAAGTGTTGCCACCCTTCCGGCGCCAACATAGCGTGCCCACAACTTCCTAACCTGTACGTCTTTTGGAATGTGGGAGGAAACCGGAGCACCCGGAGGAAACCCACGCAGACACACGGGGAGGACGTACAAACTCCTTACAGACAGTGACCAGATTTGTACCCAGGTCACTGGCGCTGTAACTTGTTTGTTTTCTTTTGCTTTACTTTAATTAATATTGATATTTTAATTAATTTAGATCAGTTAGTAAATTTTTAAGTGAATTTAAGTGAGCTTATATTCTCTAAAGTTTAGAAGAATGAGAGGTGATCTTATTGAAACATACAAAATTTTTTTTAGGGCTTAATAAAGTAGATGCTGGGATCATGTTTGCCCTCACTGAGGTGTGTAGAACTAGCCTCACCATCTCAGAATAAGGAATCAGCCATTCTGGACTGAGATGAGAAGAAATTTCTTAACCCAGAGTAGTGAACGTTTGCAATTCTCTGACCAATAGTGTATCTTAATCGCTAAGTACCTTCAAGAAGAAGACTGATTTAAGAATGTCAAGAGACCTGGGATTAATGCAGAAAAGTGATGCTGAGGTAAAAGATTAGTCCTGATGTGCTTTTATTTCTCTTATAATTTATTATACTTGACTTTTTATCAATAATTTCCAATTTTTTTAACATCTTGTAGAATTCTATAGCATAGGAACAGGCCCTTCAGCCCAGCAGGTCCAGGCCAACCATCCAGAACTTCTTTGTACTAATCCCATTTTCCATCACTTGGTCCATAGCCTTCTATGTCTTGGCAACTCAGGTGTGCATCGAGATACTTCCTAAATGTTGTGGAGGTCCTGCCTCCAGGACCTACTCAGGTAGTGTGTTCCAGGTTCTAACCACTTGTGGGTGAAAAGTCCCCTCTGAATCTCTTACAGTTTACCTCAAACCTATAGGCTCTAGATTTAAATACCTCTGCTATGGGGAAAAGTTTCTTACTATCTGCCCTATCTATACTGCCCATAATCAGGTACACCTCAGCCTCCTCCACTCCAAGGGAAACTAACCAGGCCTATCCAGTCTCTCCTCATAACTGAAAGGCTTCATCCCAGTCAACATCCTGGCGAATCTTGTCTGCACCCTATCCAGTGCAATCATGTGTTTCACATAATGTGGTGACCAGAACGGTACACAATATTCCAGCCGTAACCTAGCCAATGTTTTATAAAGTTGTACCATATCCTTCCTGCTGTTATATTCTGTGCTCTGGCTAATGAACACAAGTATCCCATATGCCTTCTTCATCACCTGTTCTTCAAGGATCCTTGGACTTGTGCATCAATGTCCCTCTCTTCCTTAATACTCCTTAGGGCCCTATCATTCATTTTGTATGTACTGCTCTTATTATACTATTGTTTGGTCAGGTGGATGAGGGAGAACCTATGGTTTTCTTGATATCCCGAACAACAACCCTGGCTTCAACCAGAACCACTGAGTAAACAGATTATTGTTGAGTTTTCATCTCATTGCTGTGACTGGTATCTTGCTGTGCACAAGGAGCCGCAGGTTGTGCACTTTGAAGTAATTCCGAGAAATGTGAGAAAAAGACGCTGCAGTGCAACTTTTTTTATTACTTTAAATGTTGCACCTCTCAATTGTCTGAAGAACATTTCCACAACCCAAGCTGTGATGTGCATGTGCCACTGCCACTTGTGAATATCATGCCTTTAGTGTTGGTTGACATAAGTGTCAGTAACTTCTTGAACCTGCTTCAGGAGAGACTATACTGACAAAATACGGCATTTTGGTGCCTGAAATGAGAAGGCAGACCACCACTACCCTCTGAAGGGCCACAAGTCATGGGCAATATGTGCCCACCTTGCCCATGACACCCAGGTCCCATGCATGAACGTAAAACATTGGGCTAGGTTTTACAAAACATTTATATTGAAGATACAACATAGAACTCTGTTGTGAGAAAGGTTCTTTTGGTATCTTAAAGGTAAAGGTTTGGACACACAGTCTTTGTACTTCAAAAAGGAGAATTTTTATTTACAGAGACAGACGCAGGAACAGAATGGAAAGGAACAAATGCACACTCGCACACTCTCAAGCAGGAGGTTGCGAATGTGGAGGGAATCACAACAGGAGGTGATATGTGCACACACAATAACTGGGTACAAATGATCAGGGAATAAACAATACAATGTTTGAACACCCTGATATTCTGGACAAACATCGGCTCTTTGGTCTCGGGAGTCTTTAACTAACTGCCCTGAAGTAGTGCACAGTTTACCTCAACATCCTCAGAGACAGAGAGGGAGAAAACCAAACATGCAGCACTTTTATGCTGCTGGGGGGCTGGGTGGTCCAGCAAGGACAAAGGTGTTTTAAACGGGCCAGTGGTCGGTGTGCCCAGGACAAAGGTGCTCGCACAGACCAATCCGAGTGGTCCAGCAAGGACAAAGGTGTTTACCTAATGGGGTGGAGCCAAACCTTGATTGACAGTGGTGTTGCTTTCGGCCATGTGCTCAGTGGTGTCATCCCAGCCAGAGGGGTCAGTGTTGTCACAGTCACATGACAGCCATGACCTTTTACACTACAAACTGTTCTGAGAAAATGAAAAAAAATGCAGTTGCTGGAGATCTGAAATAAAAATAGAAAATGCTGGAAACACTCATCAAGTTGGGCAGCATCCCATGAAAAGAGAAGCAGAAGGGTCTGTGATGGTCTTTATGGTTCACACAAGCTTCTGCCAACCCTACTACACCCAACTCAATCAGTGGAACCATATTCCTTGTTTACCTGGCTTCTCTTTAAACTCCCACTTCCATTTCCCAGCCATCCTCAAAGTGAAGACATTCCTCCTAAATTCTCTAAGAGCTATATTTATGACTATTTTATATTTATGGCTCCTGATTTTATCTGTGATAGGAAACGAATACTGTTTCCAAAACTCTTCATAATTTTAAAGATCACTATCAAGTCATCCTTAATCTTCTAGTTTTCAGAAAAGAATCCTAAGCTGTTCAATCTTTCCTTTAAAATCCACAATTCCATAGCCACAATAAGCTCGACTTTGACCTGCTGCTTGTTTGCCCAGTTATTTCCCAACTTATCTGCTTTTAAGTGTAGCTGTGGTTTTAAAGGTGTGCAGTTTTCACACAACAGGCATATAATCAGCACACAGTAAACTGTCACATGGTGCAATATGGTGATGACCAGATGTTCTGTATTAATCTAATGTAGTGATAATGACTGAGGGATAAATATTGTCAAGACTGCCCTACTCACTTTTCAATAGTGCAGAGGGATTTGCAGAACAGATGAGGCCTTGGTTTAACATTTCTGCTCAAAAATAATGGCATCTCCAATAGTGCAGCATTCTTTTATTTCGGCATTAAAGATTTAGCGCTCTCTCTCTCTCTCTCTCTCTCTCTCTCTCTCTCTCTCTCTCTCTCTCTCTCTCTCTCTCTCTCTCTATCTCTCTCTCTCTCTATCTCTCTCTCTCTCTCTCTCTCTATCTCTCTCTCTCTCTCTCTCTCTCTCTCTATCTCTATCTATATATATATATATATATATGCACAGCATTATATATACATCTATATATATAATATATATATATAGATGTATATATAATGCTGTGCATTTGCATGGGGAATCTGGTACATTTAGAAGGTATCTGTTCCTGATGCAGAGTATGAATAAGGAAGGTCGGTATGTGAGGGGCATTCTCCTGAAAGAAAAACAGGAAGATATTATAGAGTAACTGAGATCTGAAACTGGTGAGCTTGATCTTGTCTCAGACTTCTCTGATGGTCCAAAAATAAAACCAAGAGCAAGCACTCAATGCACTTTTTTCCCATCAGGAATGAATACTCAAGTCAACTTGAAAGTTAAACAGGAAATTTAATATCTGGCATGCAATGAATTCATGAATCTATTTGTGAAGAACAAGTTCTGATGTAGTTAAGTGCAGCTTGAACAATAATCATCCTCCTTGCCTCATAATAGATATTGATGCCCAGAGATGAGATTTTTTTAAATCTTATGAGGCAAAGTCATAGAGAGGTACAGCATGGATACAGGCCCTTTGGCTCACCAAGTCTATGCTAACCATCAAGCTCCCAAAATTACACGAATCCTACTCTAACCCATTTTATCCTCCCCCTCCCACCCCCATTCCCTTCAACTCCCTCAAACTCTATCACTCATCTGCAGACTAAGAGCAATTTACAATAGCTAATTAACCTACCAACCCACACAGTCACAGGGAGAAAGTGCAAACTCCACACAGACAGGTCAGGATTGAACTCCTGTCACTGGAGCTGAGAGACAGCAGCTCCACTAGCTGTGTCCCCCTAAACATAATTCACTCAAACATTAATGGCTTCTTAAAAAGAAAGCACTTGTGTTTCAAGGTCCAGTCCAGATGAAGGGGTCTCGACCCAAAATGTCAACTGTCTATTTCCCTGCATGAATGCTGCCTGACCCACCAAGTTCCTCCAGCACCTTGCTTTTAACTCCATAAACTAATCAACAGAATTAATTGCCCAATGTAGCTAGAGTCTGGCTGCCCAACACAAGTCCAACTATGCAAGACCTGTTTCTGTGCTGAATGATTCTACGACTTTTGTATGTGTTGTGTTGGGTCGTCAGGTGTATATTCTGCTAAAGCATTCAGTTTCAGATTAGTCAGGTGGTGCAAGCTTGGCTCCGAGCTTCATACAGGTCAAGATGATCGGATTAGTAGAACTACATGTCTCCACAGCTCTTGATCAGTGGATTCTTCTTCTTTTGCTTCTTAGAACCTCTGGGTCAGGGATGACTTACTTTCACTCAGACCTGAGGACAGTGTGTGAAATATTTTACCATGGGATGGTCATCACACACCAGTTACCAACCAGGCTTTGCAGAGCAAGGTCATGGTCAAATGGCCAGGAGACCTGAGATGATTGGAGACCAGACTGTGTGTGCAAAATAGCAAATGCTTCTGGGTTGGGTTAGCTCAGGTCGGGTACAGAAAAAAATCACATGGTCAGGTTAGTCTTTAATAAGATAAGATAACTTCATTAGTCACATGTACATCGAAACACACAGTGAAATGCATCTTTTGCGTAGAGTGTTCTGGGGGCAGCCCGCAAATGTCGCCACACTTCTGGCGCCAACATAGCATGCCCACAACTTCCTAACCCATATGTCTTTTGAATGTGGGACAAAACTGGAGCACCCGGAGAAAACCCATGCAGACACGGGGAGGACGTACAAACTCCTTACAGACAGCGGCCGGAATTGAACCCGGGTCACTGACACTGTAATAGCGTTGCACTAACCGCTACACTACCGTGCAAGCAGATTATACAATTACAATGTTCAATATACATTTGGACGGGTACATGGATAGAAAAGGTTTAGAGGGATATGGGCCAAATGCAGGCAAATGGGACTGGCTCAGGTAGGCAACTTGGTCAACATGGTCGAGTTGAGCAGAGGGCCCTGTTTCCATGCTGTATAACTCTATGAATTAGATCTCCGATTGTAACTTGTACCAAATTCTGCCAATGGTAAATGGAGCAGGGATATTTGGAGCCAGGGATGCTTCTGTTCACAAAAGAGGAAATATGATGAAGCAGCCAGTCAGCCTTCAGACAGCTTCTGTTGGAGAGGGAGACAGGATTCATGTTTCAGCTGAATGACCCATCAGCACTCGCAGCGCTGCGTGAGCACTCTGGGACTGCAGAGCTGATGTAGGGAATTTAGAGAGCAAATCAATAACCCAAAATATTCTGAAATGCTTTTGGATGTCAGACAGAAGTATTGAAATACCTTCCTTAAGGTAAGTAAGACAAAGGTAAAGATTCTGGGCCTCTTTACCTGAAAATACACACAACTGATTTCATTCAACACAACTCACGGTCTGTAAATTACACTTATATTTAAATAGCATGGCCATTCAGGTCTCGGGTATTTCCCTATTTTGTAAATTAAGTCCTAACATTCTTTTTCTTATAATTTTGCCCCCAAAAGTGATGAATCTTTCTCTCCTCATCTTCACGTACGCTTAAACTTCCCTTTAAAGTGCCATCAACAATCATGCTAATCTTCCGAAATCAGGCACTTCTCAGCGTTCCTGAATATGAATGCAGAAGCGTTCACATCCATTAGCAGGACATTACCTTGTCCCTGATATTATCTGGGAACAAACTCGAGATCATCGCCAGGTCTGGGCGTGTCAAGCCTGAGCACTCTTTCAATAGTGAACAGTACCGCAGGATTTCCAACTGCAGATCCAAACGCTACAAATACGAACGTTCATGTGCTGTTCAATTTAACGTGAGCTCTGGTTCTGTGAAATGTAACAAATGGTTGCACCGTGCTACAATAATTTTGCCTTAACGTCCTTCTGATTAACATTATGCAACTTTGTGCCGGGATGCGTAAAAGATAGCTGAAGAGGCTTTGTTTAACATTTTATTCATATTTTGGATTTTAGATTGTGCATTTTATTGATGCATTAATTTCATAACTTGATGCGATTGGCTGAAGATTGTTGAAGTCCAGCTCCCGATCGGATTTGCAACCATTTGAAGCTTCGTCAAAACCAGGTGAGCAGACACGGTGACACCGAGCTTGTGTGTCAACCAGGTGGAATATAGGTGTGAAGGAGGTCTGGATAACTGGTCCTTGTATCCAGAAGGGCAATGAAGCTGGGCAAAGATGCTAAAAGAAACCATTGGATCCTGTTACAGAAAGGATGTTTCCAAATATTTCAGGAATTATATTTCAGATAAGAATTATACCCACTGCCTGTTCTACTGATCGTTTTACTTGCAAGAAACAATATTGCACAATATAAATGCTGGAAATCAGAATTAAAATAAAATTGGACACATCGAGCAGCGAATGAAAAGTAAATAGACCAGCGTTTGGGGAAAACACCGTTTTGAAACCTTATGGTATCAATACTTTAATTTAAATTTCATATTTTTCACACGCTGACGTCTTATAATTTCAGGTTAATTAGTAAGAGAAGTTGAGTGTATTAGTTCTTGATATTTTGTGTCGTAATTATTTACAAATAAGACACTGTAGAAAATTAATTCCATTAGAAAGGGAGGAACTTTGTGTTAACGTAATCAACATTATCTGGTGGGGGCGGGGGTTTCAACCTGTTGTGTCCGGTCTTCGCTTTGCAATCAAAAGTTAGGTTTGAAATTAATAAATAAAGGGAAAACGTAGTAATCACCTTGCAACACCCCACCATCCAAACTCAGCAGATCTGTCATTGTTTGAAGATTGAATATGTCCCCAAAATTGAAGGCTCTCAAACGCGAATTTAATTGATATTAATAAGCTTCGCGCTTTTGTTTTGTTGGAAGAAATGATTCCAGTGAACTTTGGTCTCGAGAACTCGTTACTAAAACAAAAGGTTTAAATCCCGTTGTGCTTTCAAACATCTCTTCAGAAACCCAGCCCCAGCTGAATAAATATAGCTGTACGGTGTCATTGTGCTGATAATCAAGATTCGACTTTGTGAGTGGCCGTTCATCATGTTACAAGGGACCCGACTATCGACTACCAACTCGGGGCAATTGTGGATCACACATCCAGCAAGAATAGTCCACCACAGAAGGAAGTCATTTGACCCATCATTTGGTTAGCTCTTTGAATGAGCAATACAATTAATCCCACTCCTGTGCTCTCTATACATAGCCCTGCAGTCTCTTTATTTCCAGTCTGTGTCCAATGCCCGTTTGAAGGTCGGTGGACTGGATTCAGCTGACATGGGCCTGCTGGTTGCAATTGTTGTCCATAATCACCCCATGCCCAAACTTACCTGAGCTCTATTTGCAGGTCTTATTTTATTAGTCTGATGTGTTTTAGACTCCAGGGGTGTGACACAAGAAATTCTGCAGTTACTGGAACCTGGAGCAATACACAAATAGTGCTGGAGGAACTCAGCAGGTCAGGCAGCATCCATGGAGGGAAATAAGCAGTCGACGTTTTGGGCCGAGACCCTTCATCAGGACTGGAAAGGAAGGGGGCAGAAGCCAGAATAAGAAGGTGGGGGGAGGGGGAGGAGTACACACAGGCAGGGGAGAGGTGAGTCCAAGTGAGAGGGGGAAGGAGAGAATCGGATTCCTTCCTCTTCAGCCCTTGGCATACTGCCACGTTGAGGCCAGGTGCAGGTTGGAGGAACAACACCTCATATTCCGCCTTGGTAGTCTCCAACCTGACGGCCTCAACATCGATTTCTCTAACTTCCGGTAACTCCACCCCTTCTTTGTCTTTCTCCCCCCCACCCCCAACTCCTTTGTTTTCCCTTATTCCCATGGCTCCCTTCCCCCACCTTGATGACCTGCCCATCTCCTCTCCTCGCCTCCCCCATCCTTTATTCCATGGTCCACTGCCCTCTCCTACCGGATTCCTCCTCCTTCAGCCCTTTGCCTCTTCTACCCATCACCTCTCAGTTTATTGCATCTTCTCCCACCTACCTTCCCCCTCTCACCTGGACTCACCTATCACCTATCCCCTGCCTGTGTGTGTGCTCCTCCCCCTCCCCCTCCCCCCACCTTCTTATTCTGGTTTATACCCTCTTCCTTTGCAGTCCTGATGAAGGGTCTCAGCCCGAAACGTCGACTGTTTACTTCCCTCCACGGATGCTGCCTGACCTGCTGAGTTCCTCCAGCACTTTTTGTATATTGCTCCAGGGGTGTGATATGCCCCTGAAATTCAGATAAAAACATAACAAAAATGTATTTTTAAAAAATTATTTATTTCAAGTCCTGATGAAGGGTCTCAGCCCGAAACGTCGACTGTTTACTTCCCTCCATGGATGCTGCCTGACCTGCTGAGTTCCTCCAGCACTTTTTGTATATTGCTCCAGGGGTGTGATATGCCCCTGAAATTCAGAAAAAAACATAACAAAAATGTATTTTTAAAAAATTATTTATTTCAATCAGATAGTAGAGCTGCTGCCTCTAGTAAACCTGGTTCAATCCTGATGTGTGGTCTGTCTGTGGATTTTGCACCTTCTTCCTGTGACCATGTGGGTTTCTTCAGAATATTCTGGGTTCCTCTTACATCTCAAAAATATGCTGGTTCAGAGGTTAATTAGCCACTGAAAATTTCCATTTTGGTGTAGGTGAGTGGTAGATTTTGGGGGAAGTTGAGGGGAATCTGGAGGGAATAAAATGGGACTATGTAAATTGTCGGCATGGACTTGGTACCAGAGGGCCTGTTTTTTTTTGTTGTGACTCTGAAACTTAAAACACAAGTTGAGTTAAAATTATTTACTATATTGAAAAAGATTAAAAGGAACTTTTCCTTTTCCTTCCATGCAATCCTACAATGCCCCTGAAATCATCCGGGCTGCAGGTCATCTGTGAAGCAGTTCCCCAGCGTAAGTGCGTGGGAATCTTATCAAGATTGAGCTTCACATTTACCATTGCTGACCATCCCAAATCCAGCCAGTACTGAATTTTCTGCTGTTACTTCAAGCAGTGGATTATAGATCATGATAACTCACTGTGTAAAGATAATTATCTGCGTTTCCTTCCTAAATTTTTGAAAATGATCAGAAAGGTCATTGTTATCAAACCACTTGTCAGTATGGGAAGTTTCTCCCTATTCAAAATACCTCTTAATTTTGAACATCTGTCTTTACATAATTGAAGTCCCACATTTCATACCATTTTAGTAAATTTACAACAAGTCTTTAACATCCCTCCTCAAGCGTGGTAATCAGTATTTAATATAAGATTTAAGCTGAAGTTTTAACAGTATTTTAAAGAGGTTTGACTGCTGTTATACCCTGTGTCTCTATGATGACATGTGCTTTCTTAACAGCTTTACTAACTCCTTGCCAAAGATATGATTTATGCACTTGAATTTCATGTCTTTTCCTCCCCCATGGAAATCTTAGTTTAGCGACAGCAGGGTATTTCTTCTCTTAGATCTGTCGTGAGCACTGCTTGATGTTTGAGCATCAAGTGCAAGAAATTCCTGTCACCCGTGGAATCTGGAGGGAACAGTTTCGATATAAACATAGTGTCTACTAGGGGTAGGTGTGATGGGAGACTGGAGAAGAGGGAAAAAGTTTTTTTTTTGAAGATTTCCCAGTGAGAAAAGTTGAAGTTTTCTTCTGTGTCTGCTAAATCAATATTTCAGCTTGGGTATTGCCAAGGGCCTTTTAGAGTGTGCTCAGTATTCTTGGGCTTTAGAAGGTTAACGTTCAGACAGCGCTGCTTCTCTGATCATTTGGACTTCTGTTGGGAGCAGCATGCACCCTTTAGTATGAGAATTGAACTGTATTTATTATGTAATGTTTATCATTTTGTAATGTTTATCAGTCTGGCAACGTTCACTGTCCAGGGATAGAAACGAATGATGGCTCAGGTAAGGTGTCGATGTACAATGGAACTATGCCAGAGTCAACAGGAAACGGAGTGCTAGGAAAATAAAGTGCTTCAACCTCAATGCATTGCTTCTATCATGTGGGAACAGTTGTCATGGTTTGAAAACTGAGCAAACTGGAACAGGACGTTTCGTCCAAATAATGCACACTCTGCTGTATTCCAACTTTCAGATGCACTGACTTGAAGAATACTGGGAATCCTGGCAGACAGCCTTGAGTAAGAATATTTGCCACAATGGACAACGAAGCTCACAGTCTCTTTGAGAAGTTCCTGCAAGGAAAGACATGTAGGGAGACGCTGAGTCTATTCCAGGAGCTCTGCCGCCTTCTGTGCCTGGATCCCACAGACTATCGCAGCTTCTACCACAAGCTCAAAGGCAGCCTCAATTACTGGAAGGCCAAAGCCTTGTGGGCTAAACTGGATAAACGAGCAGCACATAAGGATTATGAGCAAGGCCAGGCTTGTGTCAACACAAAGGCAAGTTTCATCCTGTTTGTTTAAGGTGGACTGGAAAATGCATGTTGTTTAGGAATATTGCAGTCCTTCTGCCTATTGCAGACGCAGCTTTTGGACAATCTGCTTGTAAAAGGATTAACACTGCTGCTTTGCTGAAATTTAGTTTTACCTCCTCCCTTCTCTATCATCAAGGTGCAGATATTTGCTGGGAATCCATAGGATTCTATTTCCACGACAATGTTAAAATGTAATTATAAATACTTGCTTGTTTGAAAACACAGCTCAAGCACCACTTTCCTTGCAATATTTATCTTTTATGTTTGATGTCTTAGGTCTTATTTTTGTTTTTATGAGTTGATTAAGTCACTTCTTTCCACTTCCATTTCTTATTAGTTCTCCTCAACTTCCCTCTCCCGATTCTACCCTTGTCCCCTATTCCAACGGTCTGTCTAAAAAGAAGAAGGTGTGTGTCCTCCTGTACATGGCCTATGTTCTGGTGCCTGCCTGTGAATACCCTTGCCTCCAGCACCCACATGCCTTGCCCGTGTCTTCCCTCCGCACCCAATTATTTTGCCAGCAGTTTTATTTTACAACTAAAGCACCCCAAATCTTTCCATATCTGCTGGGTTCCACTTTGCAGGCCATGGAAGCTGTTTTCAAAACTCTTATGTTCATCTTCTGTTTTTCTGCTGATTACAGAGAGAAGCAGAGTTTCCCCTTTATTTTAATAACTTATCTTGCATGATTCACTTCCTTCCAGCTTCTTGATCTATTTAATATTATCATACCATCAGCAGTGGCTCTGTTGATGCAATGATAGTAGAAAACAGAATTAGTTTTAACCACAACCTTAATAAAGACAGGAAATTCGGGAGGTACCTAGCAGGCCAGGCAGCATCTGTAGAAAGAGAAATTGAGTTAATATTTCAGGTCCTTGACCTTTAATCAGAAATTGCTTTTTCTCTCTCCATAGCTGCTGCCCGATCTGCTGAATATCGCCAGCATTTTCAGTTTTTATTTCAGATTTCCAATGTCTGCAAATGTTTGCTCTTCAGTTGGTGCTCTGATCTCTCAGTTATGCCTGTCAATCACTTCAAGATTCCAGAGTCAGGAACAAGAGCTTTTCATTTTTATTAATTCATTAGATGTGACTAGCACTTGAAAGTTGGCACTTATTTCCCATCCATAATCTTTTAAACATAGTAACATAGAATACCTACAGCACATACAGGCCCTTCGGCCCACAAAGCTGTGTCGAACATGTCCCTACTGCCGAACGTGTCCCTTTTGCCCGAGGAAAGGTGATGGTAAGCCACAGTCTGTGTACTTAGGTACTCCCACAGTGCTGTTGGGTAGAGAGTTTTAGGATTTTGGCCCATGATGTATTTCCATTTCTGGGTAATATCTCACTTTGAGGGCAACTTGCAGGAGATGGCAATTGCATGCACCTGCTGTGGTAGAGATCATATATTTGGGAGGTGTTGTCAAAAAAGTCTTGGTAAATTGCTGCAGTGCGTTTTGCAAATGCTACACACTATAGCCATTGTGCGTGGACAGCAGAGAAGTGAATGTTTAGATTGGAAGTGAATTAAGTGGGCTGAGTCATTTTGAGTTTACATTGCCATTTCAAAACATGTTCTATGAAATCTCTTTAGCCAAGACATTTTATTAATAGTCTAATAAATTTAATAGTAGGAAGTTCATGCAGTATTTATTACATGAGTTGGATGGAGAGAGGGGTGAAGTTAACTGTGAGGACCAACAACTTTTAAGAAAATGCAGAACTTCTTTCTCTGTTCCTGTGTTAATGACAGGGCCAGCACTAATACTGTGACAATGTGGTTGTGAGTTTTTCTGAACTGCAACACACCATTTTGAATTCTTGGCAGTAAACTGATGCAACTGAATGGATTGCTGGATCATTTCATGCAGAAGCAGCTGGGTCAAAGATAAAGTTTCAAGACTGTGGAGTATGAATCTTTTACTAGTGCTCTCACTGACAGCATCCATATGTCTTCATCCTAAATTTTGTTGTGGCTGAATGTTTACCAGGGTAGGATTTTTTAATTGATTTACAGCACCTAACAGGAAGTTATGGGTGCTGCTGTAGCCATTTGGAATACAAATATCATTTAGTCATTTGGAATTGACTCAGGTGGGGTGGATGAGTTTGCTGAAGGGTTGTATTGGTTTGGCTGTTATTGCCATAGGTTGGATCAGGTCAGTTTGAAAGGCCTGTACTTAGTCTCATTTATTATCACAATAACAAGTGCAGAACCAATCCTATTGAATTGCCTTTTACTATCCTTCCATTTCCAATCCTGCGCCAGCAGATTTTACAGCAAGCAATTAATCAATACTGTCCAAGCACACTGCTGCTGATCTTGTTCATCATCACTATGGATGTAGTCTTTTATACTCCTTGCATTGCCCATCAGGAAGGTCTCAAGAGTTTTTTCCGCTGCTTTGTCTTAATTTGATCATGTTCCAGAAACTTGAGCACATTGAACGGAAATGAAAGTCATTTGGCTTCTGGCATGGGTGACCTGCAATCTATGCCATTTTAATGTCACAATATCTGTACACATTGCTCCTTGATTAATCTCCTGGGAGAAGTTCCACTGATTACTGTGTATTGATGACCACGTAAATATTTTGGACATAACTGCCTCTGTTCTTTCAATCACTGACTTTCTAGTTGCTGTTACAGTGTTTGGTTCTAGGATCCGGCCCGTGTGGTCTCCGAACTGCCATTGAGCTTGCATTTCTTGGGGCCAAAGTCTTTGTTGTAGAGAAAAGAGATGATTTCTCACGGAACAATGTACTGCACCTGTGGCCATTCACCATCCATGACCTGCGAGCTCTTGGAGCTAAGAAATTTTATGGAAAATTCTGTTCTGGTTCACTTGACCATATCAGTAAGTTCAGAGACAGTGCATAAGTGTGTTACTGTGTGTGTATAAGTGGGTGAGTGTTGGAGTATGTACATTGCATGGCTGAGCAAGTGTTCTCGCATTGAAATGCAAAATGAAAATCAAAAGAATAAAATTTTGCCTTGGAAATGTGCTTTTCATGATCTCAGGAGATTGCAAGGTTTAAGATATGTCTGGTTAAAATGGGACAATATATTTGGCATACTTTTTTTTATCCCTCCGGAATATTGGAATTTCTGTAGAAGTGGGAGTGCCACCTTCTTTAGTGGAAAAACTAGCATGAACCTGTTGTCTAAATTATTGAAAATCCTGGTGTGATTGATTCCAAGTAAAAGTAGTTTATCTATATAACTAGTTTTCCATTCTTTACATCTTTTGCCTCAGGTATCCGACAACTGCAGCTTATTCTGCTGAAAGTGGCCCTCATCCTAGGTGTTGAGATCCATGTAAATGTGGAATATAAAGGATTAATAGAACCTCCAAAGGACAAAGGTGATGACCTATTATTAAACAGCCCTATACAGTCAACTTACTCTACACCTCATGTGATACAAGATTGTGCCTGAGATGTTTTGGTGAATAGAATCTAAAATACTGTCTGGTCACAGAGGAACTGTGTGTCTTGCCAAGATGTAAAAGTAAACCAAAACAAAGGAGGAACAATTTGTTGGTAAAGCTCTTACATGAAGTAATGTTCCGCAGTGGCACAGTAATGCAGCTAGTAGAGCTGCTGCCTTGCAGCGCCAGAGAATTGGAATTGGTTTATTATTGTCACATGTACTGAGATACAGTGGCTTTGCGTGCCATCCATACAGATAATTTCAAAACAGATGACATTGAGGTAATACAAGGGAAAATCAGTAGCAGAATGCAGAACCTAGTGCTACGATTACAGTTACAGAGAAAGTGCAGTGCAAGTAGAAAATAAGGTGCAAGGGCCATGATGAGATAGATTGTGGGGTCTAGAATTAATCATTAGCATACAAGAGGTCCATTCAAGAGTCTTATAACAGCGGGATAGAAGCTGTCCTTGAGTCTGGCGGTGCATGTTTTCAAGCTTTTGTACCTCCTACCTGATGGAAGTGGGGAGAAGAGAGAATGTCCAGGGTGGGTGAGGTCTTTGATTGTACTGGCTGTTTTACCGAGGCAGTGAGAGGTATAGAGTCCATGGAGGGGAAGCTGGTTTATGTGATGTGCTGAGCTGTGTCCGCAACTCTCTGTAGCTTTTTGCGGTCTTGGGTAGAGCAGTTGCCATACCAAGCCATGATGCAACCGGATAGGATGCTTTCTACGGTGACCCAGGTATAATCCTGTCCTCCAGTGCTGTCTGCATGGAGTTTGCACATTCTCCCTTTCACCACGTGGGTTTCCTCCGGGTGCTCTGGTTTCCTCCCATATCCCAGAGATGTGTGGGTTGGTAGGTTAACTGGCTGTTGTAAATTGTCCCTGATGTAGGTGAGTGGTAGAATCTTGGCAGAGTTGATGAGAATGTGGGGAGAATAAAAATGGGATTAATGTAGGATCAGTGTAAATGAATTACTAGATAAGCATATGGAGGAATTTAAAATAGAGGGAAATTTGTGAGGAAGGGGTTAGATGGTCTTAGGCGAGGTTTAAAGCTAAGCACAACATTGTGGGCCGAAGGGCCTGTATTGTGCCATACTCTTCTATGTTCTATGAATGGTCAATTGTCAGCACAGACTCAGTGGGCCAATGGGCTTGTTTCTGTGCTGCATCTCTCTATGATTCCATGACTCTAATCTACACATATTTTCCCATACCTCATATTTCTTTATGACCTAGAAGGAGGCCATTCAGCCCATCAAGTTTGTGTTGGAATATTCTTATGGGTACCATACACCCAGTTATTTCTTCTTACCTAATCTTTATCGACTGCCCATAAAATCCCCCTGATTCCCCTGCCATCCACCTACACTAGGGGTAATTTACAATAGCCAATTAACCTACCAACCAGTATATCTTTGGGGTGCAGTAAACCAGAGCACTGAGGGGAAATCCATGCAGTCATAGTGCAAACTCCACACAGGTCACTGGAATAATGAGGCAGCAGCAGTACTAACAGCTGCACCACTGTGCCCTCCATAGAAGAAACCTAAATGCATTAACTGCTGTATGGTGTGCAGTTGTTGTATTGACTTTCTGTACTTGGTTCTGCTTACACCACAGCTCCTGTGCTCATTGCCCACACTATATCCTTCATGATGCACAGCTCCTGGCCACCCTTTTTACATTAATAACGATATTATTCCTCTTTTCATTCTCACAGGGACAGGGTGGCGAGCTCACCTTCTCCCAGCTGGTCATCCAGTGTCTGATTATGAATTTGACGTGTTTGTCTCTGCTGGTGGAGGCAAATATGTTCCTGAAGGTAAGAAATAACGTGCAAACAGAGGTCAATACCTGGTTTAGGATTTGTTACTTTATTCTATAAGAAACTGAAATGTCTTCTTAATATAAAATGGTACATCTTGCCTAGAACACCCTATATCATTATCTCAAACATTCCTCTAAAATTTGTTTGCTGGGCTTTGGGAATAAAAAACAAAGAGGAAGAAAATCTAAAGTAAGAAACAATATGGTACAAGAACTAGATTGGCCCTAATCGTTGTTTGAGAAAGCACACTTAAAAATGAGAAAACTTGCATTTTATAGGCAAATAGATACTATTGCTTAGCCAATGGCTTATGTGGCTCATTCAATTTGATTGGAAAACTGATCGCTGTGATTAAGTACACAGAAACAGTGTTGTGAAGGTCATCAATCTGCATCGGGTCCTCCAGACGAATGCCATGCATGTTTGGATGCCACTGTCACCAAATTAATTCATACATGGATTGCACTCATGCAGAAGAAGCAAGCCTTGATAATGAATGTGCTGCTGCTTCACATTGACTCAAAGAGGACCTGAGTGACCAGGTCCAAAACCATGGAGCCTGACGCTTGGAACCAGCTGTAGGTTAATCCCCTTTACGTGCTAAACACTTGATGCAGATTTTCCCCTCGCTGTTCTCTACCACTATATCCTGGTCCCCCAGCATGACCACCCTGATCACCACCTGATTGCAACCATTCCCGCACACCTGTTGTCTCGTGGTCTAAATACCTCTCCAACTGAGGTTCCAACTTTTTCTACCACACACCCCCTACCCTGAATTTCCATGCTCCACACCTCACACTGTTCCACCTCCAACGTGACCCAACATCCATCTGAATTCCTCCAACTCACTATGCAATGGCGGATCAGGTGGAGGAATCTGTGTTCAGTTAGTCATGGGAGGCCTATTCTTTTGTACATGCTAACTTTGGTCTTACGCTCAACAAAATTTTACCCTTGCACAAAGCTTCCATTGGTCCCATGCACGTGACTGGCTTGGCATGTCTCCTACCCTCTCTTTCTCTCACTCCCTCTCTCTCTCCCCCCACCATCCCTCTCTCGCTCTCCAATTCTCCCTCCAAAACTTCTCTTGTTCTCTGCCCCATACTCTTTCTTTCCCATTCTGCTCTCCATTCCACCCTACTCTCTTTCCCACCCTTCCCTCTCTCAAACCCTTTCAATTCCTACATCTCTCTCTCTCTCTTCCCCCCGCCTTTCCTCTCTCCTTCTTTCAACTTGATCTTCCTCAGCCCTCTTTTTTTTCTGTCTCTCTCACTCTTTCCATCTTTTCCTCCCCTTCATCTCTCCCAACCCTCCTTCCCTTTTACCCCATGCTCCTAAAACAGAGGGGGACAGTGGGATCGGGAGGCACCAGGGAGACCTGCCTCCCCCACCCTCAATCCCACCCCATTTCAGTAGGTGGCCCTTGGCTTTGCAGTCACAGATGGAGGGATCCATGAACCCCAGTGACTAGTTCACAGACCCCTCGATCTTCTTCACAGGAGGCCTGCTGGCATACTTAATAAAAATGATGGGTTACTTTTCTACATATAAAAATGATGTTCAGTGGGAGGTAAGTCACTGGGGGGAATAAAATGGGTTTGGATAATATTAGTGTAAAAATAGGTGCTCAGTGGTCGGCATAG
The DNA here is from genome assembly GCF_009764475.1 of Pristis pectinata. Lineage (NCBI taxonomy): Eukaryota > Metazoa > Chordata > Chondrichthyes > Rhinopristiformes > Pristidae > Pristis > Pristis pectinata. Next base: position 32,493,319 of record NC_067424.1, read on the forward strand.
ACTTGGTAGGTTGAAGGACCTGTTTCCGTGCTATATAATTCTATGTGTAGGTTACTTTCAGCTTGATGTACTCATTTTATAATGTGTTACTTACAAGGGTCATAAAACATGAGCTTTTAATCCAATTTTTTGTTGTTAGGTAATTTAAAGGATCAGTGCACATTAGTGATGCTACCATGTGTGCTTAATATGATTGAGAAATTAATCCTGTGTTGAGGTAAATCATGAGAGGGAGTCCTTGGTGGGTGGGTATTCAATTGGAAAAGAGCACAAACACTTGAAAATAAGCACAAACACTTTTTATGCACAATTCATGCATAGCAATGTGTTCAAATAAGTCTAATCTCTAGGCAATTATATCATCCAAATTACTGTGTTCAGTGTTATGGGATATTAAAGACAATTGAACGAAAAGCTAAGAAACAGGATGAGACAAGCAGGACTGCATGTCTTCTGTCAGAATCTGTTGCAGCAATTATGTGAACCAACTTTAGTATGGTTATTTAAAAGGAAGTGATGCACATAATCCACCCCACTTATTGTAACCGACAATACTTGGTCCGCCTTTCCACGAAGAATGTTTCCGTTGGTTGACTGAGCTTTGGAAGTTTGGGTCAATGCATTCCACAAGTTAGTTTTGCCTTATGAAAGCAAGCACAGAAATTTCATGAGAAGTAAAATCTAGAGAGAATAATCATCTGTATGAGGCTCTAGGTTATGTACCTCACTGAGGAATTAAGTGCTTGTAGGCAGTGCTGAAAGTAAGTTAAACTGCTTACCGATGATATCACTCTCATTTCCAGTTTAACCCATTTGCATTGATTGCTTTAGCACTTTCTTACCAGTAAGCCAGCTTACTTTCACCTCAGCATGTAGACTAATATGTTACTTCTCAATGGAAAGTGCCAGCTGTTACCTGTGGTACTGTGTTCAGATGTTTTGCCATTAGTGGGCAAGGAGGTTCAAGATCTAATACCTTGGGGACACAAGAGACTGCAGATGCCCAAATCTGGAGCAACAAACAATCTGCTGGTGGAACGCAACTAGTCAAGCAACATCTGTAGGGGAATGGAATTATCAACGTTTTGAGTCAAAACTCTGCACCAGTCCTGATGCAGAGTTTTGACCTGAATAGTCAGCAGTTCCCTTCCCCTTTCAGATGCTGCTTGACCTGTTGAGTTCCTCCAGCAGATTGTATGTTGCTCCTAATACCTTAGTGTTCCATTATTTTTTGCTGACTACTTTCTGGCATTAAGATTCCACTGGTGCTGCGTACCAATATCGGTAGATTGGTATTCAGAAAACTGCATTGTTAGTCCTGAGCCACGAGTTTGAATCCCGTAATGGTAGTTGAGGGACTTAAAATTAAATGATTAAGTCTAAATAAAAGAGCATTCATAATGATGACCACAAAACTACTGGACGATGAATATCCTCCATGGTACAAAGTCTCCCAATTTTGCTTGGTTTAGCCAATGTGTCACTCCCACCACCTGCCCTCTGAAATGTCTAGCAAGCCATTCAGTTTGACATACAATTAGAAATGGGCAATTAATGGTGGTCTTGCCAATGACAAGATGTGCCGTGAATGAATAAGTTAATAAACAGCCTCAACTTTGTGCTCAAGTTTCTGGAGTGGAGCTTGGGCCTTCATATCATAGTGAAGAGTAACCAGCAACAATAGCATTGTTACCTATTGTTACCTTGTTTTTATGCTCATGGGGGTCCAATTGAGAGACCCAGGCTGTGCTAACTCAGTGAACTTCATGTATGAAATTCATAGGATTTAAGAAGAAAGAGATGAGAGGAAAACTGGCAATTGGAATCACGGCCAATTTTGTTAACAACCACAGCACAGCAGAAGCTAAAGTCCAAGAAATTAGTGGAGTCGCCTACCTCTACAACCAGAAGTTTTTCCAACAGCTCCACAAGGAAACAGGTCAGGGAACTTTAATGTCTTCCTTAAAAAGTAGGTGGGGCTTTAGCTACATGCTTTATCTGTAAGATGGCACTTCCTATAGTGCAGCATTTGTTCAGAGTTGCTCTGGGACGTCAGTGTAGATATTTAAACTCAAGTGCCTGGAGTAAGATGAACTCACAAACTACTGACTCAATTGAGATGCAGCTTTGATGTTATTCGAATCATCTATAATCTAATTAAATGACAGAACAGAGTCAAGGAACTGAATGATTTATTTCTGTTCCTAAGTGAATCTCAGATCAATTGTAGAGCATCTCTTGGAGATCCTCTTACTGGACAAGCACCTGTCTTTTAGTTCCTTATTTCACTTAAACCGGTTACAACTCCATCAAATACTCCCTTCATACCACAGTGACATCTGTCCCACTGTCGCAATCAGCGTTCAGCAGTAAATTTTACAGCTGGTTTGAATTAGTGCTGGATTCGGGCAACCTTGTGCTGTTAATTCACAATGAAGCTGTGTGATCTTACTCTTGCTGTCAGGAGAAAACCATTTCCTGTTTCTTGTCTAGTTGGGTTTGAAGATGTATTAAATTTCAAGTAGCCACAATACCCACTCTTCTGCCAACCACAATATTTAACCCCTCTGTCCACAAATACCCAATTGCCCAATAACATCCACCCTTTCTCTGACTGCAGCACTCATCAGCCTTCTGAGAACAACTGCCCAATTCTCTATCCACCCCTCCACCAACCACAATATCCGCCCATCCTCAACCAACATCCACCAGCTCTCCCAACAATAATAGCCAACCCTCCTGCACCCACAGGCTCCATTCCTTCGTTCACTCATAGTGAGCATTTCCCATAACCACATCATCCCACCCTCAACAACAACACCCATCCACAACCACCAGTATCTCAAAAACACCCACCCCATCCCAACCACAACACCTTCCCTTACATCAACAAACCTTCACCCCTGCCTATAAATAAAACCAAAGCCACTGCTTTTGGAGTCAACCTCTATGCATCCCTCCCATAAACAAAACAACAGTCTGCTCCCTACCATGAACACTACTCCTTCTCCCCCAGGCATCACTTCCCAGCCTCCCTACCCACAGTCCCCTCCTCTCCAATGCCTCCTGGTAATTTAGTAGATGCCTTTTATTCTTTCCACTTACAACGTTGTAAAAGTTTAGAACACTTGTCGAGATACAATAATAAATTTGTTTCTGCTTTTCTGCCACCCCACTGCCTTCACCACTACACCCAAGCCCCAACAGTGCGGCGTGTGGGGCTTTTAAATTACAGACTTTTAATCTTATATTTGTTAAACAGGCATTGATCTGGAAAACATCGTCTATTACAAGGATGATACTCATTATTTTGTGATGACTGCAAGAAAACAGAGCCTGCTCAAATATGGAGTCATTCACGAGGTATAGCCCGTTTATAAAATGCTTCTAACCTAACTTCGGATTGCAAGACACATTAATAATCTTGTTGAATTAAATTTGACATCAGTCTCTTAAGGAGTATGAATGTAAGTTATGAAAAGCTTAATCATTGGGTGGATATTTAAAGAATGACTTAAAGAAGGAGAGATATCAGGGATGTGGAGAGGTTTAGGAAGGCAACCTGAGAGGGTAGGATAAAGAGAAGGATGGAGCAATTGTAAAAGAGGCAGAATGCAAAACTGGAGAAGCAAAGACACCGCAGAGAGTGTGGGAAATTATGAAGATAGTGAAGGACAGGGCCATTGAAAACATGGGGAAAAACTGAGATGTTCCTGAACTTTGTGACAGTTTAGTTTAGTGACTGCGTTAGTGATGCATGAACAGCACTAACCCTACTTCATACTCTTCTCTGTTGAACCAGTTTGTTAAAATCACCATTGACCTTTTCATGCTACTGCCTGAGGCCAGTTAGTCTTTTGATGGTGCTGAGCCTTTGGGGGAATGCACATAGACCTTTGTTCCTGCTTCGCGTGGTTGTTCTTTAGGGGTGAGCCTTAACTTGAGCATTTTTGAGCAACCTTACCACAAAGGAAATGTCACTGATTTTGACCCCTTGCCAAATGTTTGTTTGAATTCTGTCTGTTGGATCAGGAGAAGCAGCCATGACTTAATTGCCTCTCTCTAACCTGGGATGTCACTTGAACAAGGATCATTTTCCATACTCCAGCTGCCTGCAGTACAGCTGGAGTAGAGGTGCAGCATGGATATCCACATCTGGATTTGCTGATTGTCCCTTTCAGTGACAGGAGCATTAGACACCGATGAACAGAGATTGTATGAGGGACTGAAAATTTAACAGTAGCAACTGATATGGAATGTCATTTTTAGTTTTTTCTTCACTTCTTTCCCTGCTGGTACATACCACCAGCCCCAGCCTAGGCCTCTTTTCTGAGGTGTTCTGGTTAAATATTGAATTAATTCTCAAAATATGTCAGTGAAGTGACCCATTCACCTGCGACTCTGCTGCAGAGATTTATAGGGAGCATTGGGTGTTGTCATTGAGCAGCCTTGGGTGATTCTGATGTTCACTGGTGTCTAATACTCCTGTTGCTGAAAGGGACAATCAGCAGATCCAGATGTGGATATCCAAGATGCACTCTTGAGAGAAATTCAGTGTCTCGCATTGTCTTGATGCATATCCCAGAATTTAGTTTACTGAATTGAGTAGCAATGTAAGAAGGTACTTGTTCTTCTTTCTCTTCACAGTGGTGTCTCTAGCCTCAGTTCTATGCCACATCACTAGTGCGCAGGAACCTTCAGATTACCTCTTCTACACTACCTCTGATAAACAACAATGGCATAGTGATACAGCTAGAGGAGCTGCTGCCTCGTGCCTCCAGTAACCTGGGTTCAATCCTGACCTCTGGTGCTGTCTAGGTAGCGTTTGCACATCCTCTCCACGACCACGTGGGTTTCCTCCCTCCAAATGCTCTGGTTTCCTCCCTCCAAATGCTCTGGTTTCCTCCCACATCCCAAAGATGTTGGTAGGTTAATTGACCATTGTAAGTTGCCCCCGGTGTGTAGGTGAATGGTTGGAACATAGAACAATTACAGCACTATTCAGGCCCTTTGGCCCACAAAGCTGTGCCGAACATGTCCCTACCCTAGAAATTACTAGGCTTACTCATAGCCCTCTATTTTACTCAGCTCCATATACAGATCTAACAGTCTCTTCAAAGACCCTATCGTATCCGCCTCCACCACCGTTTCCGGCAGCCCGTTCCACGCACTCACCACTCTCTGAGTAAAAAAACTTACCACTGACATCTCTATATCTACTCCCCAGCACCTTAAACCTATGTCCTCTTGTGGCCATCAATTCAGCCCTGGGGAAAAGCCTCTGACTATCTACCCGATCAATGCCTCTCATCATCTTATACACCTCTATCAGGTCCCCCCTCATCCTCCGTCTCTCCAAGGAGAAAAGGCCGAGTTCCCTCAACCTGCTTTCATAAGGCATGCTCTGCAATCCAGGCAGCATCCTTGTAAATCTCCTCTGCACCCTCTCCATGGCTTCCACATCTTTCCTGTAGTGAGATGACCAGAACTGAGCACAGTACTCCAAGTGGGGTCTGACCAGGGCATAGCTGCAACAATACCTCACGGCTCCTAAATTCAATTCCCCGATTGATGAAGGACAATACACCATATGCCTTCTTAACCACAGAGTCAACCTGCACCACCACTTTGAGCATCCTATGGACTCGGACCCCAAGATCCCTCTGATCCTCCACACTGCCAAGAGTCCTACCATTAAGACTATATTTCGCCAACATATTTGACCTACCAAAATGAACCACTTCACACTTATCTGGATTGAACTGCATCTACCACTTCTTAGCCCAACTCTGCATCCTATCTATATCCCTCCAAACTATCCACAACACCCCCAACCTTCGTGTCATCCGCAAACTTACTAACCCAGCTCTCCACTTCCTCATCCAGGTCATTTATAAAAATCACAAATAGTAAGGTCCCAGTACAGATCCCTGAGGTACACCACTGGTCACCGATGTCCACTCAGAATACGACCCCTCAACAACCAATTGTTGAATCTGGAGAGTAAATGATGAGAATGTAGGGGAAATAAAATAGGTCAGGGTTTGATTAGTGTAAATATGGGCACTTGATAGTCTACACAGTCTTGGTGGGCTGAAGGGCCTGTTTCTGTACTATATCTCTGTATGACTCCATTAGCAACAGGTGACTGAGGAATATCCACGTATGTGTGGCTTCCTGCTCTTTTTGATGATACCAGTGGCCTCTGCAGAGGTCCAACATTAATCTAAGTGCATAACCCAGAGAGTGAGTGTGGATGGGCAGTTGGGTAATAGAGCATGCACCCAATCCGCCTCTTGCTCAACACTGACACAAGAAGTTTCAATTAATAGATAAAAGCAGCAAGCAATCCAGCTGGTTTGTCTTTTAGGAAACACAAGAGAACGCAGATGCTGGAATCTGCTGGTTTGTCTTTTAGTTGTCTGGCCCAGAGAGTTGTTTATCTTGGTCTAGTTTGTTGGCTCAGTACCACACTGTGGGTTGCATTAACCCACCAAGCTCACAGGAGCAGTTCCAGATTTCTCAACTGCATAAAATTTAAGGACGTTTAATAGTTCAGTGAAAAATTCCAACTCTGTTTTACTTCAACAGGACAAGCAGGACGCGGGTTCTCTGCTCTCTGCACACAACGTTAATTCCGACTCCCTCCTACGCTACGCTCATCAGGCTGCAAATTTCTCCACGAAGCAGCAGCTGCCAAACCTAGAATTTGCCACAAATCACCAGGGAAAGCCGGATGTTGCCATGTTCGACTTCACCTGCATGTACAGGTCAGAAAACTCCGCTCTGGTGAAGGAACGACATGGACGTCGGTTACTGATCGCCTTGGTGGGAGACTGTCTGGTGGAGGTGAGCGTTTTCTAGTTGCACACTCGTGCCTCCATTTGGTGAGATTTTGTGTTGGACCATTGGGATTGGTGCATCCATTGGAATTGGCCTTTTGTTTGGATTAGACTTTGGGGTAAATCCATCCTTGATAATGGGTCCATCAACTGGGATAAATTGGTGTATTGTAATTGGTCCATCAGTTGGGATTGGTTGAAAATTCTGTTAGCATTGTCTGATTATATAAAATATATTTTTACCTGCTTAATGTTAGCTGTTGTTAGAACCCAGCCTTGCTACCCTGCTCTGTTCTCCAGAAGGCATTTAGTTTTTTTTGTTCACAATGGTCTTGTGAATGCCAATTGCCCTCTTGAGGGGCTGTATTCCATGTGTTGGCCCTCAACAGTAGATGTCACAAGGCGGCATCTCAGCCCTGTCCGATTCTGTTGTTGCCTGAGATCCACATAGGAATATTTGCAGCAGATCTCACTGGATTGTCATCTGCAGTGGGAATCCTGTTTGATTAACTTGTCCCTGAGGGTTTCTGTCAATACCTGAGATGTATGCTGACACAGTGTACACCAAAGGCTTGCCTGTTTAGCTGCTGGACAGAGTTAGGGGAATCGGACACACAGCTCGCTCTGACAGGCCTGTGATTTACTCAAGAGACTACATCCCTTCTCAGAAAATTCTAGTAACCCATCAGGGCAAGCATTACTTTAGTAGTTGTGAAGAGCTCATTAATAAAGTAAATGAAAGTAAATAAAACACAGAGATCTGAAATAAAGACAGAAAATGCTGGAGGAACTCAGCAGAATCTGTGGAAAACACCAGCTCTGGTAAATTTTGGATAAAGGGTCTTTGACTGTTACTCTTTCCACAGATGCTGCCTGACCTGCTGAGTATCTCCACAATTTTTTATTTTTGCTTCTCATTAAAAATGTGATTGTTAGTCACTGTTTTTCAATGTGAATCCCAGGCATGTCGCAACACATTAACTGAGCTCCATTGCATGTCAGGCTCAGTAACTCTTTCCCGACTGCACTCTCAGTGATATCATCATTAAAGTTTCAAGAAAGACTGTTGAAAGGATTAAAACTCAAACAAATTTCCTTGTGATTGGATTTGCTGCCCATGAACATTTCACAGTTACTATTTATAGAGAGAAGCCACCATGGGTTGCCCTTGCTATTTACGTCTCCATCAAGGGCTGATGTCTATCCTGTGGCAGTGTCTCAGGCCGTTGAATTCTCCATGTTAATTATTCCTGATTTATTGGCAGATTTTAAAACCCTCATTTCTGTGAACCAAATGATGTGCTCAGTTCAACACATATTCAAACGTAAAACCAGTGACACACTGGCCCATCCAGCTTATGATATCTTGTGGATCACAAAATATGAATTACCTACCCCACACAAAACTGGGAGTGGCAAAACAAAGTTAGATTAGTACATCAATTTGGGGGAAGAAAATCTGGGACATCCAGCTATAACCCGTGACCAATCAAAAACCTGGGAAGGTTTTTTACCCAGAGAGTGGTTGGGGCATGGAATGTGCTGCCTGGGGTGGTGGTGGAGGCGGGAACATTGGTGAAGTTCAAGAGATTGCTAGATAGGTATATGGAGGAATTTAAAATAGAGGGATATGTGGGGGGAAGGGGTTAGATAGTCTTAGGAGAGGTTTTAAAGGTTGGCACAACATTGTGGGCTGAAGGGTTTGTTTTGTGCTGTACTGTTCCATGATTCTATGAAAACTAGTCCAGGAGAATGCTGAGGCCTGATAATTCAATGTTCTGTTAACAACTTGTAGAAGGTAACCTCCATCCTGCACAGTGACAGTTCTCACTTGAAGGAATTCAGTCTCGCCATTCACTGCACGAGACAGAGTGGGGGTAGTTAAAATTGCTACCAGCTGTCCCAAGCACCATCAGTGCCCCAAGCACCATCAGTGCCCCAAGTTTAGCATTGTTATGTACCTTTTAGTTTGACATGCCATGCTCAGGGTTTTCTGCACATAAGTGAATAAATTCCCACTTTTCTTCACAACCATTTTATTTTCAGCCCTTCTGGCCTCTAGGGACTGGAATTGCACGTGGATTCCTCGCAGCTTTTGATGCTGCATGGTTAGTGCGGAAGTGGGGCAAAGGAATTGCCCCTGTGGAGCTCCTGGCTGAGAGGTAAGACTGAAGTATGTGTGGACATAATGCCATTCACCTTCTTTTCTGTTTACTTCACTTCTAAGTCTTAAAGTTTGGAATTTGTCTGATTTTTATTTTCCACTCAGGGTAAGTTGAATAAATAAAGCTCATGTGACCATTTAGACAAGGCTGAAATTTAGTTCCAGCTGTCCACAGTTTCCACGAGTACAGTCGGTCGAGATGAAATCAGGGTGTCATTCATGATTGACTGAGGTTGCTCCTGACATGGATATGAGAGATTAGAAGGATTTGTTGTAATCTGCTACAGTTGCCCACAGAGCATTTTGGTTTATCTTGTGCATTGATGTTTTCTCTGTTTTCTCCAGTTCTCCTATATTTGGATTATAAGGACTCGGGAAGACTCAAATTTCCTTTACCAAACTTTTAAGCTAGATACCTCATTATAATGCACTATTAGTCCAGGCTAATACCTGCAGATGCCCAAATTCAGGGATAGATTACCATTAGCCTGCAGAACAATTCTGTACAACAAAACCCTCAACTAGTACCTAAAAACAGATTGCTGCTTTGTGAAATCTTGCTCTATAATGAATTTGTCTGCTATGTTTCCTACATTACAACAGTGCCTACATTTCAGAGTTGCTTCATTGGCTCTAGACAGCTTTGTGATGATCTCAGGTTCAGAAAGGTGCTGTGAAAATGCAATTTTTTTTAGGCAAATGCAGAAAATCAATTAAATCCAGCATTTTCCCACAAAGAATCAAGACTCGATTAGTTGTGGTGGCAAGCCTCTGGCCTACCTGATCTTCTTGTGTTTTCTGAATGTACCTGCTCAGGCCTGACAAACTAAGGAACTTAGAGAAAAGAGTTGGAATAAGCACTATTGCCAATACTTATTGTGACCATGATAACTTTTTTCATTGAAAGTATAAACATTGCTTTTCAACTTTAAGTTTTATATTTAAAAAATGAGAACTTAAAAAAAAACTTGTCAAAGCAATCGAACTGAGTCAATTGCTTGTATCTGCAACATTATCGGAAGGAAACAATATTATAGCTGGTTGCATTAGCCAATTTGGCTGTAGAGATTGTGATTTGATAAAAGATGGTTTTATATCTGTCTATACAGGTACAAGTGGCTGGTTAATGCACAAAACGTTATATTTAAAATCATGCAAGATTTTGTCTTGTTTTTCAAATATTACTGAGCAAAATTATTCTCGATTCCTCCGTTATTCAGCTTCTCGTGTTCATTATATTCTACATTCTGTTTTGTTTTCCTTTTGTATTACCTCGACGTAAAATGATCTTTCTGGATGGCATGCAAACAAAAGATTTTTTACTGTACCTTGGTACATGTGACAATAATTAACCAATTACCAGTTAATGAACATTCATTTCTCAGGGAGAGTATCTATCAACTGCTGTCTCAGACTACCCCTGAAAACACAAACAAGAACATTAGTCAATACAGCATTGATCCACTCACTCGATATCCCCATGTTAACCTCAGCTATTTCAAACCTAACCAGGTAAGTGCTCATTGACAGTATGTGTTGTAAAGCTCACCGTGACTGAACTTGTTAGTAATATGAAAGGGTGTGGCTTTTGGTCGATTTGTAAGTTGCTGCTTCCTCACCACAGTTTATAGGATCTGAATGGCAACTTCCTTTCCAGTTGAAGAAGATGCCGAATGAGGCCAAACTTCGTCCAAAGGGAGGGGCATGGCATACTTATCCAATTAGAACACATCATGCTTACTTTCAGTAAATAAAATTTGTTTCATGTCTTTTTAAATAAATGTCAGATCTGAACTCTTGGCAAAGCTTGTGTGTGGAGGACTCCTTTGTGCTGTTAGTGCAGAAGGCTTTTGGGTTCATATTGGTGGAGGAGGCTCTGGGTTTAGTTTTAGTTGGGGTTATTCCTGCCTCAAAGTGAACATGCTTCCAGGAGGTGGTTTTGATCAGGTTCTCCTGGGTGTGGGGACTGCGGAGCCAAGAAGAATACTTTCGACTTTGCAGAGCACAGTCTTGGGCCAGTGTTTGTTGACCATCAACACACATAGAGGAAGCCCTTCTGCGTCTGTTAGTAGTTGTGTTCTGAATCAACTTTCCTTTATTAATCTATCATTTCTCAGCCTGTTTGCAAATAATAACATTGTGTGCAACCCCAGCCCTGACCACTGATTGCCTAATGAATCAGGTAATAATGGGAACAAAGAGAGAAAATGCTGAAAACACTCAACATGTCAGGCAGCATCTGTGGAAAGAGAAACAAACTTTCAAGTCAAAGACCCTTCATCCTGAAACATTTAACTCTGTTTCTCTCTCCACAGATGCTGCCTGACCTGTTGAGTGGTTTCCAGCATTTTCTGTTTTTATTTCAGATTTCCAGCATCAGGTGAGAACAGGGGTGGGTCAATCAGCCCATCAAGACTTCTCCACCATTTTGTTTCCTATGGCAGTTCTTTATTTGCTAATCACATTTCTGATGTGTTTTCTCTGCTCCCTTGTATACTGTTACTTCCCAAGCAACTATAAATCTCTCTCTAAAACACATCAGTAAATAATGATTCCACATCCAGGATTTTCTGAGTCATGCACACTTTCGGAATCCTGTGTAAAGGCAGATTTTCCATTTCAGTTTCGGTTTAGATGTAGACCAGTCAGTAACTCAAAGCTAACTTGACATTGACTCCTTTATTTCAGGTGCAACATCTGTATGATACAGGGCAAACCACAGATCTGGAGAACAAGACCAGCCAGCCAAAGGGAAAGATGCTTCGAAATGGTAAGACATTGAAAGGCAAAGAATGTCGTATGGATGTAGTCAAAGATGCAGCTGAAATCCTTGCATTTAAAAAAATGTGCAATATTTTGTTTTATCATTCACTCCCAATGGTGAGGATTTTTAAAATCTGGGGCTCTGGTCATCCTCTTATACATAGCTTAAGTTACCACTATTCATGTCTGATCCTGTGTTGGTTTTGGTGTCCATAAACCACTGTTTAAAAATCCGACTTGGTCACTAATATCTTTTAGAAAGGAAACATAGTTTGGCCTAAACTGACGAGGCTCACAGCAAAGTGATTTGCCTCTTAATTGCCCTCTGAAACAGCAAGCTACTCAGTTCAAGGGAAATAAACGTGTGCCTTGACTGAGACATCCGCATCCCACGGATGAATATAATGAAAGCCCTGACTTTCGACTAATCATAATCGATTACCATCAGGTATTTCAAACAAAGGAGTACCAGAGCCAAACACTGTAAGAGCAGAGAGGAAAAATATCACAAAACTACTTTGAGCCTGATAAATTTGTAGAGTCCTGTGCTCATTCCCCAGTGATTCTCATGGTTCTAAAAACAGATAGCTCAGCTGATTTCTTCTGCATAGAGCTGCTGTGTCACTTCCCATACTGCAAATCCACTGCAATTTTATGCATTGTGCCATCTTCTAACTCGCTAAGGAGCAGCAGAACTGGGCTCAACACTAACAGAAATGCTGAGTTAGCCAATTTCACCCGGGACCACAAATGAACCTTTAATTTTTTTTGCATTGGTTTTGAGTTTGGCAGGGGTGTATATGTGTCTAAATGGGTGTACAGAAGTGAAAATTGTCTTTGATGGCAGTGAAAGTAGGTGATTGTGAGTGAGCAGCTCATTTACACTACTGGATATCCATCCAATTGATTTTACTGTAAAATGGCTGCAAATTTTTAATGGCCTTTTTTGTGCTATTGCCCAAGATTAATTTCACCTTCTATGTGAACATCTGTATACAGCTATATGAATTAGTCTGTATACCTGTATGGGAGTATGCATTTAGAACACTACACCACACCACAGCACAGTACAGGCCCCTGGGCCCACAATGTTGTGCCGACACTATATCCTGCTCTAATATCAATCCAACCCTTCCCTCCCACATAGCCCTCCATTTCTCTATCATTCATGTGTCTATCTAAGCGTCTCTTAAATGTCCCTAATGTATCTGCCCCCACACCCTTTACCCAACCCTCTCTGTTTAAAAAAACTTACCTCTGATATCCCCCTTATACCTTCCTCCAATCACCTTAAAATTATGCCCCCTCGTGTTAGCCATTGTCGCCCTGGGAAAATTTATAAGCACTTTATTTCTCAAACACTCAATTAAATTGTGATTATTTCTGGAAAGTAATTCTCTCTGAGGATTCATACATAACAATATGTATTTCTGAAACAACTGTAAAACAAAAAAAAAACAGAACTTTGTACGTGTGTTACCAAATATGTTTTACAATGGGCTTCATATGGGGATGATAGTACAGCTGACCAGATGTTTAGTCTTAAAGGAGGAAGTAAAGATAGAGAGTCGGAGAGGTTTAGGATAGAATTCCTGACCATAGGTTCTCAACAGCTGAAGATATAACCACTAATGATGCAACAATTAAAATAGGAAACATGCAAGACAACAGAGCAATTGGGAGCTCGAGGAATAAAGGAAGGTAAGGTCACGTAGGGATTAGAAAACAAGAACTTTAAGGTTGACGTTTCTGCATTAAGTGCTGCAGTGTAGGTCGGGAGTGATGGGTGAACTGGATGCTGCAAATTAGGAAACCTGGATCCGTTTTGTGCATGAGCTTAGGTTTATCAATGGTGAAGGATGTGAGGGTGACAAAGGATGTGACAGAACACTAGTGTAAAGCTATGGGTGAGAGTTGGTTAGTTATTAGCGAGCACCAGGATGCTTTGGACACCAAATATGCAGCCTCTTTCACTGACTTTCTGCTGAATGTGACTGTTACTCCCTCTTGCAGATTCTGGTACAGGATATGAGGAGCTGCTTAACTGGTTCCAAGTACTCACAGAAGGGTACAAGAATGTAAAGGTCGTTGACCTGACAGCATCCTGGAAGAGTGGTCTGGCATTGTGTGCACTCATTCATCATTTTCGCCCTGACCTTATGTAAGTTCCAATAAATTATTATTAGTAATAATAATAATAATAATAATAATAGCAATATGTTTTATATTTCTGACTTGTTAAGATTGTCTTCCCTTGGATGTGTAATGGATTGTCTTCCCTTGGATGTGTAATGGATTGATGTTCTAAAATTGAGCTCGTAGCCAGCAAGTAATAATTGTAATAACAATTATTCCTTATTCAACATCACTAAGCAGATTAATTGGTCATTATTCCCATTGCTATCTATTAGATCTTGCTGTGGAGTAATTGGCCTATGTGCCTGCCTTCATTATCTCAGTAAATGTATTTCAACAGTACCACACGGCTGCACGGCAATTTGGAATGTACTCAACCTTGAACGGCAGTGGAATTTCATGTCTCCATGTGTAGTTTTCTCGGGATGTCATTAGGCATCCATAATTACACGATAACCACCTATGACCTACCTGGCCTGTCATCTTGTTCCTGTGATTCATTTCCTTTTAGATGGGGGGTTTTCATGCTTTCAGGACATTCAAAACATTTTACAGCCAAGAAGTTGTTTATGAAATGTGGTCACTGTTGTGCGGACACTTTTTGCAATGCAAGGAATAATGACTGAGTGAATTAGCTGCTAAGTTGTGTTTGGTGTGTTGGCTTAGGAATGGGTATTAAGTGCAGGTCTTGGACGTGATGCCCACATCATGCAAAGGAATAAAAACAGGAACGGGAGCTGGGACCAGCTCTGATCAGTAGCACAGAGGCACTTCAGCCAAGCGAGTCCACGCCAACCAGCAACTTGTCGTTGTACTGAACTGTCTTCCTTTTCTACAGTGACTTTGAGAGTTTAAAAGAAGAATCTGTGGCAGAAAACAACCAACTAGCCTTCAATATAGCGGAAAATGAGTTTGGAATCTCACCAATAATGACAGGGAGAGAGATGGCTACTCTCGCTAGTCCTGACAAACTCAGCATGGTCATGTACCTGACCCAGTTCAATGAGTTCTTCAAGAATTTACCCCCAGGTGGGTTCCGTGCAGAATTCCAGTGTCCCTTTCCACTACACCTGACAGGTTACATATAAACTCTCTACCATTTTCTCTCTCAGGTCACCAAGGCAGTAGCAAAAAGACGATGATGTCTCTGGCATCTGCTAAGTCAGCGCTCATGTTCCTTAGTTCGCTGCGGAAAAGTGTGGCCAACAAACGAAGCTCAGTGGTAATTCAAAATATTATATTTTTGGAGGATTTTGAGCCCACATGACTTTGATTACACATGGCCTCTAAGCAAGAACTGTTAATTATATTGTAGAAATATGACTTTCTGATTTTTCTTCCTGGTGCGGGGTGTGGATGGGTAAATCCTGACCTCCCCTGGGCCTTGTTGTCCTGATTCACATCACGCCCAACTCTCCTTCAGAATGGAAGCATCAGCTGGCCTGGTAGAAGAGCATTTAATGGGAAGCAAGGTTCCTCTAAGATAAGGTTTTTGTGAATAGTACCTATGTGGCTCTGATCTTAATGTTGGCCCCATGAACAGAAGGGGTTTGAGCTAATTTGCTACCCTGACCGTATTTCTCTTATTTTTCCGGTGGCCAGAGCCAACAAAATGTGGGAAACTGGAGCAGGGAGGATCCTACAGAAAGATGGCTAGTAAAGCTCTCAGTTCCAATGCCTTGGGTTCACTCCTGATCTCCAGTGCTGTCTCTGTAAAGTTTGCATGTTCTTTCTGTCACCGTGTTTGTTTCCTCCAGATGCTCCAGTTTCTTTGCACATCCCAAAGACATGCTGGTTGGTAGGTTAATTGATCACTATAAATTGCCCCAAATGTATAGGTTAGCAGTGGGAATGAGGGGAGAATTAAAAAAAAATGGGATCAATGTAGGATTAGAGTAAATGGGTGCTTGATAGTTGACGTGGATATGGTGGCCAAAGGGCCTGTTTCAGTTCTATAATTCTATGGCAAACCTCTCATCCCAAGAATTAGCCTTGTGAATCTCCAACATCAGTATATCCTTTCTTAAATAATAAGATCAAAACTGTGTACAGTAATTCAGATGTGGCCTCAGTACCCCGTACAATTATAACAATGACCATCTGTCTCAGATAAGACCTGCCTCCTGTCATAGATATTTTTCGTGTTCAAGGAAGGATTGCTACCCACCAACCTCACACCAATAGGCTGATGGTTTTGTCATCATCTCAACCTTCCTCTTAAGAGTGAACTATAACTTCTTAAAAATTGCAGCTTCAGTCTGGTTTTCCTTCAACCTGTTATAGGATAAAGTTTCTGGTGAGGTTTGCTTGAGTCAGCAAACTCCTCAGATTAGAGGCAGGGAATCCCTTTGGAAAGCTTGACACAGCCTTTCCTCTTATGAACTGACATTGACAATATTCCACATATTTTCTGGTTTCAGGAAATTGGGATCTCCACTGGAATTCCATTGTGCGTGCGTTTAGTGGTCTGCATGCTGTTTCTCTTTTTTAAAGTGGAATAGTGTTCTAACTGAAATGTTCAACAATGTTATAGAACAAGATACTAGTACCGTTAATGCACAGTCTTGAACTTCTCTGGTCCATTTTACACCACTAATTAACATCATGAGTAAAGTATTCGACCCACAGTCCACCTTTGTGTTATATTGATAGAGTTTTACAATATCATTAGAGGGATTAAACCATAGAATGGAAAGCTAGAGCATCTTTAAAGTAGTAAAATGTCTAAGGGCATTTCTGAGTATTGTTAACAGATAAATATTTGATAAAAGTAATCCAAAGATATGCTTAAGGAGAAAAAGGGAGGTGGGGAGGTTCAGGTCTTTCAGAGTGTGGGTGCTAGGAAGCTGAAGACAGACAACAGTGGAAGGAGAATTAAACTTGGGACACACAGGATTTGTGTCTCTCTGTATTACACAGCTAGCCAGTCGAAGACATTTTCCCCTCACCTCAGCTGCACAACTTCCAACGCCAGCTTTTCTGGCCCTGCAGTTGCTCTACATTGTCAAACCACTTGTCTGGTGCTGGTTGTGCAGAAATTTCTTTCAGTAGATTGGGGAAGGCCAGAGCCATCATCATTGATTCCCAGCTTCCCTTCCCTAGCTGCTGACTCAATCCTTCTTCATGGTAGTGGTCTAAAATTGAACTGGGTGTTTGCAACCCTGATGTAATATTTGACCCAGAGCTGAGTTTCAGATCATATTTTCATGCCATCACGTAGCCTACCTGTTTTCAGCACCATAGCATCAGCCAGCTTCTCCATAGCTCAGCTTTGTTGCTACAGCCCTTACCCATTCCTTTGTTAACTAAGGAATTATTCCAGTGCATTTTAGGCTGGCTTTCCTCGTTTTACTCTCGTAAATGTAGAGTCATCCACCATTCTGTTGTTGTCTTAACTTGAATTTACTGTTTACTCCGTGTTAAGCATGCTGACTCATCTATGGTCCCAGTTAAACAATACCTCAGTTTTAAAATTCCCATTCTTGAAATACCAAGGTTGTAAACTCTGGAATTCCTTTTGTAAATCTCGCTATCTCTCCATCATCTTTTGAGGCGCTCCTTAAAATTTTCCTCATTGGTCAAGCTTTTGGTCATCTGCTCTAATATCTCCACACATCAAATTTTATGTTGTAATACTTTTGTGAAGTACGTTGGAAGTTTTACTCTGTTAGCATGGTATGTAAATATAAGCTTTTGTTTGCTGTTGACCCATCTAAAAGCATGTTGTAAAGTAAAGGTGTTAGAGAGGGACTATCTCCTAGATAAAGGATATTTATCCCAATTGAATGCCATACGGATACTGCTCACTTACAATGAAGCAATTTCTAAATGATGGATTGTGAACAGAAACTATCGAACATGTGTTTCATGATGCAAAGGGTACATGAAAGAAGGAACTGAGATGTTATGGAATAGCAAGACTTCTGATATTCTGATTTGTCTTCTAGGAAAAAACAGATTTTGACACTGACAAAAAGAGACAAAAGGTCAGTTCTGCTGTGAGTTATTTCTATCTTGGAATTACTTATTTCGGAATAACAAAATGTGGCAAAATGGAGAGCATTAAATAATGATTGAAAATCAAGAAACTGCAGCTACTGAAAATCTGGTAGTGTTGGAAATGCTCAGCAGGTCAAACACTTTCTGTGGAGAGAAACAGAGATAAATATTATCTTCTGATTTTAATTCTGTTCCTTTCTCTACAGAAGCTATAAAGTGTCAGGGCATTTCTGAGGATTGTTATCAGATAAAGTTAGGTTTAATGAGTAAAAGGGAGTTAAGGAGGTTCAGGGATTTCAGAATAGATGCCAGGAAGCTGAAGACAGCCAATAATAGGAGAATGAAACTGGGGACACACAGAATTTGTGTCTCTCTGTGTTACACAGCCATTTAGTTTAAGATGTCCTCCCCTGACCTCGGCTACACAACTTTAACTCAGCACCAGCTCTCTTGGCCCCACAATTGCTCTAAATTGTCAAACCACTTATCTGGCACCAGATATGCAGAAATTTCCTTCAGTAGGTTTGGGAAGACCAGAGCATTAATCTTTGATTCCCACCTTCCCTAGCTGCTGACTCCAGTATTTCCAACATTTTCTGTGTTTATTTCAGAGTTAAACACTAAATGGGTTAAAATCACACAACATTATTACTAATGTGATAATGTAAACTTTCATTTAAGAATAACCTTTCTGCTATCTCAAAGAGGAGCTTATATTTATTGTACATTTTTACTGTCCCAAAGTAATTCACAAACAATGGACCATCTTTGAAGTATAATGACATGTTGCTCTCTAGGCAAAAGGAGCTACTGAATTTACACAGAGCAAAGTATCACAATCAGGTGATATCTCTATTACAAATGCCCTAGTGCTCACAAAATAATGAGGCTTGAATCTGGCTGCTTTTGATTCAGATAGAAAGTGGTGTAATTGAATTAAGCTGATAATTAAACAGGTTAAAATGGAACACAAAGATATTTGGTAAAAGTATGCAAACATGTTCATTACTAATATGTGCCAATGATATCAATACCAATACCTGCGTTAGATGGTTCAAAATGAATGACCTTACAATTTCACCCATAGATTTTTCCAGATTTCAAATGGGCTGCTGAATTGCTGTCAGCTATATAACACAAGAGCAGTAACTCAGCATCTACCCTATTATATCTGCACTGACATAAGTCTCTTTGAATGCTCAAGAGAGATGAAGTGTTCTGCATTGGTCAGCCTTCCCTTTAAGCAGGGTTTAACAATTAGTGACTTCCTGGTTTGCAAACCACCTTAGGACTTAAGCCAGGAACTTACTGTATGATTTAAGTTTTTGGAACTCTTCCGTTAGTAAGACTATCATCTCCATTGAATCAATAAACTGAATGTTGCACTGACTGACTTTAATCTGTATTTAGGCTGAGGCTGAACACGGAACATTATCGACAGAAGATCCAAATATGTCCTTGGTTAGGCAAAAAGCGATAGATTCGCCATGGACTGAGAACAGCAAAGAGCAAAATGAACATCCAGAGAAATCCATTGAGACAACTGGTGAAGTTAAAAGACAGGTCAGGGTTTTAGCCTCCATGTTGGTCTGGATATGATCCCAGAGCTCTGGGATGTGTCAACTGTACTTAAACAGAAGCTTCATTGCATATATCTCATAGGATCATAGATTTTTACAGCATAGAGAAATGATGATTGACACATAATAGTTGAACTGGCTCTTTGAAAGGCATATCCAATTAGCTCCATCCACTCCTTGTTGCCCACCACACTCCCCCCAGCCCTCACACTTAGCCCTGAAAATATTTCCCCTTAATATATTCAAATCTCCCATTAAAATTGAATCTCACTTTTAGATTGGACAGTCCAGACCAACAACGTTGCATATATAAAAAATCTACTTAGCTTAATTCTAACCAGCTAGTAATCAGTGTAGTTTTGACCACTAAACCAGCCAAAGTGGGCAGTGTCCTGAATTCATGTAGTCCTGATATATGAGAAATGTGGAAGGGCATGTTGGAAGGAGGAACACACTCATCTGAAAAGAGGTTCCACTATTGGGAAGCTCCTACACAGGACTTACATGTGCACTAACCAACAGAAGTAGCATGGGAAAGATGGAGCCAAATGATCCCTCAAACTGTAGATCCAGTCAAGGTTGTGCTGTCCTACCACGTTTAGCCATGAATGATGGTAGACAATTGAACTAATGAGAGAAAGTGGCTCCAAGAATATCCCCATCCCTGATGCTTTGGTACTATCAGCATGTAAGTCCCACAGTCAAGGCTGAAGTTTGCAGCCAGAAGTGATGGGTGGATGATCCACTGCAGCCTCCTCCCCCGGACCATGCTGCCACAGAAGGAAATCTTTAACTAACTTGATTTACCCTACGTGGTATCAAGCGATCATTGTAAATACTGGATAGAGTGAAGGCTATAAGATGGGAATTATGCCATCACTAGTGTTAAAATCTCGTGCATCATTAGGAGCCATACCCCAAGCCAGATTGTGGAAAATTGTCCATAAACTATCTGCAATTGGCAGGAGAGATACATTCTGGCTAGTTACTGCAGTACGTTCTGCTCTCAGTTGTCAACATAGAGATGGAAGGTATCATCGATAGTGCTATCAAGTGACATTTATTCGCCTCTTCACCATCGCTAAGCTTGAGTTTCACTGGAACCACCTAGCTCCAGATCCCATCACAGCTATGGTTCCAACATGGACAAAGGAGATGAATTCCAGAGACAAAGTGAGTGACTACTCTTATCATCAAGGTAGTACTTGAACAAACTTGGTATCAGGTAGCCCTGGTAAAACTGAAGTCAGTGGGTATCAGAGGGAAACATCTCCACTGACTGAAGTCAGTGCATCATACATTGCACAAATAGTGAGGCTGTGGTTGTTGGAGATCAATGAGATCATTGGAATTCCAATTCCAATTCCATTTCACCAGGATATCTCATCCCAAGCACTTCAGCTACTTCATCAATGCTATTCCTTCCATGACAATGTCAGAAATAGGGTTCCGCTGATGGCAGGGCACGGTTATGGCGTGTGATGGAGTGATCTCCACTTTTCTGGATGTGACCTTTTATGACAATGCAGCCATCTTGATCGGCACCCTGTTTAACAAGTGTATTGGCATGTTTGACTAATGTATTGGCATTCACTGAAGATGTATCTAATCAAGTCGATGAGGGAGAGATAATCAATGTGATGTATTAGGATTTTCAGAAGGCCACACAATTTTGGTGTCTTTACCTGAAAGGATGCATTTGCTAAAGAAAGAGTGCAGTGAAGATTCGCCACACTGCTTCCTGGGATGGCAAGTCTGTCACATAGGCCTCTATGTTCTAAGGCTGAAAAGGATGAGAGGTGGCCTCAAAGGGTTCAATAGGTTACATATGGGGAGGACGATTCCCTGAATAAGGAGTTCAAAATTGTAGATCACAATCTCAAAATAAGGGAATGACATTAGGGCTGAAATGAGTAATACATTTCTTCGCTCAAAGTATGCTGAATCTTTGGAATTCTCTGACTCATGGGATGTGGGGTTCATTCAAAGTTGACTGATAAAATTTTTGGATATTTGAGGAATGATGGGATGTGGGGATGGGGCAGGAAGATACTGTTTGAGGTAGAAGATCAACCATAATCTTGTTGAATGGTAGAACGTGGCCTACCCCTGCTCCAATTTCCTATTTTGGGCATTCATTGTTCAGCTCTATTCACAACTCAAAAAATGAACCAGTCCCTGCTTGCACTTAGCAAATCTTAGATAATATTTGGGCATTGGCTGATTGTTGGATACATTCATAAACATTCAATTAAATCGACAAGTTTTATACTGAGGAAAGTGGGTGAACCAGCTGCCCAGCATTTAGAACATTAGCACAGTACAGGCCCTTGAGCCCACAATGTTGTGCCGACATTTTATCCTGCTCTAAGATCTATCTAACCTTTCCACATAGTCCCCTATTTTTCTATCATTTACTTGTCTATCTAAGAGTCTATTAAATGTCCCTAATGTATCAGTGGGTGTTCTCAGTATTTAAGATGGGAAAGGCCTTGTGTTGCATTGGTCTTCAACAAGCAGCTTGGAAGCTGGTCTCCCTGAGTATAATCATGTGAGGGGACTCCCTCTGGGTGGGAGTGGGTTTGGTAAGCACAGGTGGCAGGTTGGTTCATGGTAGATTCAGTCCAATATCTACGTAAGGTAGGGTATACAGAATATAGATTATGTTTAGTAGATATGCATATACAATGTCAAAGTATATCTCGTGCTGTTGCTGAATGTTTTATGTGTTGTCTCTCTGTGTCTCAGGGCTCCTTCAGGCAGGTGGAAGGCCCCAGCAGCAGTGAGGTCTGCTATTTGTGTAAGAAGCGGGTCTATGTGGTGGAACGCTGCAGTGCCGAGGGCCACTTCTTCCACCGGGGCTGCTTCACGTGTCACCAGTGCGGTACCACCCTGCGCCTCGGAAACTATGCCTTTGATAGCAGAGATGGCAAGTTGTTTCTTCTTACATTTCAGTGCTCATTATGATGAAGGAATCACAGTTCTTTCCATTTCAGGTCAAGCAGACTGTGGGAATCCTAGAGTGAAGGTCCCTCTTCCATGTCTCACTGGGTTTTAGCCTAGCCTTAATGTAACGTAACGTGCCTCCCTAACGTAACATCATTCTGTGGCCTCGTGGAATATTGTTGGCAATCAATACCAGGCATTTTTTTTGTTATATACCACCCCCATCGAAAACTGGATCCAGACTACACTGAACATGCTTCCAACCAAATGACACTTTTATTCATGTCACTTTTGGGGCCAAGTAAGTAAAAATGAAACTGTTCCTAATCTCGCACTAGTTCTCTGTAGTTTAATGCCCAGTGCACTAACTAATCTCTTCCCACTGTGCTGCAGGGATGCAGTTCAACAAAAACTGGCAGCCTCATCCAAATGACCTTAGTATCCATTGCAAACCAACAGTCGGCATTTTGGGTTTATTTGACCAAGCAAGGCGGGGTCATAGCCCAGTCTGATCTAATACCTGCACATGTGGTCTTTTCAGCAGGTATCACTGAGTAGTGATCAAGAGCAGTTATCAGTGATTTACTTCGTCTGCCCAGCATATTGCTGACAATTCCAAAGGACCACCTTCTGAGGTGAACCAACTCAGCACAGATGGGAAATTAAACTTGAACCCCAGCTGGTTTACAAGGCTCAGTATCTCATCAAACACCTGATCTAGCAGAGAGTGAAGATATGGGCAGAGAGATCCATAAGAACATTAGGAGCAGGAGTGGGCCTCTCAGACCCTCAAGCCTGCCCGACCATTCAATATGATCATGGCTGATCTTCACCAGCCCCCATATCCTTTTCTGTGCCAGTTCCCCATTGCCCTCAATTCCCTGACCTTACAAAAATTTATCATTTGGGAAATATCAGAAAAACAGGTGTTGTAAAGTGAAAGGTCACATTAACACCTTATCAACCAGTTCTGATCACATTTCTGGGTGAGTTGACATCAGTGGTTAATATTGTGTGGTCCTTTTGGTGTGAGAGTTTCCTGTTCATTAATACTATTTTTCCAGCATCCAGCTTATTCAAATGATGTCAACGATATTGCAATGCCTATAATTGTCAACTTGTTTAGTCTGAGTACTGACTGGAGCTGTTCATTCACAGAAGAACCAGTGTTACTAACACTGAAGGCTCAAACTGAATGTTATTTAAAGACTCATTCACTACAAAACTGAGCTCATAGTTGGACTCCTGCACGTCATTCTACACTATCGCAGCGTACTCTGCACACTGCTCAAAGACAACCCTAACTCCTCCCTGCATCTTCAAACACTTTGCTCCAAATAAAAATAGCTTGCAATTTTCCTTTGCCTAGCCTTCCATTCCTCTTCTTGGATGTCATGGAAATGACATCTCCCAGGCACCACAAGGCACCAGGTCATCTTCGTTCTGAATTTCCTAACCTTTGGACCATTTCATCTGGAGATACATGCCAGATCTCACAGTTTGCATTTGGAAGATCTCCACTCCAGCAGAAAAGACTTCATCCACTTTTTCTTCAGGCAACAGAAGAAGCAAAGTGTGCACAGGCATTAGTCTACATTACAGGCATTCATAACCTGCACTCATGTTCTTAGAGAGAGCTCTCTGGCAAAATGCAGCCAAGAGCACTGGGCTGTAGCCCTGGACATTCTCTGTCAGGCCCGTTAAGCAGAGGACACCCCCCTCACATGGGTGGTGTAATCCACCAATTTATCCAGCTCCTTCTCAGTAAACTGGGAAGCACACTGCCTGGCCTCAGGAATCAAGGCATTGTCCAGTAGCTGGAAGGGTACTGGTGTTGTGTGCTTGTGCTTTTAAGCACTCACTGACGAGCTCTTAGCTGTGTGATTAAGTGCTGAAAAAATTGAGAAATCCGTCCAGCAACATCTGTTTTTGTTACAATAGGGAGCTCGCTGACACTGTTTTTTAACCTGTAACTAGTGAAAGTTACAATTTTTAAGAGCTTTTTAAAACATAGGAAATTATAAGAGCTTTTTAAAACAGTTAGAGAGTCACATGTTTTAACAGTCCAGATGCATCTCTATTCTTTAGAATCTAATTTAGCTGATTGACTGGGGGAGTGTAGAATTGAATTTGTTAAATAAAATTATTCCTCTTTTCTATTAGGCAAGTTCTATTGCACTGTTCACGACACCAGTTCACTGAGCTCCAATGAGAAAAATGAGGCAGAATCAGCTTCAACTGCAAGTAAGGTAATGAAATCATTGCTACATATTTGTACGAGAGTGATGCTGAACTCTTTGTTCTTACTTTGTACCCAATTTCCACTCATCCCTTATCTAAGTATCACCAATTTTATATATTTATAATATAGTCAGATTTACTTTACAAGTGTTGCACTATTTTACTTGTGAATAATAATGCATGATTCTCAAAGACATAACTACATATGAATGATCACAATCTACTGTTATTTATTTATCCTGTTCTGCTTGCATTCTTAATATTATGGGTTTGACGGTACTTTTACTCTTGTTGTAAAATGAACTTTATACAAATTTAGACTGTTACCTAGCCATGTACGTTGCATCAGATGAAGAGACATGACCATACAGGACCCACATGGGTCCTGTACTTGATGGAGACACTTGTCTTTAAAGGGGCTGGAGGGCATCTGTGTGGGAAGGGAAGGAGCCACTTGTCCATGTAGGAACCAATGACTTAAGTAGAATGAAGAAAGAGGTTCTGTGGAGGATGCATGAGGAATTAGAGTCTAAACTAGGACTAGGATGGTAAAAATCTCTGCATTACCACCCTGAGCCACATGCAAATTGACATAGGATCAAACAGATCAGAGAGCAGAATGCTTGCTGCAGGAGAAAAAGGTTTTGATGCATGGATCACTGGCACCAGTACTGGGGAAAGAGAGTCCTATCATCTCAATGTGGGATGGGTTTCACGTTGATCAGTCTGGGCATGTGTCCCGGCAAATTGAAGATATAGGGCTGCAGAAAGGATTTAAACTAAATAGTGATTAGAAGGGAGGACAGTTTAGGCAATGAGGAATTCAGAAATGTAGAGAATTACAGTAATGGAGGTATTGGTTTCTGCAAGAGACTTAGGACACTAGAAAGCTTTGAACCAAATAGCTTCCTTATCCATCATTTTTTTTTAATCTTCCCTGTTTTCCTTTGACAGGATGTTCTGGATGGAGAAATGGAATGGTGCATTGCTTTGGAGAAGATTGGAGGTAAGTGACAATCAAAATTGGGTAGTGTTAACTTTGGTAACCAGTAATTTATTTAAGACATCATATTTGTAACTCAAGCTTCTCTGCAAGCATCTGTCAGATAACATCCCTTTTCCATAGGGTTGTCCACCAGCTGAATGCATGACTTCATAATCCTCACAAAGACTGACTGCTTGGTGAGGTAATGGGGGAAGCGTAGACCAGGGGAGAGGTAATATAATCAGATGAGAAAGATTCTACAGATATCACCTAGATCGCAGAATTACAGAACGGTTACGGAGCAGAAAGAGGCCATTCAGCCCATCAAGCCTTTTCTAATACTATACAAGCTTGTCGCACTGACCTGTCCTCTCCCTGCAGCCTTCCTTTTCTCCTTTTTTGAATGTCACCATTAACTTTGCCTCTTGTAGTCCTTCATCCTCCTCTGATCCAAGGAAAATAGCCCAGCTTCTCCAACCTATCCTTGGGACTATCCCTGAATCATTTTAGTAAATCCTGTCTGGACCCTCTCCAAGGTCTTTGTGTCTTTACAAAAGTATGATGCTCAGACCTGTACACAATACTCCAGTTATGAAAATGGTGTTTTATAAATGTTCACTATGGCTTCTTTGCTCTTGTACTCCAAATCTCTGTTTATAAAATACAGAGTCCCAAATATCATTTCAACTGCTTTCTCAACTTTCCAGCCATGTGCAATGATTTACATAGCCTTGTGTGGCTCAGTACCCGAATTTTATTCTGAAAACTTTCCCATTAAGTAGTTTGGGACTTTTTATTGCATAGAAGGATGTTATATCCATGCAAGTTGTTGTTGTTTAGATAAATTGACTCATTCAATGAAGAAGGCATATGAGGTACCTGCCTTCATTGGCTGTGGCATAGAATAGAAGGGCTGGGATTTCATGTTACAACATTATAAAACGTTGGTTAGGTCACACCTGTAGTATTGTGTACAGGATGCAGAGGCGATTCTTCATCATGTTTCTTGGATTGGAGCCTTTCAGTGCAAAGGGGAGACCTACAGGCTGAGTTCTCCCTGGAGCAGAAGAGGCTGAGGTGTGAGGTATATAAAATCGTGAGGGGGTTAGATAGTAAAAATCTTTTCCCATGGTGTCAAAGCAACAGGGCGTAGGTTTAAGCTGAGAGGTGGGAGATTTAGAGGGGATCTGAGGGGGAGTTTTTCTCACATAGAGGGTGGTTGGTGGTTGGAGTCTGGAGTGCACTGCCTGGAGGCAGGTACTCTCCTGACATTTAAGAAACATCTAGACAAGTACTTAAGTTGCCAAGGCATAGGTGGCTATGGACCTAATGCAGGTAAGTGGGATTAGTGCAGATAGGTACAATGGGCAGCATGGATATGGTGGGCCGAAGGGCCTGTTTCTGTGCTGCGTGTCTCTATGATTCTATGACAATATATGGAGCCATGGTGCAATAAAACCCAACAATGGATTGTCTCCTCTTGTTCGTAGATCACAAACCAAGTGCTGAAGCATCAGTGGACAAAAGTGAAGAGATTGGCTTTGATAAAGACCAGATGGACATTGAAAAGCAGCTAAAGGAAGGCATTGATCAATGTGACAGGCAAACAGAATCGGCAGGAAAATGTTAGTCCAGCAACACGATACACATTTACAACACACTAAAGGAATGAGGGGTCATGGGATTAAAAAATAATCTTGATATTTCTGTAATAAAACCAGAAAATGCTGAAATTACTTATCAGTTCAGGCAGCGTTTGTGGAAAGATAAACATTTGATGTTTCAGGTAAAGGTCCTTCATCAGAACTCAGTTCAGGCAGCCTCTGTGAAATGTAAAACAAAGTTAATGTTTCAGGTTGAAGACTGTTCGTCGATTCTGCCGACAATTTCTGTTGAAGGGTCGACAACTTGAAATGTTAATTACGCTTTTCTTTCCATGGTTTCTGCCTGACCTGCTGAATATTTCCAGCATTTTCTGTTTCTCTTTCAGATTTCCAGAATCTATAGTTCATTGATTCTCTTGAGATTTCTGTGTCATAATCCACCTAATCTATGCAAGAGCTGATCCTCATTGCCCCATACTCACTGAAATTCCTACATTTTATGGGAAACTGTGCTTCAGGTATAATTGGAAAAGTAAACAAACATATGAGAACAAGACAGCAAATATCTTGCTATACCATCCATTGTGCACTAGCTTCATTCATATGTAATCATCTCATTGTCTCCATACTTTACTGAGCACATTTTCAATCTTAAATATATCTTTGCCCACAATGTGAGAAGAATTCATGTAGGGAACTAGCCATCCTGGTAGCTAAGCTTGGACCCGAGGATGCTCTAGAGTTCACCCTAATCCAAATGTAGAAAAGATAATAAAAATAGCCTGAAGGCAAAGTCTTGCTCTCAACAGAGATCAATGAGTGGTTTTTATGTTTCTATGGATGGATTAGCTTGTTGGGCCTAAGTGCTCTTGATTTATGCTTGCAAACTTTGTGAATATTAGCTAAAAGAGGAATGATGAAATCAGACTAAGCCTAAATGGGACCATTTAGACTTTAAAAGTGTCTGCTCAATAGAAGGAATCTTTTATGACTCACTGAAGAAAACCCTGTCGACTTAATGGTGAGCCCTCCTGCTCTGTCAAGAGTGGTATCTCCTAATCTAGTGGAGGGTCATTCTGCTGCCTTTTCTGAATGGACTGGGAGAGCCTCCTGTTAATCAACAGGAAAAGCCTTCCGATTTATGGAAACGTAGAGCACTAAGATGACTGCATTTCAGTGCACTGTGTACCTGCACCTTCGCCAATAATCTTTTGTGTCCTTATTGTTACAGACGGAGAAGAAGACATAGATGAAGGTCTCCAAGATTTGGGAGAAATTGAAAACCAATGGGATGAAGAAAACAAACTCACAGAGAAAGGTTAGTACAACAACTTTAGAAGTAAATATCTTATTCATTTTGTACTGCATTGAGGAATCTGGATGGCCACCTTCAGCTCCAGGTTAGAGCTTTTGGACTTTTGGACCAGTGGTGGACAAGTGCTTTTGGATGAATGTGATGATCTTCATTAGCCGAGGCTTTAGTTGTTTTGCAGTAGGATCTACAGCACAACACTTTCCTTCATTGCATTGGTTATATCTAGAGCAAGATGACGGCAGAAAGGAGTTGAGATTTGAGGTTTTGCTTTACTAGCTTTAATCACCAAAGTGTCCACATCACGAGGTGTAAGTTATGATAAAAGCAGATTTTTGGTATATACCTTTTAGAAGTTTCTATAAAAATAATTGAAAACCAGATCTCAGTTTAGAGAACATCTGGGGTAAAAGATCTGTGATGGTTAAGAACAGCATCTGAAATGTGTATCTGAAAATTTGCTTGTTGCAACAAGGAGATTTGAGCACAGGGTTAGGCATCACCTTCTGAGCCAAGAATCTCGGAGTGTGCTTTTATATGATTAACTTCCCCAGTGCACCCCAGCACTTAACTTGAATGCTTTTGTTATGCTCGCAAATACAATCTTGAATAATTTTGGAGAGAAATAGGGTGACGTTTGGCATAGAGAAATAATTTAGACAGAAGGTGAAACAGGCAGATAATTCACCAGTTGGCCAATTATGTTGCTGCTAATGTTGAATGATGTTGACCTCCCAACTTCGTTAATGCTCAGGCTTTCTCCATTCAGTTAACCTTTGTTCACAAGAAATAACATTTTCAATGAAGAACAGGTCCCATCTGAAAGTTAACTTGCCAAATTGGAATTAGGTGCCATGTGAAAATATCACATGAATAACCATTGTACCTTATATTGGAAACAATATGGAGTGACCATCACATTATTGTTTACTCCAAAAAATAGGAAATGTTACACTATCAAACCAGTATATCTTAAAAATTGGTGTCCTCTATATTCTGACAAGGAAGAGTATATTTTAAACCAAAACTTTATTGACTCAAACCATATACCAAAATAATAAGGTGGCAAGGTAACTATAGTGTACACAATTAAACACAAGAAACATAGGTTTGTAGCGGTTGCTACCGCGGAATAAAACAAGACTCTACTCGGAGGATTGCCAAACAGAACTGGTTTATTTTCCCGCCTTGCACGGGCCCTTTAAGGGAGAATGTTCCTGCCCAAAACAACTGGCAATGACGTAAGTCCTACGTCATCAGGACTTTCCCGCGCGTGGGTTCTCCCCGTCGCTCAGACAGACGAGGCCCGCCGCCATCTTGGGCCTCGTCGCTCCGACGCCGCGCGACCCGACTGCCGAGCCGGTTCGCCCGACTAGACAGTGAGTCGCCACACAACCCCCCCCAGAACCGGCGAGACAGTCCCCAAGGTCCATGGGCTGTGCCAGCTGCCGCTTAGGGGGGCGGCCTCTGCGTCGCGGCGTGGCAACCTCGACAGGCTGTTGCAGATCCAAATGGGCCGGTTTGAGGCGGTCCGCCATGAAAACCTGTTCCCTGCCTCCAATGTCCAAAATAAAAGTGGATCCGTTATTCCGTATGACTCGGAACGGTCCCTCATATGATCGTTGCAATGGCGCCCGAGGTGTACCCCTGCGAATGAAAACAAACTTACAGTCCCGTAGTTCCTTGGGCTGGCAGGATGGGGCTTGACCGTGCCGTGAGGTGGGAATCGGGGCCAAGGCGCCAAGCTTCTCGCGCAGTCTTTGTAGGACTGCTGGGGGTTGTTCCCCTTGGTCCCGAAGGGCAGGTATGAAATCCCCGGGGACAACTAGTGGCGCCCCGTATACAAGCTCAGCTGACGAAGTGCGGAGGTCTTCTTTGGGGGCAGTGCGTATGCCGAGCAGGACCCAAGGCAGCTCGTCAACCCAGTTAGGACCCTTCAGGCGGGCCATCAAGGCCGATTTCAGATGGCGGTGAAAACGTTCCACCAACCCGTTTGATTGAGGATGGTAGGCCGTGGTGGTGTGCAGCTGCGTCCCTAGCAGGTTTGCTAATGCAGCCCAGAGACTGGAAGTGAATTGGGTGCCTCTGTCTGAAGTGATGTGGGCCGGAACACCAAAACGTGAGACCCAAGTTGTGAGCAGCGCCCGGGCGCAGGAATCAGTTGTGATGTCAGTCAGGGGGGTTGCCTCAGGCCACCTCGTGAACCGGTCCATGATGGTAAGGAGGTACCGGGCTCCTCTTGAAACCGGCAGAGGGCCCACGAGGTCGACGTGTATGTGGTCGAACCTCCTACGGGTAGGCTCGAACTGCTGTGGTGGGACCTTGGTGTGTCGCTGGATTTTTGACGTCTGGCAGTGCGGACAAGTCCTGGCCCACTCACTGACCTGTTTGCGCAGGCCATGCCAGACAAACTTGCTGGCGACCAGTCGGACAGTTGATCTGATGGAAGGGTGTGCCAACCCATGTACCGAGTCAAAAACGCGTCTCCGCCAGGCTGCAGGGACTATAGGGCGGGGCTGACCAGTCGCAACGTCGCAAAGTAGGGTCCGCTGACCTGGACCAACCAAGAAATCTCGGAGCTGCAGACTCGAGACTGCGGTTCTGTAGCTGGGCAGTTCGTCGTCGGCTTGCTGTGCGTCAGCCAGGGCCGTGTAGTCGACACCCAAGGATAGGTTGTGGATGGTTGGTCTGGAAAGTGCATCAGCAACGACATTATCCTTTCCGGAGACATGTTGGATGTCAGTTGTGAACTCGGAAATGTAGGATAAATGTCTCTGCTGACGAACTGACCAGGGATCGGAGACTTTGGAGAAGGCAAAGGACAGAGGCTTATGATCGGTGAAAGCGGTGAAAGGCCTGCCTTCTAGAAAGTATCGGAAATGCCAGACCACCAGATACAGCGCTAGAAGTTCCCGATCAAAAGCGCTGTACTTCAGTTCGGGTGGTCTAAGGTGCTTGCTGAAAAATGCCAAGGGTTGCCAGCGGCCTTCGAGTAGCTGTTCCAGTACCCCACCCACCGCGGTGTTGGACGCGTCTACCGTGAGAGCAGTCGGGACGTCAGTCCTGGGGTGTACCAGCATCATGGTGTCTGCCAGGGCGTCTTTGGCCTTAACGAAAGCAGCCGCAGCCTCGTCAGTCCAGGTGATGTCCTTGCCCTTACCAGCCAGCAGCGAGAACAGAGGGCGCATGATATGGGCTGCTGCAGGGATGAAACGATGGTAAAAGTTGACCATCCCAAGGAATTCCTGTAGGCCTTTGACTGTGTCGGGGCGGGCAAAATGGCGGATAGCATCCACCTTGGCGGGTAGGGGTGTTGCCCCGTCGCTGGTGATTTTGTGGCCGAGGAAATCGATAGAGTAAAGTCCGAATTGGCACTTGGACGGGTTGATCGTGAGGCCGAAATCGCAGAGGCGGGAATACAGCTGGCGGAGGTGGGAAAGGTGTTCCTGGCGGTTACGGCTGGCGATCAGTATGTCGTCCAAGTAAATGAACACGAAGTCCAGGTCTCGGCCTACCGCGTCCATCAGCCGCTGGAAGGTCTGCGCGGCGTTCTTAAGGCCGAACGGCATCCGAAGGAATTCGAACAGGCCGAATGGGGTGATAATCGCAGTTTTGGGGACGTCATCCGGATGGACCAGGATTTGGTGGTATCCCCTAACGAGGTCCACTTTGGAAAAGATGCGGGCCCCGTGTAAGTTCGCTGCGAAGTCCTGGATGTGAGGGATGGGATAGCGGTCCGGGGTGGTGGCGTCATTCAGCCTGCGGTAGTCGCCGCAGGGCCTCCACCCTCCGGTGGCTTTGGGGACTATGTGCGGGGGGAGGCCCAGGGGCTGTCTGACCTGCGAACAATCCCCAGCTCCTCCATGTGACAGAACTCTTCCTTTGCTAGGCGGAGCTTGTCTGGAGGTAATCGTCGTGCTTGGGCATGAAGGGGTGGCCCTGTGGTAATGATGTGGTGTCGTACCCCGTGTGTGGGCCTAGAATTTGTAAACGAAAGTGCCAAAATCGATGGGAATTCGGCTAGGAGCTTGGCGAAATCGTCGCCAGAAAGGGAAATGGAGTCCAGGCGCGGGGCTGGTGGGCTGATTTCTCCCAGGGGATAGGTCCGGAGAGTGCTAGAGTGGACTAACCGCTTCCTTCGCAGGTCGACTAACAGGTTGTGGGCCTGAAGGAAATCGGCTCCTAGGAGCGGTCGGGCGACGGTGGCAAGGGTAAAAGTCCAGGTAAAACGGCTGCCGCCAAAGTGTAATCGAAGCATACAGGTGCCGAAAGACCGTATCGTTGTACCGTTGGCGGCATTGAGTAGAGGACCTGGTGGCCTGTCACGAGTGTTGCGGCCTGTTGGGGGCAAAATACTGACCTCCGCTCCAGTATCAACGAGGAAACGCCGTCCAGATTTCTTGTCCTGAACGAAGAGGAGGCTCCGTCAGCGGCAGGCCGCCGTAGCTATCAGCGGCGGCTGGCCCTGGCATTTCCCTGAAAGTTGCAGGGTGGGCAGCATCGACGGGCCTCTGCACCCCACCTCTGATGGTATTCTGCGTTCCTGGGGCGTGGCTGCTCGGTTGCTGGGGCCGGGCGAGGCGGGCGTTGGGCTCGCGGCCTGGTGATTTGACTGACGGACGAACCGCTCTCGCGCTTGGCCCTCCACAGGACATCTGCCAGGGCGGCCACCTCACGGGGGTTGCTGAAGTCGGCGTCAGCTAACAACAAGTGGATGTCATGGGGGAGCTGTTCGAGGAAGGCCTGTTCGAACATCAGGCATGGCTTGTGTCCCTCGGCCAATGCCAGCATCTCATTCATTAGGGCGGATGGGGACCTGTCCCCCAGGCCATCCAGATGAAGCAGGCGGGCGGCGCGCTCACGACGGGAGAAGCCAAAGGTCTGGATCAAAAGGTCTTTGAAAGCCGGGTACTTATCTTCCTCCGGAGGCGACTGGATGAAGTCTCCAACCTGGGCGGCTGTCTCCTGGTCCAGAGAGCTAACCACATGGTAGTACTTTGTGGAGTCGGAGGTGATCTGCCGAAGGTGGAATTGCGCTTCGGCCTGGTCAAACCAAACGCTGGGCTGAAGTGTCCAAAAGGTGGGCAGCTTGAGGGCCACTGCGTTGGCTGCTGCGCTGTCGTCCATTTCGCGGGTCCAAAAGCCGTTTGGACCGTCGGGGTCACCAGTGTAGCGGTTGCTACCGCGGAATAAAACAAGACTCTACTCGGAGGATTGCCAAACAGAACTGGTTTATTTACCCGCCTTGCGCGGGCCCTTTAAGGGAGAATGTTCCCGCCCAAAACAACCGGCAATGACGTAAGTCCTACGTCATCAGGACTTTCCCGCGCGCGGGTTCTCCCCGTCGCTCGGAAAGACGAGGCCCGCCGCCATCTTGGGCCTCGTCGCTCCGACGCCGCCCGACTCGACTGCCGAGCCGGTTCGCCCGACTAGACGGTGAGTCGCCACAGGTTCAAATAAAATGTTCTTCTATGTATCAAAGTCATTAGATCTCTAACTGAAGAGTTGCTGATAAAGCAAGGTAAAAGGCACAGGAAAAATCTTTCTCATAAAATCACTTGACCAGCAATACACATCCAAGTAAATTCCCCTGTATGTTTTAAAAGATTTAATTATTGCTAAGTGGACAGCCAGCGCCTCTTTCCCAGGGCACCAATGCTCAACACAAGAGGGCATGGCTTTAAAGTAATGGGTGGGAAGTTCAAGGAAGATGTCAGAGGAAGGTTTTTTACCCAGAGAGTGGTTGGGGCATGGAATGCGCTGCCTGGGGCGGTGGTGGAGGCAGGTACATTGGTCAAATTTCAGAGATTACTAGATAAGCATATGGAGGAATTTAGAATAGAGGGATATATGGGAGGAAAGGGTTATATAGTCTTAGGTGAGGTTTGAGGGTCGGCACAACATTTTGGGCCAAAGGGCCTGTATTGTGCTGTACTGTTCTATGTTCTATGTTAGGGCAAAATGTCTGTACTTGAATACTCTCCAGATAAAAAAGACTGTGTTGGATGTTTTCCTCCATTTTGTAATTTATTAGAAAGAAAACTCCCATGTTATTTATAAAACATTTTTACCCTATCTGTATAATTATTTTGGAAAACTACATTGGGCCCAGACTGATTACATAGTCCTTTGTGGAGCTGGATCCGTGTACATTATATCAAATAATAAGGAGATGTATTGGATTGTGAAGAAAGTCAAGCAGTCTTGAAGCAAATTAACAGTAGGTATCCATTGTATTGCAACAAGGAAGAAAATTTCTGTGTTGGATTACTATGGTCAATTTTAAAGGCATCTTTTGGAGGCCTGTCACAGGTGCAAGGATCTATTGGGAGATCTGTTTCTGTCAAGCATATGTGGAGAGAGAAAAATAAAATTAACATAAGCGGTTGATGACGTTTCGTCAGAACTGGTCAGCTCTGATATAAATCGGTTATCTGAAATTGTTGAAATTGGTATTGAGCCCAGAGGATTGTAACATGTCTAGGTGGAAGATGATAGTCTGTTCCTTGAGTGTGCATTGAGCTTTGTTGGAACAGTGTAAGAGGCCAAAGGCAGAGAGGCAGGTGGATGGAATGGGAGTGGTATAGCTTTTCCAAGCTGTGCCTGACTCTTTGAGGAATACATGAAGCAGTTCCTGTTTCAGTCATATTCAGGGCCTTCCCCTTCACTTTTTTATGACTGTTTTAACATTGCTTCCTTCTCTCATACAGAACTTGAATGTTTCATTGCCTTTGGAGCCAATCCAGCCTGCTCTCAGTTCCTTTTCTTTGACTTCTCCATCTCCATCTCAGTAGATAGATTATCAGCCAATATCTATTACCGCAGAGTCCCAGGCTATCTTGACTACACCTTCATTCACCCTGCTTCCTGTAAGTAATATGTTCCATTCTTCCGACATATCAGCTCTGTCATGTCTGTACTGATGACGGCACCTTCTACACCAGTGCTTCTGAGAAGCCTTCCTGTTTTATTAACTGTGCTTCCTCCTCACTGTGGTAGACAGGGCTCCCAACCATGACTGTTCTATTTCCTGTAGTTCTGTCTCTATCCCCTCTCCTCTTACCCAGAGCAAGTATAGGGATCCCCTTGTCTGCATCTTCCACCCACCGGTCTGCAATTCAACAGGATCACACTCTGTAATTTCTGCCACCTTTATGTGCTGATGCACCTTCCCCTCACCTCCCATTTCAGCATTCCGGAGGGACCATTCTCTTTGTAACTCCTTCACGCATCCATCCCCAAAAGTACCCACTCCTCACTGTTCCTTTTTGTGCAACTGCAGGAAGTGCAACTCTAGCCCTTCTACCTCTTACCTTCCCACCATCCAGGGACAAAACACCCCCTGCGGATAAAGCAGTGACTCACTTGTTCTTCCATTCTAGTGCACTGTATTAAGTGCGCAGGTTGGAGTAACTAAACACTGCTTTGTGGAGCATGTGCATTCATTCCACAGTGGGCTTCCAGTTCCCTGTCGCTTCAATATCCATCCCAACCACACTCTAACTTCTCTGTCTTTGGCCTCTTAATTCATTGCAGTGAAGCCCAACATAGGCAGAAGAAGCAACCCCTCACCTTCCAACAGCTAAAGGAATTAGATCTATGTTCTTTGGAGTTTAGAAAAATGAATGTGGTCCTGAGGGGGCCATGACAGAGGAGGTGTTGATGTGTTTCCACTTGTGGGAGAATATTGAATGGACATAGTTACAAGATTGGGGGCGGCCATTTAAACCTGAGGTACATGAGAACATCTTGAGGAGGGTGGTGAATCTCTGAAATTCTCTACTGGAGAGTTTTGGAGGCTGGATCATTGAGGGTATTTAAAGAAGAAGTAGATAAAGTTTTGAAAAAATGAGGATATTAAGGACAGAGGGTAACTGGCACAGGAGATAAGGCCTGGGCGACCAGCCATGATCATATTGAACAGCAGGAAAGGCTTGAGGGACCACGTGACCTACTCCCGCTTCTGTTTTCATATGTTTTTGTGTCTTAACATGCCACGTGAAAGGCCTCAGGACTCGACGCTAAATTCAGTAACTTCAGATAACCAGTCTTTCCAGTTTGTATCCGAATCCACCAGTATTTTGCATCCCCTGATTCCAGCGTTATCCCCCATTCTCACTCCTCTCCTATTCGTACCTCCTCCAGATAGATCAGCTGTGATTAACAAACCTTCACCACCTCTCCTGGCCGCACCACCACCACCACGTGTGTCGTTCAGTCTCTCTTGGTCCCTGCCCATTCACCCTTTGTTCTCTCCTCCCTGCTCCCTTCTCTGCTACTGAAAACATCGATGATTTCTAACATTTCCTAATTTGGATGAAAGGTAATGAACCTGAAATGTTGACTCTGTTTCCCCCTACATTGATGCAGCCTAAACTGCTCAGCATTTTCAGCGAGCATGTCCTGTTTTCATGGCACATGCCTAGTTCTCATTTGAGGACATATGCTCTTCGTTATGAAATTTCCTGTTTCATTTGCGTGGATCCCACAGCACACAAAACCTCTTTGGCCACTAAAGTGGGCTGATGCTGGGTTTTCTGCCAATTGCTGCCCAGAAATATATCTAAAAACAATCCAACAGGTCTCTCCCAACTTAGAGAAGCTCTTTGCCTCCACTCGTCTCTCCCTGTGGTACAGACAAAATACGCTAACTTAATGTGTGGGGAATTATAGTTGAATAAGTACGATCTTTATCGTCCAGTATATCACTCAACAACTCCTCCACCATGGCTGTTCATTTTTCCATAAGGTAATTATTTGAAACAATATGAGAGTATAAAGTAATTTTCCCCTAATAAGTATCATCTACCTTTGTGAAAAGGTCCTTTTGAATGCACAGAACATAGCAGAGTGCCTGTCATGAGGCATCTTGCATCACCTGGCAGGAACCCTTCACCAGACATGGATCAGGTACCACCTTATTGTTTAACTCTTGCTCTTCTTTTATCACTGCACTTTGTAATTAAGCACACTAACAAATGTTGGAAATATTAAGTGTGGCCCCGTAAAATATTCTACAAGGCAGTGTATGAGATTTGTGACTGCAGTGATGTGATTGGTGAAATGATAGAGTTTACTGAAGGCAAACGACAGAATGCATTACTGACGTCACTTCTTGAAACATTTGTATTCAGGTCTCCCCTGGTTAACAAGGGGGCTAGGCTCCTAAATAACCCTTCACTCTTTAAAACATCAGTAGCAGTAAACTGTTACATTTTTGGGGATAATTTTTTGGGGTAAAAACAGAAGTCAGAGGCAAGTCAGTCTCCTCCCAAAAAGGATGCAGTAAATCAGAAGGAAACCAAGCTTGTTTTTACAGGCTGAAAATTACAAGTCATTCATCCAGTCACAGATGTGCAAGAGAGTTCCCCCACATTTTAAACAACTTGTTTATTTCACATCCTTTCCATTAAACTGATCAAAATAACTGTTAAATGCTATTGGTTTTCAGAGACTAATGTTTGAAAGACTGTCTCCAAATGTGTTTCATACCCTTTGTTGTAGCAAACAAAACCTTTATTAAGCAATGAATTATGTTAAGTAGAACCCTTTGGTGTAGTGAAGATTTGTTAAGTGAATGTTCACTGATCGGGGGAGACCTGTAGTTACTTACTTTGGCTGTTAGCTATTTGTACTAACATCAAATTCAAAGCTGCTGTTTACGGCTTGCTATACAGGCCCTTTGTTTTGTGCAGAAACACCTGTTGCTTGTTGTCTAGTACGTACTGAATGCAGAAGCAACCGCGAGCAAACAATTTTATTTTAAGTTTCCGTCAGTGGGAGGGGTGGACAGAACGGGGAATGTCTGTAATGCGGTGCAGACCAAGGTTGTCAAGGTAACAATTACTTTCTGGACCAATAGTTGGAAGCAGAAGAGAAGGGAAAGAAATAAATTGAAACCAGGAAGGTGAACAGGGGGAGAAAAGGCTGGTTATCTGAAATTGTGAAGTCCCAAGGATGCAATGCACCCAGACAGAACGAGAAGTGATGTGCCTCAAGCTTATGCTGGACAGTGTTGGAGCCAGGTAGGAGGCTGAAAGTGAAGAGGTCATTGCAGGAGTGAGATGGAGAATTAAAGTGACAGGTAACTCAGGGTCTCCCTTGGTATTGAACAGTGGTGTTCTCCAATCAGGTACCCTCCCTCAACTCTTTCTCCATAACATTGAGACTGCATTGATGCTGCTTCCTGCACTCGTGCGGAGCTTAAGAATTTACCTCAGCTGTCAGTCTTCACCTTGCTCTCATTGTTACATTATCTATAATTAACTCTACCCTGCCCTTCCTTGACATCTCTATGGCCAGCTCAGGGAATTTGTTCACTGCCAATATCCATTGTAAGCTGACTCACTCCCACAATTATCTCAGATATCTCCTCCCATCCTGCTTTCTGTAAGGACTCCTTTTCATTCTCCCTGTTACGCTGGTGCTACCTTGCCTGAGGAATGATAGTTTTCCACACTAGTGTGTATAAGATGGTTCCTTTTCCCTTAACCATAGCTTCCCACCTGCCATAGTTGATAGGACTGTCAACTATATCCATTACTCATTACGCACCTGCTTTCACCTCCTCTCAGAGCAAGGATAGGCTTCAGAAAATACAAGCAAAATTGCAGATGCTAGAAAGCCTAACTAAAATGAGAAAGCACTGGAAATACTCAGCAGGTCAGGCTGCATCTGCGGGTAGAGAAACAGAACTAACATTTCAGGTGACCTGAAACATCAGCTCTGCTTCTCTCCCCAAAGATGGGTTTCCTCTTATCCTCACCTTCCACCTCATCAGCGTCCACACTCAGCAAATCGTCCTCCATAATTACCATCACCATCGACTGGATTCGACCCACCAGACACATTACCTCCTCCCTCCCCTATATCATATTATGAATGGACTGTGCCCTCTCTGACTACCTTGATCATTCTTCACCCATCAGTTCCATACTCACAACGCTTTCCCAAGCAACCCCAAAGAGTTGCAGCACCTGCCCTTTAACTTCTTCCTTTCCCATTATCCAGGGACTCAGTCAGTCCATCCAGGTGAAGCAACAGTTCACTTGGACGTGTTTGAATCCAGTGTACTTCCTTCGATGCTCGTAATGTGTCTCCTCTTCATTGGAGGAACCAAATATAGATTGGATGACCACTTTGCAAAATACCTCTGTCAGTCTAAAAGTGTGATCCTTTGCTTCCAGTCACCTCTCACTTTAATTCCCCGTTCCCCCTTAGAATCTCTCTTCTTCAGCCTCCTGCTTTGATCTAATGATGCCCAAGGTAAGCTTGAGAAACCGCACTTCCAGTAAGAGATAACCAGTTCCTTGCTTTGGGCCTGGGACAGATTAGCCATTATCATAATAAATGGTGGGGCAAGCAAGGAACCAGGTGGCCTGCTCCTGCTTCATTATGTTCTCTTTCTCACTCCACAGGGGTGGCTGTATCTTTCTTTTTCAACTAGTTTCTTTTCTTCCTTTTCTGTCTCTAACTGCTGGTTTTAAAAGTAATTGCTACATTGACAATGTTGGCCTGCACCCTTTCACAGACATTCCCTCTGTCTCTTTACCTCTCCCCCTCTTTGCAACTTAAAACACGCTTCTCACTTTTCCAGTTCTGATGGAGGGTCCCTGACTTAATACTTTATCCTGGTTTCTCTCCACTTGGATGCTGCTTGTCCAGCATTTTCTACTTTTGTTGTAAATAAATCGCGTCTCTTTAAGGTTCCACTCCCAGAGGTGTCTACGAGCCTTTATAATCCTCTCAATTTTCATTGCCCTTGTACTTTTCCATAGATCACTTGTAGATGAACCCAGAGGAGCTGTGATATTTCTTGTTGTGCAGTGGTGTACTGTATCAGTTTGTGATATGGAGATGTCTTCCAGAAGTGACCTACAGGGTCAAGTTGTGACACAGATTTTGAAGCAAGCTGTTTTACTTCTGCCCACTTCAGAATGTGGTGACAATGTTCTTTTTGATCATCTTCCTATTTAGTGGAAAACTGCATTCTAAGAATGTAGTCTATACACCAAAACATCTTAAACATCTCAAAACATACCCAAAATGACACTTGGTGTTGTAGTAAGACGGCTACAGATTGAGGTGTTCGTGAATTAAATTTGTGCTTTCGAAAGGAAGTGTACCAGGCTGAATCTCAGTGTAACCCCAATCGACAGAAGGGCTAAATATTATAACTTCATCAGTGTTACTTTTTTTATCAATGTAGCCAAGCCTTCTTTCCTTCACTCTCTCTCTTCTTGCTGATTATGTCCCTGTGCAGTAAAGGTAACCTGAGCAAGATGTTCTAATTTGGGGACCCTCCCACCTCGCCTTTGACTTCTTCCTCTGATTGAAACCTTCCTGTTTCTCATCACTGTGACAATTATATCGCTCCTCCTCTTGGTCACCCAAGTTGAAAGTTTGCCTGCTATAAACTCAATTCTTGCTGTAACCTCAAGATTTCTTTTACTAACTCGATCACTTCTGGATCTTCCAAACCATGGAGCAATTTACCTTCCTTCCTGCAGTCACAGGTTTGGACAACCTGTTATGGGAATTCCTAATCTTTGTCATCACTCTACTGTGTTCATCCTTGAAAGAGACTGGTACAGTGGACCTTGGGCCTCAACTCTCCAACAAAGACAGCTAAACTACTGCTACTAAAGTATAGCATCCTTTAAGTTCCAGTGATGGAAACAGAAAGGATTGCAATATTAGTAAAAGGTAGTCTCTGTTTAGACTGGGAAGCAAGGCTTTCAGACATGTTTCAAAATTAAATGATGGGTGCTTGAGGACCAGATCAGTATTCATATTTTTCCTCTATTGGTATTAATTACCGATCCAGATTGCTTTCAATAATTCACTGCAGGCCAACTCCAATCATCATATTGGAATAGGTTCTTAGTTAAACCGGTGTAAATGCTCTTCAAACCCATTGCTTCTGCATTACTAGTCTGTGTTCCTCTTTACTTCTGCATTACTTAGTCTGTATTGACCCCCCCCCCCCAATGTTTATTGTCAGTCCATATTCCCCACACTCTGTATTATCAATATGTAATGCCCCATTCTGCATTGCCAGCCTGTATTGCTCCAACTCTGCATTGCCAGCCTGTATTGCCCCAACTGTGCATTGCCAGCCTGTATTGCCCCAACTCTGCATTGCCAGCCTGTATTGCCCCCACCCTGCATTGCCAGCCTGTATTGCCCCCACTCTGCATTGCCATTCTGGATCTTTTATTGATGTAAACTGGAGTGAATGAAAGCAACTTCTCCAGTCCTGAAAACAGTCCCATTTCTAACCATCCATTTTTATGCCATCTTTTCATTCTTGTCAATATGTACAGGCTTTTGTTTCACAATCTATGGTAGACCACCAGAGGTCTGACCATGAATCCAGCAGTAACTCCAGTCTTGCAGCAGGATCTGGAAGAAATTCCATGGATTATAAAAATAATGTTGAATCAGCCAATGCAGAGTATAAACATCATTGTGAAGAATGTTCTCCATCAGCTACCCAGTCTACAGCTACAACATATCTCACTGGCACAAACAACATCCCGTCTTCTTCTTTTGAACCAGTGCTTGATGACAGTGTCAGGCCAGCTGGCAATAAAACTAAAATTAATGCTGAGAGAGTTGATATCTCCAAGACAAAGCAGAACTCAACTTCTGATAAGATTATCAAAGCAAATCTTGAGTTCCCCGAGTCGTTTACCCCTGAGTCTTTACCTTCACATCCTAGCAAACCCTTGCACATGGACAATGTCAACGGGACAATAAATACCGTCAACTGTAAGGAAGCTTCCACAAATGAATACCAGAGTTGCATAGCTTCTCCTGGTGTTAATAGTGTAAACATTAAAGTGAGTGTAGAGGACACTGTAAGGGAATCTGAGTCTAGCTGTCTTCCAACAGAACTATCTTCACTGAACTTTGACTTTAAACTAGCCATGGATGAGGAGAAAGACAATGGCACAGTCCCAAAGAAGAGACTGACTCTCTCACCAAGCATAAGACGCAAACTAACCAGACTTAGTGTAACCTCAGAATCTGAATCAGATGGTCAGGATGATGACACACTGCACGTTATTAGGTCAGATGACAAACTACCATCTGGGAGTTCAAGACTCCTTCCATCAACTTGCATCAGTGCAGAATTCCAAGACTCGGGTCGGGAACGGGAGATGCCAAGTAACTCCTCATCCACACCAAGGATAGGAAACAGCAGGAGCATTGAAGAGCAAGAAAGAAGTCAGGCTTATTGGGACATGTTAGGTCCAAACTCAAACGACAAATCTCATCCAAATGCAACTCAGCCATTGTGTGCCAACAATCAATTAGAAGTACCGAAGGATAAAACCATGGGCGAATTTGCACAAGATGACAAACCAAATGAGAAAGACTCAGGTTCTGAAACATCAAAGTTTAAGATTCCTCATTTTTCCAAAATGTTTTCTCGTATATCAAAAAGAGAGAAGAAAACTAAAGAACCTGTAAATGTTACTCAGTTGCCAAAACCAGAGATATCAATAGCCCAGGTATCTTCTGTGTCCCAAGAGGAAGGTAAGGAATCTCATAGCCTGTCATGCTTTTCTTTTTCATCTTCATTTTTTAAGAATAAGGAATCATAAAAGAGAACAAAATGAGTGAACTTTGTTAGGGACACAACACAGTAATATTGCATATGGCTTGATGAGGGACGTGCTCTTGTTAAGTAGGTTCATGACTAGAGGATCAGTTGACTACAGGAAATATCCATGGCTATATTTATTTAGATAATTCATATGACAAGTAGAATAATCCTCCGTCTGTGCTATCTCTTATTAGTGAACTTTGGTTTTGTTCTGTGTAAAATGTTTTCAAATGCCAATGCTTTAAGAATCTATAACCATCCCTAAATAAGGTAAGAGGTAAGACATGAAAAGAAATGTTGTTACTCACATGCCCATTTTAATAAACGCAGCATTTTTTATATTTTGGATATATAACAGGAAGGGATTTCTGTAATCAGGCTCAACACTCATTTTCTAACATGCAATTTTCAGAAACACAAGGATATGTCCAAGTAAAATTAACCTCCGCTGTGTATGTTCAGTTGGCTACCACATGGTCAACCGAGAGAGCTTATACAACATACCTTCTTGATTCAGTGGAGAATGTGGGCACCCAGAGTGTTATGCCTCAAAAGAACTGGCGCACAGAGAGAAGTACCTCCAATAAATACTGCAGCAGAGTCTTGCACCTCAGGGAGCTGTACATCGGGGAACTGGACTCCAAAGTTGGCAGAGCTGGCAACCAAAGAGATGCATCTTGGAAAGATGGGTCACAAGAGGGAATGGATTCAGTGAGCTGGACATCAGAGTTGTACCTCAGAGAAATGCCACCCAGAAAACCGCCCCTCAGAGAACACTTGAAGGATATTACATAATTTGCTCCTCAACCAGGGGTAGCATTAATGTCAGGTGCCACAGCTACAGTAATCATTCAATAAATTGTTTGATACTCTTAAAACATTCTAGCTGGAGAATCCACATACGTTTTTAAGTTTGACGCACATTGTTGCACAGATCTCTATCAGGATCAGTTGCAACACCCACTTTTTATAACTTTTAACCTTTGTACACTCCATGTTGTATGTTTCAGAGTTAAATGGTACCATTTGATACCACTTGTGTTCTCCCATCTTGTGGGCATAGATCCATAACTTAGCAAC
The DNA here is from genome assembly GCF_009764475.1 of Pristis pectinata. Classification (NCBI taxonomy): domain Eukaryota; kingdom Metazoa; phylum Chordata; class Chondrichthyes; order Rhinopristiformes; family Pristidae; genus Pristis; species Pristis pectinata. The sequence continues at coordinate 32,537,585 of NC_067424.1, forward strand.
TTTCTAAATCTATGGATTTTCTCAGGCAAGAGCTTTCAGCTTCAAGGTCTCCCTCCCACTCCTTCCCAAGGGACGAATAAAGAGAGCTCTGTATCTGCAACTTCTATTTTTTTATTGAGTGAAGCAGTTTAATTATGAATCTGTACCCTTCCAGATCAGTCTCCTGCATCTGAAAAGGTATTTAATTCCCTTAACCCCCTTCTGTAGAACTTGTTATCACCTCATTATCTCTCTTAAATACAATATCCTTTAGGTAAGTTTACCTTATTATCTATTATGACCCCATACTTAAAGGTCTATCATAATACGTCAGCTTGGTAGCTAAGGTATCTAAATTGACATAATTCCTTATGTAATGAACTACCTCTTAAGGTTATTACTATAATGTAAAAAGAATAGTAATTTTAGTATATGGAAATCAAAAACCTGCAGATGTTGTAAACCTGAAATAAAAACAAAAGATGTTAGAAATACTCAGCAGGTCAGGCTGCCTCTATAGAGAGAGAAATAGAGTTAATGTTTTCAGTCAGATAATTTAGTATTTTCAGATTGAGTCACTGATATAATCCGATCCTTAGTGTTCCCTTCCCATAATGTCCTAAAATATTTTGGACTACCGGTATCAGTATCTATCTGTTTTGTTATGCAGATCTCAACATTTTCTGTTCACAAAACATAAGGTGCCTCCAGTATCATCATCTGTGTGGACAACCATGAGCCTGCACCTGGAAGGCTCAAGCCCCAAGTGCTCTCACCTAGCACTTGCTGCCATCCATAGAGCAGGCACTCAGAGCTCATACTCACACACCTGGCACTCATGGAGCTTGCACCCAAACAGCTGACACCCACGGTGCTCACATCTACAGAAGTGGTGTCCGTAGTGCTTGCAGGAAGGGAGCTGCTGCCCACAGAGTAGGCACCAAGGGATGTGGCATTCCACACAGCTCATGCCCAGAGAGCTCCGATGCGTGGAGTGTGCACCTTGAGAGCTGACACCTAGCAAACTGTTCTAAGGTCTTGTTATCCCTAGAGTTCACATCCATAGAGCTCTCACCTGGAGAGCTGACAGCAAGAGAGCTCACTCACATAACGATCAGACCCAGAGAGCTGTGCCACAGACCCAGCATTGGGACAACTATAATCCATAGAGCTTGTGCTCAGGGTTGATGTTTAGAGCTGTACACAGGTTGGAGTCTGTTGTTTCCTTGGATAGTGATTTCCCATTTGATAAGTCCTGCATGAGAAATTCTAATTCTTAAGATTTATTCCAGTTCACCTAAATAAGGACAGTTTATCCTAGTGCATTTTCTCTGACATTCTCCCTAAAGGATTAACTCCCTAAAGGTACATTTGAAGAAGCACTGAACATGATCAATACTCTGCCCAAATGCACATATGACCAAGGTGATACGTATCATTTGGCCACTTGATCACAACCAATCCACAGTCCAACAATGCCCAAGACCCACACACATATACTTGGAGACCATTTGGAGTCATTGAGTGATGTAGCACGGAAACAGGCCTTCAGTCTGCACCAATCATTTTTCTACTAATCCTACCCCAACCCACTTTATTCTCTCCACGTTTCCCAGAACTCCCCCCAGGTTCCACCACTCACCTACACACTAGGGGCAATTTACAGCGGTCAATTAACCTACCGACCCACACGTGATTGGGATGTGGGAAGAAACCAGAGCGCCCAGGGAAATCCACATGGTCACGGGGAGAACCTGCAAGGTCCACACAGGTAGTGTCGGAAGTCAGGATTGAATCCAGGTTACCAGAACTGTGAGGGAGTGGCTCTACTAGTTGCACTCCTGTGCCATCCACTGACACTGATCTAAAGCAGAAACCGAAGGCAGTGTACTTACAGAGAAATTATACAGGGAAACTGCATTCAACACAGCTCACCTATGTTGTGCTGCACAGGTGAGATCAACTAATGCAGCATAAATAGGGATTATTGTAGTGAGTTTCCTGCTTGGTGTGCTTCATGCACAGTATGGTTTAACACACAAAACTTAACACCTAAAGAGTAGACACCTATTAAGCTTGCACTAATGGAGCCAAGCATCCAGAGAGCTGACATCCACAGGGCAAAGATCCAGAGCTGATACAGTGCTAACGTCCATGAGGTTTCCATCTACACAGCTTACACCCAGTGTAAGCTAAATTATAAACTAAGGACCTATGCAGTAGTTAGATCTTAGAGTTTCCTTCTGTGATAATTTCCAATTCACCCATTCTGCAAAATTCTACCCAATTTATTTGGTGAGTGCTTCAGTAATTTGGGCTGTTTTCCCTCCTCTTTCCTTTCATTGTGTAAGAAGAGCAGAAACATTCAAATGAAAATCCCAAACTTTCTGAAGTGTCCCAGTTTAGACTTGCTTGGGATTGCTTGTAACCTTCAGTTGCATACAGGTGTAACTTATAAAGAGAGGTTGCAGAAGTAGCTGTAAGTTGTCCAAAGATTTTACAAGGTATGAAATCTGTCTGTAGAAAGGCTCTTCTGCTATATGTTTAAAGGAAAACCAAATCAACCCGTAAATAGTCCAGTTAAATCTGAAAAGCTACATTATGTTTGTGTTGGATCTTTACCTCTTCCTACAGCTTCGGTATAGTTTGTATCCCATATATACTGTCATGAGAGAAGCTGTATGGAGTTTTGAGCCTAGAAATTGGACCAATTTGCACATGCTTTCTATTGGTTATCAAAAATTCAAAATCAGAATCAGGTTTATTATGACATGAAATTTAGACTGTGCTAGCAATAATTTCTGCATCAATTAGAAGCCATTGTGAATGCTTTGGCCATTTTTCTGTGCAATTCTCCTTAGCGGGGTTTACCCAGCATCATTCATGCAGATCATGGTTTTGTCACATGCACAGAGGCCTTCACCACGATTACTGAACTGAGTCCTGAAGAAGGGTCCTTGACCTGAAATGTTGACCATCTGTTTTTCTCCATGGATGCTGCCTGGCCTGCTGAGTTCCTCCAGCATCTTATTTTTCCATCTAGATTCCAGCATCTGCAGTCTTTTGTTTCTCTAGTATTACTGAACTCAGTAGTACAACCTATCACCTTCATTCATTTTGACCAAAAAAAACTCTGCAGCAAATTGGCAAAGAGATGTACATTATAGGGCATGTTTAACTCACAGTGCCTATCCAGGTTCTTTTTAAAAGTTCAGTTCATGTCCACAATTCCTTATTTGGCCTGGAAACAGTACAAGATTCACAGGATTGAACCCGCAGAGGAAGGAGAGCAAGAGGAGAGAACAAAGGGCAGGTTCTGTAATAGGGTGATAGGTGGGGAGATTAAACGACATAAGGGTATATTGTGCAAAGTGAAAGAATGTGCTAATGTGATCAATAAAGGAACCAAAGACTGGCCTAGAGGTGGTGTAAATAGAACCAATCAATACTGTGTGTGTGAAATCTGAAATGAAAACACAAAATACTGGAAGTGCTTCTTGAGTGAAGCTGTTGAAGTCAGTGTTATATCTGGAAGGCTGTATTTTGCTTTATTCGTTGATGAAATGTTCTTTCACTTGAGTTGTGCAGGAAGCCAGGAACCGTGATTGGGAGAGGACTGAAGTGAAGGGAGATGGTGAAAGGGCAGGAGCTGGGAAGGAGAATGGGTATTGAAGGAGATGCTTGTGTCTCTTCCTTTCTCCTCACGAGTATTCCCCTCCATCATCATGGACACGGCAGTCGACCATGTCTGTTGCATCTCCACGGCAACTGCTATCACCTGTTCACTACCCCCCCCCCCCCCCCCCCCAACAACCAGGAAAGGTTTACTTGTCCTCACCTGGCTCCACGTTTTGACATATCCAATGTGATGCCTCCCCTCCCCAATGAGCATTCCAAAGGGACCTCTCCCTCTGGGTTCACTCCTCCAACTCTGCCAATACCCACTGGTGTTTTTGCTGTACCATACTGTGCAAGTGAAGAAAATGCAGTACTTTCTTTCATATCCTCCCCAAACATGCTTTCCAGGTGAAGCAGCAACTTACCTGTATCTCTTACTATTTAAATATTTCTTACTACTGTTCTACTACTTGGTGGGTGCTGATGATCAGGCAGACACTGTGTGGAACATCTCCTTTCCGTCCAGAATCATGGCCCTGACCTTCCTGTCACTTTAATTCTCCATCTTTTCTCCAATTCTCCATCAGCCATTGATCTTTCTGTCCTTGGACTCCTACGCTGTTATTATGAGGCTTGTGGAATCCATCTTATTTTCAGTCTAGGTATATTAAAGCCTTCCAGACGCAGCATTATGATCACTTGGAAAGGCAGGGACTGATTAGGGGGAGCCGGTATGATCTTGTGCATGGGAAATCCTGCTTCACAAATCTGATAGAGTTTTTTAAGATTTAAGATATCTTTATTAGTCGCATGTACACTGAAACACACAGTGAAATACATCTTTTTGCGTAGAGTGTTCTGGGGGCAGCCCACAAGTGTCACCACGCTTCCGGCGCCAACGTAGCATGCCCACAACTTCCTAACCCCTATATCTTTGGAATGTGGGGGGAAGCCAGAGCACCCGGAGAAAACCCACGCAGACACAGCGAGAATGTACAAACTCCTTTGAGGAGGTTAATAAGGAAATTGGTGAAGGCAGGCAGTAGACATGGTATACATGGACCTTAGCAAGGCTTTTGACAAGGTACTGCATGATAGACTTGTCAGGAAAGTTAGGGCACATGTGATCCAAGGTGCTTTGGCAAACTGGATCCAAAATTGCTTTGGTGATTGGAGGCAGAGGGTAGTGCTGGAGGGTTGTTACTCTTACTGGAAGTCTGAAACCAGTGGTGTACTGCAGGCATTGGTGCTGGGACCTTTGTTGTTTGTGTTTATAGATGAGAATGTCTGTGGTCTGATAAGTTTGCTGACAATGCAAAGATTGGTGGAATTGTAGATAGTGAGTACAGTTGCCCAAGGATACAGAAGGACATAGATCGACTGGAAAGTTGGGCGGAGCGGTGGCGGAAGGAATTTAATCCAGACAAGTGTGAGGTAATGCATTTTGGGTCATCTAATACTGGGGAGACATACAGTATACAGCAGGGGCCTTAGAATATTTATATACAGAGGGACATTGAGTGCAACTTCATAGCTCCCTGAAAATGGCGATACAGGTGGAAGTGATCGTGAAGAAGGTGTTTAGCTTGCTTGCATTCATAGGCAAGGGTATTGAGTATAATGACTGGGACATCTTGTTGCACCTGCATAAAGACATTGGTTTGGCCACACTTGGAATATTGTGTTCAGTTCTGGTCAGCTCACTTTGGGAAGGTTGTGGTAGCACTGGAGAGAGTGCAGGAGAGATTCACCAGGATGTTGCCCATGTGGAGGGCTTTTGCTACAAGGGAGGGATTGGATAGGCTGGGATTGTTCTCACTGGAACACAGGAAGCTGTGGGGTGACCTTACAGAGCTTTGTAAAATTATGAAGGGCATAGATAGGGTGGATAGTCACAGGTTTTTTTCTTGGCGAAGGGGAATCTAAAACCAGAGGACCTAGGTTTAAGGTGAGAGGGGAACCATTTAAAGGAGATCCAAGTTTTTCACACACTGGGTGGTGGATATATGGAGCAGGCTGCCAGAATAGGTGGTAGAGGCAGGTACAATCACGGCATTTAAAAAGCTTTAGGACACATAGATAGGAAAGAAATGGAAGGATACAGGCTAAATGCAGGAAATGCGATCAGCGTAGGTGGGCATTTTGGTTGGCATGGATGAGTCAGGTCGAAAGGCCTGTTTCTGCATTGTACAACTCTGACTACAACAGCAATGAATTCAACAATTTCAAGTAGTGAGCATTTCCAGCATTTTCTGTTTTTATTTCAGATTTCCAGCATCCAAAGTTTTCTTTTGTGTTTTCTGATAATGGTCCTGCTTTCCCCATTAACGCCTCCCCTGGGTGGGATCTTGTGTTTGTTTATTTGTTCCATTATCACCTTCTCTTGCCTTGGGGTGCATCCCATTTTGTGTTTTAATCTCTCCTGCCCCCCACCCTTTCAAGGATCTTCCCTTTTGTTTTCTGTCTCCCCTTCCCCCTTTCCAAGCACTTTAGAACACATTCATCTCTAATCTTTTAAGTTCTATGGAAAGGTCATTTGCTTGTAATGTTAATGCATGTTTCTCTCCTTATAAATGTTGCTTGACCTGTCGGATATTTCCCGGACATCCATTGTTTGCTTCAGCATTTACTGTTTTTATTCCAACACTATTGCTAAATAGATTGTATTAGCAGATTAATGTTAATGGGATCTTGTGCACTGGTGTTGTGTTTCCTACATTACTATACTAACCACACTTTACGAGTACTTCACTGGTTGTTAAGTGTTTAGAGACATCCTGGGGTCATGAAAGTTTTAAGTTTTTGTTCTTTCTACATATTAAAAGGGCAGTCTGGCATACTGGCAAGGCACTGTCCTCGAAAGGATTGCCGATAAATATCGATTTCACCAGAGATGTCCAAGTCCTGTTATGAATGAGAGTTTATACATTAGCAGGATTAAATGCTCACTGGTCTGGTAATGTTGGCACGTCAGGGTTATGCCCCTTCAAGGTATATATGCATTCATTCAGACAGCCAAGTTTTGTAAGGCTTGGCCCATACGTTTGCAGTCAACGACTTTTGCAATAGTCGACAAAGAAACTGTGGAAATTTGGCAGCTTCCGTATCAACCTCAACTAATACCTCAAGTTTTAGGACAGTAGAATGCTCCAAGGCGTTACACTAATGGTATTAAACGAAGTTTGAGAACTAAATACAAATAGAAACAGTGGGTAGGTGATCAGAAGCTTGGTCACTGAGGTTCGTGTAATGGACGAGAGGAAGAGAGGGACAGGGTCAGAGGGATCATAAGAGCCGAGAGGTGATAGAATGCAGTGCTTTCAGATTGCTGCAGGACTGAAGGATGTTACACTGATGGAGAGTAATAAGGTCACGGATAGTTCCGAATGACAGCTGAGAATTGTTAAATGTAGAATAATCCAGGATGTCCTCAGAAATCTGTGCACCCAATAGCCACATCTGTTCTAATTACTTTCAGAATGAAAAAAAATCCTTAGATGTCTATCTACCACGGGTCAGACTACTGATTTACTAACTTGCTCATCTTATACAGATTTAGAAGACAAAGTTCACTTAAACAAAGTGAGCTGAAGAGTGTGGTCTTGGTTATATATCTTCCCCCCCCCACCCCCCACCTCACCGACCAGACTTTTCTTTCCTGCCACAAACTGGTGCCCAGCAGGTTCTCCTCATCCTTCAACCCTTACAGTCAGACACTAGCCCCAGAATCTATTGTACTCATCCCTCTCACACAAGCCAAGGTGCTTACTCTACGATTGTGTACTACTTTATTCAGTGAAATCTTGCATCCTGAATGATGATGAGGAACTGCATGAAGATGAGGAGGAGTCCGTAAGTGAAGATGAACTGGAATACAGCACCGAGCCACTACTCAAAGCTGTGAGTATAAGTGACTCCTGATAGAGAGGTGGAGGTTACACACTCACTTTTTTTTCCTATAAGCTATCTGTATTTGGTTTGCTTTAAGGCGTAATTTTCACCTAACCTATGTGTTGAGAAACTGACAGCAATAATTCTTCCAACTTCTTCATTGAATGTCAGCACAGATTAATATTGGGTCAGAAACAAAACTAGTTTTTCACCCCACCCTCGGGTCTCTGCGATGAGTTAGGTTGGAATTCCACCCTTGGGTGCTCAAGCCTGTTAAGTGCGGAGCCTTCAGGCCTAATTATATATTTTATTTGGGTATTTCATATTTGTCTCCTATCTGTGCCAGGTCAGTAGAGATAATAAAGGGGGGATGTAAGATGGGTTGTTGATTCATTGTTCCCCCAGTTTGCAAAAGTGTAGAGTTGAATTGCCGAAGGGAACCACAGTTTAATGTAGCTTCTAAAATGCACAGGGTCAGAACACAAAACTGCTCAACACCAAGCAATAATTAAAAGTAAATCATTATTAAAGAAACAACACCATGCTGGTTTCTCTTCCTATCAGAACCACAGACATAGAAACCAGGTTTAAGTTCATTATATTATTTTTTTACTTGCTGTTGACTTTAATAATACATTACTCTCAATTACTACAGTTAATTTTTCTGTCTTGTTTGGATTGGCTTCTGTATATTCTGTTGTTCTGACTTACTGCTAAAACTGAAAACAAGGAACTCACTGCCCTGCTTCAAAAAATAAACCAAAGTCGTGGTTCCTGTTCTTGATTGGTCTCCTGTGGCTCCCTGCAGGAATGCTCAGGAGGACAGGTTTCAGTTTGGCTGTGATGCTTATTTGGGTCAAACTTCTTGCCAATGCTGTCTAGATCATAACATTTTCTTTAAGCCACATGGATGAGCCTTTGTATTGACTTTTAATGAAAGAATTGGATAACCAAAAGGCTCATTTCAACATTTATAAGCGGGGGTGGGTGGAGGAATTGTTGATGATTCGGGTGGAAACCCTGCATCAAGACTCGAGAATAAGTGATATGAAGCTCTGTGCTGTGGTGTATCCAATTCACATGTAGTTGTCTGGTCCAGAAGTAGTTGCATTGAGTAAATCTACTTATTAGTGTCATGTGCATATTGAGCTGTGTCCACTTCATGTACAGTGGCATATAGTACGAAAGTATACAGTTATGTTTGCTATACATATAGAATTATATCTGAAACGCACAGGTGTCGTCTGCGTTTTTGTCTCTGGTTCATTTGCAGATGTGTGCAGCGTATGTGTAGTTGTCTCCAGTTCAAGATTCGTGTGTACTTTTATGCAGCACACATAATTATCTGAAGATTACATACTGTTGTGTCCAGTATGTGAATAGTTATTTCCAGTACATGTATAGTTGTGACCCGTATTCAAACTGCTTTGTACAGAACACATGCAGTTGTGTTTGGTTCACGTATAGTTATATCTGGTACACATGGTTACACTATATCTGCTCTGTATTTGAACAACATTCATATCTCGATGGCCAAAATGTGTTGTAACTGAGGTTAAATGCAAGTGAAAATATTCTTCACGACAGAAGCCAAGTCCTGAGGAGGCGGCTGCACGGCGGGAAACGTGGCGACGGAGAACCATTGAACGTCGTGCAAAGCAGGAAGAGATGGCAAGGCTTTTGAAAGCGCAGGTAATGTAGGATAGTATCTATGTATTCAGATCAAGTCTTTACATCTAATAATAGAACTGGATTACCAAAAGCTCATTTCAACATTTATAAGATTCATCTCCCAGAGCATCAAGGTAGCAATTGCTTCTATGTCCAAATTAACTAATAGGATCAGAGATTGGTTTGATCACACACTGCACTCAGTTCCCATTGTGAAGTATACCAAGAAGGAAGGGCACGTGGTCCCAAATGACCTTTCTCAAAGGTCATTTGGGGAAGGACCTTGGAGGTTGAGGTGTAGGAAGAGAGGCACAAAATGTAAGGATATACCACAATGTCCCAATCACCTGTTGTGTAAATCCCTCCAAGGAGTGATTTAACTTTCTACATTAAATGGAAGGACACTCCCATCATCTAAGAGAAAGTGGGATTGTTCACCATATAGTAGAAAAGGTTAAGATGGGTTAAACAGACGGTGTTTAAAGCTGTGCAAAGTTGAGATCAAGTAGATCAAAAGGGACTGGTGAGAGAATCAGTAATGAGGCAGCGCAGATCGAAGTATGGGGAGCTGAGGAGAAATATCATTGCCCAGGGTTGTTATATTTTGGAAGGCATGTCAGTGGTAGCTCTTGAAGAGAACTGGATATAGAAATAAAAGGAACAACTTGTGGTGTTACAGGATATGAGCAGGGGAGTGGGACAAACTCAGTCACATGTACAAAGACCTGCCAGTTACAATGGGCAAGGACCAACTTGTGCTGCCCAGGACTGATCCACATTGCTCAGCACTGTTGAATTTGTGCAACAGGAGGCAGCTTTCATGATTCTCTGCTGCTATAGCCTACCTTCCTCTGAACATCAGGCTCTTGTTCCAATACATGCTCTTCCACCTTAGTGCATCCTCCTTGCACTATAATCTGGATTTATTGCACTGCTTCCTACTCTCAAAACAGCAGAACTCTCCAGCCCCCTCGTTCATCCCTCACTTTCACAATCCACAGAGTTAAAGTTGTTACTGGACTCTATCAAACACTTCCTGATTTACATTGTATTCACTTCTACCTTCTCTGTATTAACCTACGTTATGCACTCGTGCTGGCACCTATGTTTCTTAGCAACATGGAAACACATGAACCAGAAGGCCATTCAGTTAGATCCTGGATAGTTCGCACTTCAGTTCCGTTCACTTCCCATCGCCCTTAATGCCTTATCTTGGTCTCAAAGACATCTTGTTCAATTATCCCAGCTAAGAGACTCCAAGTGCACCAATATACCTTCACAGTTCAGGGACTATTAAGTACCGACACTAAATGCTGCCCTCCCAGCAACAGACCACCCTGTGAAAGAATTTTAAAAAGATACCCCCCCCCCCCATCCTGATTTATTAGAAATTGCAAAGAACTGAAATAAGATTCCAAGAATTTTATGTCATTACTTATGAAGATAACAATTTATGTCTAATGGGTAGGGGTGGACACCTCGGTACATGGTCTTTGGGATCGATGGTCATGGCTCCTTTTTAATCTACACTGTGTTGGGGATCTGTTTGAAGTCTGTGCCTGCCACTTAGAGGCTTCCGTTGCCCCAGTACATGGAAGAGCCTTTGGGGGGTTGGGGATGCAGTGCGGTTTATTTGTGCTAAGCCTGTGTTTTCTCCATTGTTTTACCTCTGTCCTGCAGATGATTCAGAGGCGGTTGGAAGAGATCGAACAGATGTACCACGAGCTGGAGCAGAAAGGGATTCTTCTGGAAGAAGAAATGCGCAAAGGGGCAGGTAGGAGTCGCCATATTTTCAAAGCAGTTAAATGGAAGGATCTCTTTTGGAGCCCTATTTGGGCGAGGAGGGTCCTGATTTGTGCCATCACTTCCCCATGTGAACTTGTCTCTTTTGTAACCAGGTTCATTACTTAAGGTGTGAATTGAAGTCTAGAAGGCATTTTATTTTGTTCAAAGCACACTAAAAGATTCAATGTCTGAAGGAAAAAGATGGTTTTTTAAACTTCAACAGAATTAGGTGTCCTTTCCCAGGAGCTGGCCAATGACATCATTGATTGGGATCTGTCCCCCACGTTAATGACGGTTTGACACCAGGGCAGGTTCTGAACAAGTCCCTGAATGACACAATCTCATCAAGTAATTTTTTCAAAAAATATACTTTATTGATAAAAGTTACAATTACACATTATCTTCATTCACTGTATCATTGTATTTGTTTGCAGTATTTATAGTAAGTCAGCAGGTCACTCATGTTTCATCGGGTTATTACACAGGGCCCAGTCCCTCAGGAGGACCCTGTACGGTGGTCCTTCCCCACAGAGCCTTTATGATGGCTGCAACAAGCTTCAGGGTGTCCCTTAGTATGTACTTCTACACCTTGGAGTGGGCCAATTGGCAGCATTATTTGTGGATGACTCCCTGCACTGGAAGACCAACAAGTTTCAGGCAGATCAAAGAGCATCTTTCATTGACTTGATGATCTCCAGCAGCCACTGATGCCTGTTTCAGTGTGTGGCTTTGGAAACAATCCATAGATCACAGAGTCCTTGTTATGCAACTTCTCAGAATGAACCTCAACAAAGACCACTGCATCCCTTCCAGACCTTCTTGACGAGCAGACAGTCCACAAAGGAGATGGATGACAGTCTATACATGAAAGATCAGATGGGGAAGGCCAGTTTCACCAGCAGTCAAGTAAAGTCTTGAAGCATTCTGCCAAACAACTTTGATAGTCTTATTGGGGATTCATCCTACATGATTCACCATTTTCAACTCCTACAGGGCCTCAAAAATAATTTGTGCGGATCACTGCCTGAGTGACTTGTGGTCAAAGTCTCTGCAGAAACTTTTCTAGAATGGTCCATTTGAATGGAACGTTCTGCGGCAATAAAGCCAGGCCCATCCTTCACAACACTGTGGATAGGTAGAACCTCAGCACATAGTGACACTTGGTGTTTGTGTACTCAGGCTCTGCACAGCTTGATGCAGCCACGCACAAAGGTGTCTTTCAGGAATGAGGGTCACACTGAGGACATTTTTCTCCCCTTTCTCTGGAGACCTGCACATCCCAGTGGACACAATCCATTTTGGATCTCCAGGTGAAATGGAAGACAGCTTGGTGAATGCCTCACCTGTGCCACATAAAGCATCACTGAGAGCACCTCGTGCCTGATAACCAGGTTCTCACCTGCAATCAGTGAGGGAGCTCTGCTCCCACATTCCCCATTTTATTTCATCTTGGCTATTCATTCCAGCTAGTTTTTGCTGCCTCGGCTCCTTCAGACCAGATTCCCACCAGGTAATTGGACCTGACTGTAAAGGAAACAAAATATCAGTCAGAACAGCTGCCAAAGAACATGGCCTCACTTTTGCTGTACACTTGAATTCCTTTCCCTTTCACCTGTATATTACACAGTATGTCCCATTCACTGTGATGAGGCAGTAATACCTGCCTCACTACACACTCTCCCAACAGCAGTCATAAGAGATACCTTACTGTACCTCTGGCTGACTCCTTCTGAACATTTACCTTTCCATGCCTTCCAGTTTATAGCTGGGGGAATGGTAAATCCCAATGAAAATCAGTGTAACTACAGATGCTGGAACTCTGAACCAAAATGATGAAAACACTCTGCAGATCAGGCAGCAACTGGAAAATCTCAAACTTGCACTCACCCTCTCGAAGGGCAAGGGCAGTAGATGCTTGGGAACAATGTCACAATGAAGAAATGCCACGTAGAGTCAGATCAGCACAGTTCCCTTCAACATGCATTACTATGCTGATGTGACTCTACATTGCATTTCTTCATTGGCACAGAGTCAAAATTTTGCAGCTTCCTACCTGAAGGCCTCGTGGGAGTACGTTCACCACACAGACTACAGCAGTCCAACGAGATAGTTCACCACCACCTCCTCAAAGTATGGATAAAAATGTCAGTCACAGCCATCAGTCTAGCCTAAGGGGAAATGGGTCAATTGAGGTTATGGATCCCGTGAATAACATTAATGTTAATTTTTAAATTACATGTGCCGGAGATCAGGGATGGTTGTTCTTTTGTGACTGATGCAGAACAACTTTCCCTCCAGTAGGGGGTTCCACTGTGCTGTATAAAGCACTGCACCAGGCAAAATGGCCATGGTATGTACAATGTGGCCTATATCGATAGTGCTGTACAGAAACAGAATGAAGTCCATTCTTCCCACATGATGCATTTCTACCCTGGACTCGACTTGTGCTAAGGAGGTATTGCCAGAATAAAGGAAAATCTGAGGGAGATGGGAACTGCAGATGCTGGAGTCTGGAAAAACACACAATCTGCTGGAGGAACTCGGCGGGTTGAGCAGCATCTGGGTTGGGGGGGGGGGGGGGAAGGGAGGGGTTGTTGACATTTCAGATCAAAACCCTGCATCGGGGCTGAAAGTGGAGAGGGGAGATGGCCAGTATAAAGGGAAGGGGAGCGGTGAGTCAGGAGCTTGGGGTGATTGGTGGACTGGGAGGAGTGAAAGGAAGTCGGGTTGAACTTGGTCCTCCAAAGGGTTACAGAGCAAGTTACTGAAGCAGATACGAGCTCCATAGGTCACTGGATCCTGTTTTTTTTTGGAAGTTGCTGAGGCTGAGATTTATCGATAAAGGGAGAGGTTGGTTGAATTAAATTGTACAAACCGCTCATTTTGTAACAGGGGACCAACCACAGATGATGCAGTCCTGGTTTACTCTGGTGCAGGACAAGAACAAGCTCTTAAATGAGGAGTCCGAGCTGATGATCAGGTGAGAACACTTCAAATTCTGTTTGCACTCATGAAGCTGCTCTGTAAGCAACTTCAGCACTCCAAATACAACCAATTCCTTGGTAACTCAAGTAACCCGAAGTGTCCTTTATGCTGTGTACAGAAATATTACATAAATTGGAAATGGGATCAGAAATACTTCTCATAGAATGTGATAGAAAGAGGCAAAATAATTGTAAGATAAATTTGCCTTTGGTCACTTGTGCTAAAAGCCTGTGCAAGTGTGGCTGCTGGTTATGTCAACTCCACACATTAAGCACCATTGATTTTAACCACTGTCCGATACTCAAATGTTTACCACTAGCGACCAAAAACAAATTTCTCCCTCAGTGTTGTACAACTAATGTCAGCATAACGTGCACAAGCATAGTGTTACAATGCCATTGATATGGGATACAAGGGTTATAGAGAATTAGAGATAATGAATCCAAAAGGGAGCAGGAGGACAAATAAGAAACCGGATACAGTGTGAAGGGAGGATACAGGTGGGCACAGTGGGAGAGAGGGCATGTTGAATGGTTGAAATGGGCGAGGGAGAATAACATGGTGGACACAGAGAGGGCACAAGGCGTGGACATGTAGAATGGTGCATCAAGCAATGCTTGATAAATTGGTGGATACAAAAGTGAGAAGTTATAGTCTCATAGATGCAGAGGTAGAGCATTGGAATATAGGCACAATATTGGGGGGGAGGTAATGATCATGTTGATTAATGGGTAGGGGCTTGGAGAGTTTGTAGAATGATGGATGTCCAAGGATGGAAGTGATCCTTACTACACTTGGAATCAGGGTGGGGGCAGGATGGTGCCTGCAGGGAAAGGAAAGTTATGCAGCATTGGTGGATATAGAGAGGGTCAGTAAGAACGGAAAATGCTGGAAATACTTCTCAAGTCAGGCAACATCTGTGGATGGTAGATACAGAAGCAGGAAGGACCTAAACTGCTGAATACAGGGAAGGTGGGCACACAGTTTGTTGGAAATGGGGGATGAGTGGGTGTGTAGTTTGGGGCCTGGGAGAGAATGCAGGATATATTGAGGAGCAGAGAATGAAGAGAAAATTCAAAGCAGCAACCACCACTGTGGTTTTAATAGAACACAGTTTTAAAGTGAGACTTTGGATGAAATACCTTGTTTATCCTGGAGTGTGTGTAACTGTAATTGAAGAACATTTCATCCTGAAGCAAGACCTAACGATTTTGCACGTTTAATTGCCCAGTGGCCGTGAGCTGGAACTGCAGGATCAGAAGAGCAGACTGGACCAGGAGCTGAGAAGGTACATGAGCATGAATGGTAAGTAACATTCCGATAAACATCTCTTTTATTTCCTCCACATTCCTCATTGTGCACCTTCTACTTTCCTCTCCTGTCAGTCCTTCCCTTCACTGCACAGTGAGTTCTCTTTCTATTGAATCACAACAGAGCAGTACTGTTGTGAATAATGAGAGAATTTCCATTAGAAATGCTTACCTATTGTGTAACACTAGCACCGTTGTTGAAGGATATTTCTAAACTAAATCCCTAATTTTCTATTATTGTCCACCTATGTTTCCATAGCTGTTAGGGATTCTTAATATATTAACTTTAAAATTGATCAATTATAAATTGACATTCACAGTAGCAATTACTTCCAGGGTAAATTGTGCCCATTGTCAATAGGACCAAGCACTTCCATTCACTGTCGACGTTGGCACTTGCTGATGTTTTTCCAGAATCAGACATGCACAAACTCATGTTCTGGTGGCCCATTTTCCCCCCCTGGCCAACATAAGCTGGAGTTCAAAGTTACAACTTACAACCTTTGTGGATCAGGCTTTCAAAAAAAAAAGAGCACATTACACTGAAATTAGGAAAGCAAAAAGAGCTTATGAAAAAAAATAATGGCAACTAATATCAAAGAGAATCCAAGCATGTTTAAAAAGTACGTAAAAGAAAAGTTGACCAGGAAAAGGTTAGAGTCTATAATGGATAAAAAATGTAACTTGAGTATGGAGGCAGAGGATGCGAGTAAGGCCCTGAAGGAAGATTTTGCAACTGCCTTATTAGCAAGTTGCATTATGTTATTGTTATAGGTAGGGTGAACGAGGGGGAGTATTGAATGAGATAATCATAGCTAAGGGCTTTATTGTCTTTGAGGAAGAATAAATCTACTGACCCCTGTGTAAAATATCTCGTACTGTTAATTGGTGACAGAGGACTGCTAGTATCACACTGTTGTTCACAAACGGAGGAAGGGATAAACAGGGCAATTGGTTGGTTTAACTTTGGTGGGGAGGGCAAATTATTGAAATCCAGGGGCAGTCAGCATGGATTTGTTAAGGGAAGGTCATGCCTGACTGATTTTATTAAATGTCTTGAGGTGATAACAAGGAGGATTGAAGATGGCAGTGTGTTTGATGTAGCCTGCGCAGTCCTTAGCAAGCTTTTAGACATTGTTGTCAGCCTGCTGCGTCAAACTAAGTAAAAGCCCAAGGGATCTGAGGAGGGTGCAGACTGGATCCAAACTGACACAATAGCAGGAAGCAAAGCATAATGGTTGATAGGTAACTGGAAGGCTATGACCAGTACTCTCTGTTGCCTATATCAATGACTTAGACCTAAATGTAGGAACACAATAAAGAATTTTGCAGATGATACAAAACTTGGCTTTGACAGTGAGGAGGAACGACTGGAGACGGGCTCTGCTGCACAGTCTCAGTGTACCCATGTATGTGAACAAGCTCACACAGATGCACTCACATCACAATCTTATCCAAATTCATTCCCTCGTAGCCCACACTGTGATCCTCTCTCTCCTTCATTCCCCCTTCCCTCAGTCTGATTTTCCCTAACAACCTCCCCCTTGCTCTCGGCTCCATCCCCCTTAACTCAGCTTCTGCCTCTTCCTTTCCCTCTCGTTCTCCACTCTCCAGTCACTCGCCGTACAATCCCCAGCTGCTGGCTTCTCTCCGATTGCTGATCATCCTTCCCCACTTCCCCATCACACCAGCCATTCCACCCAAAGCCTTTGACTTAGTCCAAAATCCCAAGACTACTCCCAGCAAACCTGGGGATGGTTCAGCCATCTGCCCTGTGCTGCCTGTTGTTAGCAGACTGCAGTCTCCCTGTGCTCTGTGGCTTGAGTTACATGATTTCTATTTGAACATGGAACACTACAGCGCAGTACAGGCCCTTCAGCCCACGATGTTGTGTCGATATTTTATCCTGCTCTAAGATCTATCTAACCCTTCCCTCCCACATAGCCCTCCATTTCTCTATCATTCATGTGTCTATCTAAGAGTCTCTTAAATGTCCCTAATGTATTGCCTCCACCACCTCAGCCAAGCACCCACCACTCTGTAAAAAAAACTTACCTCTGACATCCCCCCTATACCTTCCTCCAATCACAAAATTATGCCCCCTTGTGTTAGCCATTTTCACCCTGGGAAAAAGTCTCTGACTGTCCACTCGATCTATGCCTCATCATCTTGTACACCTCTATCAAGTCACCTCTCATCCTCCTTCTCTCCAAAGAGAAAAGCCCTAGCTCACTCAACCTATCCTCATAAGACATGCTCTCCAATCCAGGCAGCATCCTGGTAAATCTCCTCTGCACCCTCTCTAAAGCTTCCACATCCTTCCTATAATGAGGCGACCAGAACCGAACACAATACTCCATGTGGTCTAACCAGAGTTTAATAGAGCTGCAACATTACCTTGCGGCTCTTGAACTCAATACCCTGACTAATGAAGGCCAATACACCTTAACAACCCTTTCAACCTGCGCGGCAACCTTGAGGGATCAATGGACATGGACGCGAAGATCCCTCTGTTCCTCCACACTGCTCAGAGTCCTGCCATTAACCTTGTATTCTGGTTGGTGGAGACAGAGTTTAAGAGGAGCACATGAGACAGAGCCTCCTATAGTCCAGAAAGCCCGACAGTAGGTGCGAAACTGCTGAGTCAGCAAGGATTAGTGAAAGAGATTCATGTTTGACAGAAGTATTGAAATGTTTTGATGTTGTAACTAGCAGAACAGATAAGAGCGAACCAGTTGTTAGGTGGCATATGTACTTTCAAATGGCCTGTGATAAGGTGCACAAAAGATTATATATAAATATATTTACATAAAGGAGTACATGACATTGTGGATAGTATTACTGGTATAAGTTGCAGATTAGTTAACGTGCATAAAACAGTGTTGGAATAACAGGGTGATTTCCAGGCCAGAGGCTGTGACAAGTGGAGTGTCTCAGGGATTGTGCACGGCTGAGGCCCCAGCATCAATCTACATCAATGTTTTTGATGAGAGGATCAAGTTTATATTTGGGTTTGCTGATGATACAAAGTGTGGGTTGTGAGGGAAGATGCAGAGAGGCTTCAGGGAGATATCGATAGGTTTGGTGAAAGGGCAGGTGGAATATAATGTGGAAAACGTGAAGACATCCACTTCAGCAGAAAAAAAAACAAGAAGGAATACCTTTGATGAGAATTTGAAAGGTGTTGGTGTTCAGAGGGACCTGGGTTTCCTGTACAAGAATCGCTGAAGGTTAACTTGCAGGTACAGTTACCAATCAGGAGGTTAAATGATACATTGGCCTTTATTACATGAGGATTTGAATACAAAACCAGTGATGTTTTGAAATTGCACCCGGAATATTGTGTACAGCTCTGGTCTTCCTACCTAAGGCAGGATATACCTGTGATTGAGGGAGCACAGTGAGTGTTCACCAGACTGGTTCCAGAGAAGGTGGGTTTGTTGCGCAAGGAGAGATTAACTAGACCGGGCCTATGCTCTCAAGTTTAGGAAAATGAGGGATGATGGCACTGAAACATAGTAAATTCTTACAGGCTTGACACAAGAAACGGAAGGATCATGTTTCCCTCAGCTGTGATACCCAGAACCTGGGATACAGTCTCAAAATAAGGGGTCGACTTATTTCCCTCAGCAGAGAAGCAAAAGCCAGGGATTATAGATTGTTTATAATTCAGTAGGATCTTGACATATTTATGTAGGATGAGAGGGAAGTAGAATGTTGTATACCCAGAGGGCAGGAGGGGCTGCAACATTCATCATATACAAAACCTAGTTGACTGTGCGCATGAGGTGATCTGCTCTGCAGGACTGTGGACCTGCTGCTCAAAGCTGGGATTGGGTTAGGCATCTCTTTTTCAACTGGCATGGTTAGAATAGGCTGAATGGCCTCCTGTTCCCTCTATTTTCTATGCTATCTTTATTCCCTAAGTGACACGAATTAAAGAGTTTCCCATTCTGACCTTGATGCCTTCAGGTTGATTCAGGACACGTGCTGGACTTGCATTCATCTGGTCAAAATATTTTGAAGTCATTTTTTTTCCTGCTTCCACATTGTTTGCTGCCTTTTTGTTTCACACCCCTCTGTGTGTCACGTCAAAACTTCCGCGTCATTAATCATCCCCGCACCTCGCTGTGGCCTGGGACCACACGCGAAATGGGATTCCATCAGGGCAATGGATCACATGGGAAGTGACCACACACACACTGAAGATCAGCTTCTTGATTTTTTTGTTGGGGACTTGAATGGACACAAGCAACAATTTATAGCACCAGAATTTCTAGGTTTAATTACTTGATCTTGTCTTATTCAGTGTTCACCTCCACAGTTCTAGTGGGGATCACTGCAACCTCATTGGAAGTGATTAGTAAAGGTTGTTGGTACAAGGTGTGATGGGGGTTTGATGCAGTGACTGGTGTTTGAGGCCAATGGTGATATTAATGGCATGTGGTATTTGAAGCTGCATTCAAAGCTGAACATGCGAGGTCATTGAATTTCTGCCACTGTAGCCAGGTCCTTGAGGCTTGCCTCCTGGTTTTGACTTCCACAACTATCTTGTACCACATCCCACAATGCTTCCTGGTTTCCTGTGAATGGAACCTGTCATTCTTCCTTTTCAGCTCCAGTCTCATCTTAGAACCTGCTCTCTCCACCTCCTCCACTTAGCCTCCAACACACCTCATTCTCTCCCCTCACAATTTTGCTGCAACTTGCATCAATCCAGCCACAATACACAATGACTCAACAGCTTAGATAGTAAGATATAGCAAGATGTACAGGCAGACTTAGAATAGCACTAGCAAGCTTTAAGTGCTGCTCACCATAATTCTGGGAACCCTGTTCAAGTGTGGACTCTCTTAACAGCGCAGTTAATGGTGGCTGAAATCATGTTAATGAGCAGGCTACATGAAATCGGAAACAACAGGTACAGGTGAATCCCACATCACAAACGCCCGTCTATTTTCTGGGTTTATTGAATTTAGCTCCCAACATCATTAAAATTAATGTTTTACCAAACCATTCTAAAATAGTGCACAGGTGCTAAAAGGTTAACAAACCTTACCTCTGTTTGTTACAGCATCAGAGAAGTCAAAGGAGGACCATCTTGAAGAGGAGAGGATTTTCAAAGAGATGATTGAGGTGGTGAGGATGAGGGACAAGCTGGTCACGTTCTTGGAGCAGCAGAGACTACAGGAGCTAGAGCAACATGCCATCGTGGTTCCAGGAGCTGCAGCCAAAGACCTCTCTGTGAGTGCCTCCATCGCCTGGATATGATCACACTTTAACCTCAAGTGGTCCTTGATCATTCAACGGGAGTGATGTTCCAGGACAAAGCCTTACCTCTGAATATACATGAAAGGACACCTCTGCTTCCATAATTATTGAAAGAAATTTTAAGCAATGTATTCAAGAAACTAATTTTTGGAGCATGCTCCTCAATAATTTGCCTTTTTGATTAAAGTCCTTTTTTCCCCAATGGAATTGTAGACGTTTTTGGGAGCAGCAGTGGTTCCAGAGCTCTTGCATCATCTGCTATTTCCAATGCAGTGAAGGGTCATGGGAACTCAGACCCAAGATGATAAATCCTGACCTCTAAATTTACTGCAGACCTCTTTTTTTTATTATTGTTTATATATAAATTATGTTCAAGGTAATGTGATGACCCACCTTACCAGTTGAGGCAGTGAGCCTGCACATAACCCAGAGCTTGGGAATCCCTGACCTAGAAGCATGTTTTCACATTGACGACGATATCATCAAACCTGATCCTGTTCTAACCTACCTTCAGAAATGGAATTTAGGCCGACACTCCAGAACTTTATTCATACGAGTCTGTCCCCCTCTGGTGGACATAAAAGATCCCACATAACTGTTCCAAGAGGAGTAGAAAGTTATCCTCAATATTCTGACCAATGTTTTGCTTTTATTTCAGATTGAGCATCTGCAGTTTTGTTTTGCTTTTCATTTAAACCTTAAATCTATGCCATAAAAACAAAGTGCTGGACAGGCAGCAGCTGTGGAACAGAGAAACAAAAGTAACGTTATAGGTCTGAGACCAGGTGTGAGAATTGGGAGCTTTCCCCCTTCTTTCTCTGCTACTGAGAACCAAACTTGTTTAACTCTCTTTCCAAGTTCTTGGACCTGAAACGTTAACTCTATTTCTCTTTCCACAGATGCTGCCCGACTTATTGAGTACTGCCAACATTTTCTGTTTTTATTTCAGATTTCCAGTATCTGCAGTTTTTTTAAAATTTCCATTTACTCTTAAATCCATGCTGCTAGTTGGGCCACTTTGCCAATGTAAATAGCTGCTTCCTCTTCACCTTGTCTCAGGATCCTGTAATTTTAAACATGTTGATTGAATCTACAAAAGCTCTTTTGCTCTAAAGAAAACAATTCCAGTCTAGCCAGTCTTTTCTCATGACTGTAATTCCGTCCCTAGCAACAATCTTAAATCTCTGGACCCTTCCTCATGACATCACATCTTTCTTGTAATGTGACCAGCACTGTACACAGTATACTAACAGTTCTAGAATGATCTCCCTGCTTCAGTTTTGGCCAATAAAACTAAATGGACTCTAAGTCTTCATTGTCCTGTCAGGGACCTGTGACCCATACTTTAAGACCTCTCTGTTCTTTTACAGTTCTCAGTATCTTACCATTGCTGTGTATTACTTTGCCTTGTTTGCTGTCCCCAGATTCATTTTATTAATTCATTTCTTTGGACTGAATTCTGTTCGTCACTATTTTTGCCCCATGTGACCAGTTTGTTGCTACCTTCCAACAGCCTAAACTTTCTTCCTCAGCACGCACTGCCCCACCAGCAGCGTTAGATGAACTCTCTCTTGCTGCGACTAAAAGCCCTCAACCTCAACAAAGCAGACAGGGAAACACATCCAGCATTGCCCTCCCATAAACATTAATCCCATTGGTCCTGTGGAGCCCTATCTATTGTGGCCCGGCTCACAAATTTGAATTGTGGGTTCAGTGTATAGAGAACTGTGGCCTAGGGATCCTAATACATCCAAAAGCTGGCACTACTTATGGTCATCGGAGCAGGGCACCATTTTGGTAGTTGACCCATTGCCACCCTGCCTTGGGTGCACCTGAAAGGGCGTTGCACATTTTCCGAGCCAAAAATATGCCCGTTGAGCCTGGTTCTGGTTCTCGGGGGATGGACAGTCAGATAGCCACAAGCCAGACTGGGCCGTGTGGTGGCAGGGGATGGGAAGAGGGAAGAAGGTGGAAGAAAGAGGCATCAAGAGCCCGTGTTCCATTGTGGTGACCGCAGGACTTGGCAGGATCAGGTTGGGGAGAAGCGGGGTCCACAAGGATGAAACAGTGAATAGGGCTTTTTACGAGACAAGAGGACCCAGGCCAGCACCGTGGTGGGAAGATCAGTGTTGCTCCTGGACAAAGGCTGAGATGGCTGCAATGCTCCAAAAGGTGCATCCACAGGGAACAATGTCAGTCCACGCACTTGATCGGGGTTGTAAGGGTGGCCAGTAAAACTAAGTGGACTCTAAGCCTTCATTATCTATCTATCATTAGCCTACATTATCTATCTGTCCTGACAGGGACCTGTGACCCATCTGAAAGTGCCCTCCCAACCCGAAATGGTCATTATCACATTTCACTCTGGAAAAGGATTTGATTTTTAATTGTATAATGCTGAAAACCATTGAACTAAGGATGTGGAAATAAATTTAAAATGTTTTCAATTAATCATTTTCCCTTTGCAGTTGAATGACTTTTTGAAGTTTCGCCTCAGCAGAAGTGTTGCTTCCTGTACAGGAATTCCTGGCTAAAGGGTCACACCTCACCCGTTTGTTCCAACACAGTCAGTAACTGCAGTGTTCTGCTGTAAGCTGCTGCTGTTACTTGCACAATCACCTGGGAGGAATTGATGATTAAAACACTGGCAACCATTATCTGTTTGTACATCAGTTTCAAAGTTCCCAGTAATAAAGTCTATTTTAGGCAGCAACAATTGTGTTGATTTACCACTTTTGCACCTTGTTAAGCTGCATTAAACGTCATAACAAAATGACCAAATGTTAAAAATTAATCATTAAAGATTGGTTCAAAAGGGAGATACAAAGCATCTGAGAACTGATGTTCAGCTTCTGCCTGGTAGAAGTCAGTTCACCAGACATAGAACACAGAACAATACAGCACAGGAACAGGCCCTTCAGCCCACCATGCGCTGACCATGATACCAATCTAAACTAATCCCATCTGCCTACACATGGTCTATTTCCTGCTTTTTCAAGTGCTTGTCTGAATGCCGCTTATGCACTGCTTATAATTCCAGGCAGCCACCACTCCATGTTTTTTAAAAAAACTTGCCTTGCAAATCTCCTTTAAACATTCCCCCTCTCACCTTAAACTCAAGTCCTCTACTATTTGACATTTCCGCCCTGGGATCAAGATTCTATCTACCCTATGCCCCCGATAATTTTATAGACTATCAGGTTGCCCCTTAGTCTCCAGCAAGAACAATCCAATTTTATCCAACCTCTCCTTATAGCTAATGCTCTCCAATCCAGGCAACATCCCAGTGAACCTCTTCTGCACTCTCTCCAGAGACTCGACATCCTTCCTACAGTGCAGGGACCAGAACAACACATAATATTCCAAAAATGTGGAGCAACTGAAGTTTTATACAGCTGCAACATGACTTCGACTTTTATACTCAATGCCCTAATGAAGGCATTGCCACATGCCTCCACTACCACCCTATACACTTGTGTTAAGTTGGGCAAGTAAGGGCAGTGCAAGCACTGAGACAGTCAATATTCCATTGACTACAAGCTGGCATGATTAGCACTTCAGTAAACCAGCCAGAATGTGCAATTAATTATAATGGCAATTGAAAAGCATTTAACTGTGGCTTTCAAATCACGGTGGTAGCTCTGGCAGTTGCTCAGTGACAGTATTAAGATAATCTGAGCAAAAGTTAACCAAATATGTTAATCAGAAAAATATTACCCAGTCTACAGTGATACCAATGCAGTTCTTTTGGGTCCAGGGTGCATGAGTGTTCAGTAAAATATATATCCAATACATTAGCTCACTGTGTAGATGGTTGCTGACGTATGTTGACTTGTTTGCCTTCTTCAGTCACTAGGATCCCAGGGTTCACTTACATCTAAAGCTCATGAAAACAGTTGACAAGCTTCATGTCAGAAATGCAGAGTAGGTTAATTAGCACCTGAAACAAACAATTGTAGTTGGTATCCACTCTACATCAGATGCAAACAGTTGGCATGTATTTCTTGCAATTTCTATTTATGTGATTTTCCAATATTTACCATTTCACAACACTGGAGTAGATCCAGGCAAAGCAGGAGGTTTCCCTGCTTTGGTCAGATGGTTGATGGGAACTCGACAACCTCCACTGTACCCTTTTGGGTTGATGGTGACCTACTTCCACTCAGTTTGTAGATCCTGAGGTGGTTGATTAGGCCCATGTAGGACCTATAGACACTGCACATGTGGGTAGTTTAGGAAGTGCTGCCCTCCTGTCACCTACACTGAGCTGTTGCAAGATACCAATGAAGGAGCTCGAGGTTCTCAGCGCCATCCAGGATTCCCCATAAGTGCATGGGAACGTTACAGTTTTTCCAAGCAAGATCCTTTACACAGCCTGGGATGGAGACAGGGAATGCATAACCAGCTGGATTCACCTCCCCTGGACAGAGACAGGGAATGGATAACCAGCTGGAATCACCTCCTGAATACTGCTTGAGAGAGCCTGATGGAACACATCCTAGGAGTGGAATGAGTGGAACAGTGATACCTCCATTATTCTGCCAGCAGCAGCAGCAGCAGTCGTACAGTGTATAAAGGACAACAGACAAACTTAAAGGAGTCAACGTGCTCAGAAAAGGATTAGAGAAAACAATCATTTTTTTTCTCAAATTCAGTGTGCAACTGAGCATCCTCATGATTTATTGCTAATGTACTTCAGTCTAATTTGACATTGTTTGGCCTAAACCAGATGATTTCCCAGGATCTAAAAGAAAGAGAAAAGCAAGGTTGAATTTAAAGCTTTATTATGTCCTTGCAGGCTGCAGAACAAATTTATTACTGCAAATCAAAAAGATGTGAAGGAATGATTCATTTTTTAAAACAATAGTGTTCCTGAGATTAATAAGCATCTAAGAACTAGGATTACATAACACGAGTGAAACAGTTTCTTAATTTCAGGTTACAGTGCAGCATACAGGAATTTATGGATTATAGCTAAATTGAAAAGAGTATTTAATCATGAACAAGGTTTCCTTGTGAGTTTAATAATACAGCATACAGTGCAATTAAAGAGATGAGAGTTCCCTTTAGGAAAGTTATCAGCCAACTCTTCAGTGTAAAATAAGGACTTTGTTCTTCCCTTTTAATCCTACAAAACACACAGCAAAGTTCAATGAATGCCTAACCTGAT
The DNA here is from genome assembly GCF_009764475.1 of Pristis pectinata. NCBI lineage: Eukaryota > Metazoa > Chordata > Chondrichthyes > Rhinopristiformes > Pristidae > Pristis > Pristis pectinata. The sequence goes on from NC_067424.1 coordinate 32,563,265, forward strand.
GGAAGGAAGGTTTCCTTTGTTGAGGGTAATTGCCCAACACAAGAAAGTTTTGGTCAGACTCAACCAGTTCCCAATTAAAATGGATCCATTGTTAAAATTGTGACCGATTGTTTAGTATCAATCTCGTTCCAACAGTCCAGAGATATTCATTGTTGGAAAATGGATGTGTATTTAAGCTGCAGTTGGGAATGTTCAAGGTTGAAGTACATTAGTGGGGTAAACTATAGAGAGTATTAGGGTCATGGAGCGAGACAGCATGAAAACAGGCTCTTCGGCCCACTGAGGCCATGCTAACCATCAGGCACCAATTTGCACTAATCCCATTTTATCTCTTCTCATTCCCGTCAACTCTCCCAGATTCAACCAGTTCCTTACACATTAAGGGCAATTTACATTGGCCAATTAACCTACTAACCTGTGCGTCTTTAAAATGCGAGAGGAAACTAGAGCACCCGGATGAAATCCATGCAGTCATAGGGAGAATAAGGTATTACTCTACAATACGTAGTCCTTTACCTGAACTTGGTCTATTTTATGTGCCAAAACAAAAATTACAAATTCACCTGCATCAACAGCCCTCAACATGAAGAGCAGAGAACATGACCCTCTCCCCCAAGGAGCAATTATGGAACATTAACATGATTCTCTAGCAATATAAAAACGTGCGGGAGGAAAGGGTCACAGGAATACATGGCAGATAACGCCCATGCCAATCTGATGGTTTGGGGCCGAGAGGAAGTCAGGCCAGTTTACAATCTTGCATGATTTTAATCCTGTTTTCTTAGCATGATTTGTGTTGGGCAAACACTAATTGCAGAAATCTGCTTCAGTGCTCATGTTTTAGTTCTTGGACATCATTTTTTCAGATCCTGATTTGTGAGAAGCACAATCCATAATACCTGTTAACATTTTCAACAACTGTTTTACGTAGTCATAATTTCACACCTTAGATTAAAAAAAAGTACATATACTGCAAATAACACTTCTCCCACCATTCAAGTAGTCTTATGTAGAACTGGTCACACAATCCAATGTAAAGTCTATCATCTTCAACGAAGTAAAATTATAGACCCACAATGTATTATTCAGTACAATTACATAATTGTTCTATACATACACAAGTGACAATTAAAATTGATTACCATTTGTTGAAGCATTGTACACTGCAATATGGCGAATGCTTATGGCATAACATAAGAGAAGAGAGCCCTCAACTAGATAGTGCATGTGGGTTTCCAACACTTCAAGGCTGCTCCAGAGCAAAGGCGAATAGTGCATAAAAAGAAGCCAAAACTTGCCGAACATTGTCAAGTCTGCATAGAGCTCTCTCACTTTCATAGCTGCATTCTCAAAGTTAGGCAGCACCTTTTGCAACCTCAGACTGTCCTAAGCTCTTTACAAACAATGAAGCACTTTTGAAGTGAAGACAGTTGTAATGTACAAAACCTTACAACCCAGGACTCGCACACAGCAAGGTATCACAAGCCAGATGTTTGCCCTGAAAATCATACCCAGTCAACAGTACAGAACAAGCTATAAACGTATAGCAGTGTGATATATTCTGCCTTTGTAGTTTATTCCATTGAAGTTGATGGAATGAATTCAGGGATGGGATCTCATACAACATGTTAATACTAATATAGAGCACACTTAGCATTACTGGCCAGGGATGAAGTGCTAGGCATCTGCTCCCTTGCAGCTGGGTGTGGGAAAGACTTGTGCTGCAAATACGGCAGTATAAGGCAACCAAAGCCCAAATGTAGAGGTGTGGCATTTAAAAGCAGTAAATCATTCGATTAAATCAACAGGAAACATGCACCAGAGTAAGTAACCCTGGTATCATGGGGCGTGCACTTGATAATCAAGGTACTATGAGTGGCACCCAGTGTTAGGTCATAATCTACAAGATAACCAAAGGGCTCTTGGTAGACCAGAGACAAGTTGCTTTCTGTTCAGTAAGCAGTTCTTTGCAGTCTCTCTTTCTCACGTATCTTTCATTGTCGTTGGCTGTGAAATTATAGATACTAGTACACGATTTAAAATATTCCTGATCTATCAGTGGTCTGAGCATCTGCAAATTTTCTCCTTTTTGTTAAGGTTCATCAATAGTTGTACTTTGATGGTGCCTTTTCCCTTTCTACATTATTATAGTGAATACTCATGGTGTAGGAGCTAACATATTGGTGTGGATATAAGATTAGATGGCTAACAGGAAACAAACAGCAACAATCTGTTTGGCACCAGAAGGCCTCAAATTTTTAAACTATGACTTGGATGAAGGTACTGACTATATGGTTCCTAAACTTTCTCATCACAAAGATAGGGAAGTGAATGATGTAAGTGACACAGGGAGGCTACAAAGGGATATAAGTACTTTCAGTGAATGAACAAAGATCAGGCCAATGGAATATAATGGGGGAAATTGTGAAACTGTGTAAAACAAAAAGCATATTATCTAAATGGAGAGAGATTGCACACTGACCACATCCAGAAAAAGAAAGCCAAGTCAAAATATGGCCCAGAATGATTAACCCAGTGCGTTACCACAATTAGAGTCAGAATCCTACAGCACAGAAACAGGCCCTTTGGCCCACCATTTCCATACCAACCATCAAGCACACATCTATACTAATCCCATTCACCAGTACCCCGCCTAAAGCTTTCATTGCCTGGCGATTCAAGTGCTCATTCAGATACTTGTTAAACATTGAGAGAGTACCTGCCTCCACTACCTTCTCAAACAGTGTGTTCCAGATAGCAAACACCCTCTGGGTGAATTTTTTTTCCCCCTCAGATTGCCTATAATCCTTACCTTAAACCTATGCTCTCTGGTTTTGGCCATCTCCATTATGAGGAAAACTCTTTCTATGCCTCTCATTATTTTGTACACCTCTATCAGGTTCCTGCACCCCTCCTTGGCTGCAATACAATGGCTCTTAAGACCAAGCCTGGGCAATAACTCAAACTGAATCACACATTTTGAGTGTCACCAAGTATACTTTCACTGTGATCTTAGAATGGTCACATGAAGTTCGGAGTAAGTCTCAGCTCATCCCCACATCACAACTGTGGCTGCACTTCAAATAGCATCTCAACAGTTGTAAAGTGCTTGCTAATGTCCCAAGGTTGCAAAGGGATCTCCTCCAAATCCTCAGTCCAACCAAGAACCAAACCTGGATAATTTTTTTTATGGACTTTTATAATAGTGATCCATATGTCCACTCTATGGTTCAAACTGAATGTTTTCTGTTGATGAACCAAACATTTAAGACCAAGATCCCAACTAAGCAGAAACTTCCATCAGTTTTTCTTTTCAATCTTTCCCACAATAGTGCTGTTCCACTGGGAAAGTGCGAGGTTATCAACTAGCCTGTACTGTGATTATTTCCCCGCTGTCCAGTTGGAAAACACAACAGTTGGTGATTCCCAATGGTAGGAGCAATATGCAAAATTCATATGTCCAAATAAACTATTCCATTTAAACCTTGTACATATTCTTAATTTCCATTAAAACTTTGAGTGCGTTGAATGAATACTCTGCTTTAATTCAATGCACTCAAAGTTTTAATAAGAATGTCAAACACAAAGCTGGTTTTACGATGGCTCACACATTGGTTTGGCCAATTAATGGATAAGTTACTGATACTGATGCCAAGCTGCTGAAATTTTTTTCAAACAAACTGCACTACACGTTATAAAATGAGCATTTTTAGAAACGGGAACATTACGTCAAGCCATCTTATCACTTGAAAGAGGTTGTGAGGACAGGATTAGTCATTCAGTTCTAGAAAACTGATCTGGCCATTTAAATAGGTAATCCTGATTTGCACCTTAATTGTATTGAACCATCTTGTTTCTATTTCTTAATAGTTTTACTGAACAAAAAATTACCAAATTCAGTTTTGCAATTTTCAGCTCACGTAGGGGGTGTGTGGGGGAAAGAAAGAAAGAAGTTTCATTTCCATGCTTCTATTGCAGACATGCTTTCTGACATAACTCTAAGTAAGCCTCACACCAGTTTTAACAATGTCTTTTTGTCCTGAACTCAGGCACCAATGGAACCACGTTCTCACCATCTACCTTACCAACTTCACTATTATCATAAACACCTCAACAAATTCCTTCTTTAATTATTTAAGTGAGTGGACTGACTCCAAAAAAGCTATCCTCTTGCCCTGTTTAACTGTGCTCAGATAATCTAATGAGAAAGGTTGAAAAACCTGTTTCTGTGTAACAACTTCTATTGATCTATTTCTACATGCAAAGTCACATTTGGCAATATTTCAGATAGGTGAAGATTTGATCATCCCACATCCAAAATATCTGTGACAGGATCATAGATATTTCAGATCTTTAAGAGCCTGGAAATTGTACATTAAATGAAAATAAATGGTGTGTTTAATTGAAAAGCACAAGCTCAGAATTGGACAATACAGATCTGCGAAGGCTCAAGTAAGAAGCAGATTTGCTTCCCTGTCTCATTAGATGACATATGGAACAGGTGCCAAAGAAAATCAGTCAACTCTAAACCAGTGATCACATTTTAAAAAAAGGATGTGAAAACACCTGATTAAGGATGACTGGAGACCAAGACCAGCCCTCAACAAATCCAATTCTAATGAAACTGTCTTGAAAGTTATGATGGTCGTGGCTGTGATATTACAGTGAAATCTTGTCAATTTCCACCAGTTACATTTTGGATCAGATATTTCAGGTTTAGTCATTTTGAAGATTTGAAGTTATTTACTGGCCACTGGAGATTAAATGAAGTGTGGATAGGCCAAGATTTTGACAAATTATATATGGTCCATTGGAGGAAGCAAGATCAACAGATCTTTATCCAAGCTGCTTTCGGTCCTTAAATGCACTCAACCTCCTTCACTTTACTCTGGAAAGTAATTTTCATCCAATTGGAACACTGCCAGAGAAGACCCCTTGCACTGCACATAGAAACCCCTTGTATATAGCTCCTTCTGTCCTCGGCAACGATACAATAAATGCTGTGACTCCCCCCTCATGATATTTATTTCAACACAGGAAGTCACGTTTCGCTATTATTGTTTCAGTCAGAATGCAACTTCTCACATCTAGCCGTGTAACACTTGAACAAGCTAATCGTTTTCCTCAGGATGTGGACATCTCTGGCAAAGGCACCATTTATTTCCCATCCCCAGTTCCCCGAAATGATGGCAAGTACTCCATTTCTTTGTGATTGTTTCGTACAACTGGGTGGGTTACTAGACAACTTCAGCCATCCATAGAGTCAAACATATCACTCAGCCAATGGACTCGCATCCAGGCCTGTCTGGATAAAGCTGTCTTGGGTTTCTTTCCTTACAGAATGCACTCCAAACAATCCAGCAACTTTGTGGTTATACTCACATCAGCACATTTCTTGTTATATCTCAACCATTTAAATTCTCAAAATGCCATGGTGGGATCTGAACTCATTTTCAAAGGGTTGATGACACGTCTCACTGCTCTGCAGAGGGAATTTTCTCAGAGCATGGTTTCAGGGAGCAGAGGGTTGTCTGGAGGAAGGGGGATTTTCCCACCGGAGCTCCAAACCTTCCTGCTACAGACTGATCCTAGCCGCCAGCCACAAGTCGGGCAAAGCTGACATCTAGACTGAAGAGTTTCCAAGATTAGCCAGACAACGTTAAGTAAAACTAGAGAAGGTAAAAGGTAAGTATGCGATCATGAGGCTAGTACAGAAGGAAATGTGCGCAGTAAACATCACACTTCAAATATGATGAAGCGCACAACTTTAACCAACCTCTGACATCCATGGTACAGTACAGCTGCCTGGAGTGTATTTGACAATATGAAGTCTCATGGCTAACATGCAGGACTGATATCACGCAACATCATTCAGAACTGCATTCACTACAGATTATGCACGTCAGATCTGATTAGTCTCTGGCTAAAATTCAGTGTGGTCTGAACCATGCCCACCGGGCATTACTCGCCTAATTGCTCTTGCAGAGCTTGAATGGTATTCCTCATTTGGTCCTCTGTTCCTTGCAACATTTTCACTTCAATTGTATGAAATACGTACAGGATTCCGGCAAGCAATGTCACAGCAAATGCCACCATCCCCAGAATATAGAAGGAGACCTTAGGGAATGAGTTCTCTGCCATGGTGGCGACAAGGGGTATGATTGCCATGATGACTTCAAGCAGCAGCAAGACAAATCCCAGGATTGCCATCCTGCCAGAAGAGTAGCGCACCTTCTCCGCCCCGTGAATGCCAATCTTCACTTCTGCCCGAGCTTCATTTAGTATGTCCACCAGCTGTGGATTCGTCTCTGCAACGAAATAAAATCAAAAGTACTTTGGGAGCAAAGATACAAAGGAAAAAGTGGTTCACAAAACCAAGCATCATTAACTACAGCCACAAGGGCTCTCGTGAAACACAACAACATGCACACTGAGGTGCTTCCTGGAGGGAAAGTGATCGATAACTTTGATTATAGAGCCATGTTTTAAGAATGTTAAAAAGGTGTCTCTGGGGCCACTACATTTGAAGAGATTGTCCAGAACATTATCTACTGTTCAAAAAAATGAAATTAAAAAAAAAATTGATGTTGGAAATCTGAAACAAAAAAACAGAAAATATTGGAAAAACTCAGGAAGCCAGGCAACATCTGAAGGAGAAACAGTCAACATTTTTGGTCTGCAACCCTTCATTGGGACAATTGTTCTGAATCTAATGTTCTAATTGACCTTGAGCCTACAACGTAGCAGTCACCTGAGTCATTCAAATTTAGCTTTTTTTTAATTTGAGGGATTTAGTTCAAGATTTCATGCTAGCATCCAGCCCTATTAATCCCATTGTGTAGTTTGTGCAATGTTTAAGCTGCATGAGAGAAGATACTGACCACCTATATCAGAATGTCCATCAGTGAAGATTGTGCTGTGGAGTAAAGGGGGGGGGAAAAAAAAACAGGGGCAGAGGTGCTGAGTTGGTTGAGCCCGATTGAATTGGCGTTGGTCACCCCTCGATTCCTCAGGTTTACTGTTCCTAAACAACACTACCTCCTTGCATCAACAATTAGCTTTGGACTTTATGGTCCCCTCTCATTTTTGTAGGAATGACATAAATCCATCAAACAATGTCCCTGATACAAATGACCATGCTGCTTGTGGAATCTTGCAGTACATAAATTTGCTCCCAAATTTCAATAGTGATTACACTTCAAAAGTTTTTCATTAGATGTAAAGCAATTTAGGATATCCTGAGTTCTTCCTTTCTTTTAAGTACATATTGCTACAATTAAAGTTTCCCTGTTTGATTTGATGATGACTATTTTACATTCAAGCCCTGTTGTTCTGGACTCTCTCATAGTGGCAGCATTTCATCTGCCCTCGTCCAACCAATTCCCTTTTCCCCAACTCCCATCGAGCCACACCTCAGCCAGTTAGATAGATTAGACGAGTTAGTTTAGCATATTGTCACATACACCTGGGTGCAATAAAATTGCTTGTTCGCATGAAGGCAGCATCCATCACAGAGGACCCTCACCACCCAGGGCATACCCTCTTCACATTATTAAAATCAGGGAGGAGGTACAGGAGCCTGAAGACCCACACTCAACGATTCAGGAACAGCTTCTTCCCCTCCGCCATCAGATTTCTGAATGGTCCATGAACCCATGAACTCTACCTTGTCATTCCTTTTTTTGTACCATTTATTTTGTCATTTATAGTAAATTTTATGTCTTTGCACTGTACTGTTGCTGCAAAACAACTAATTTCACATCATATAAGACAGTGATAATAAACTTGATTCTGATTTCACAGAGTAAACAGTATTCATCGTAATATATACAAATACAATGATAAGCGCAAAACAGTTCCAGAGTAAAGAGTATATGGTTTCAACACGTTTATCAAAATGCAAGACAGAATGCAGCAACATGAAATGAGTGCTCTGTTCCACTGTAGTAGTGGGAAGTGACTTACCTTCTTCACGTTTCATCCCAGTAACAGCATCCCTGTCTTTCTGGACACTCAGTGTGGCGCATACAGCTTCATGGTCTGAATACGGAATGTTTTTCCCAGGAGCTGTACCACTTGTGGTCATCAGGTGCTCACACTTCACAGGGAATCCCTTTGATCCCTAGGGCACCCAAAAGACACACCGGTTAATTATTCTACACCTTTAATTTCGGAATTTGTTCCTCCAGCTCAGATCATCTCTCCCAATTTACTTTCAAAGTTCTGTGGGATCGAACTTACCTTATAGAGGATGTAGTCAATGCGAATGCCCAAGGGGAACGAAGCAGAATCACCGACTGTGGCAAAGCAGTTCTGAGACTGCAGGGTGCATCCTCCTTCAGAGCCCTGTGGGAAACATAGTGCAGTCATGACTATGCAAGTAAAACCATTTATCAACATTGCTCTTCCAGTAGAGCTTTGATGTTGTATTCCTGTAAAGATATGCTACAAAGAATTGAAATTACATTGCAAGGGACTGCAAGTGGTCCTCAGTCAAGTAAATAGGGAGCAGTCCCTACATTATTGGGATTAGAAGCAGGGGGTGTCCCAAAGACGTGTTGGTTGTTTGGTGAATTGACTATACTAAATTGCCCCTCGTACAGGTGGGTGATAGGAGAATCAGGGCACTATTAATGGCCATGTTAGAGAGAATAGATTGCAGGGAAATAGTTGGGGGATGCGATTGCTCTGTGAATCAGCATGGAGTCAATGGGCTGAATGGCCTCCTCCTACGTCGATGAAATACAGGAGTTGCCCCATCCCTCCCCAGCCTGCTCCATCATTCAATAACCTCTCAGCTGATCTGATTTTCTCCTCGGCCCTACACTCCTACCTACCTGCTCTCAATTACAATCCCGCTGTTGAATAAAATTGACAGTGATGCCTCGTGGCCAAAAGTCTGACTAAAGCACACTAGCCTCAAAATACTGGAAAGTACCTCAGTGACACAGGATCACAGGGAGCCATGTGGAGAAGGAAGGATGGGTATAGAACTGCAAACATCAATTAAATGCTGCAAATGCTGGAAATCTAGGGGTTAATCAACCCCGTGCAAGGGAAGGTTTGTCAACACCAGCGATGTACGGCCACCAACTTGGAAGCAATTAAGCTGAGTGTGCTGATTTCACTTCTACAAAAAGCTCATGCCCAGTGACTCAAGCCAGGATGCAGCAGTGAGTGAGGTTACTGTCATTACAGGAGACCTGCATGTCATGACCACGCGGGTAATGGAAATTCACCCTTGGAGAATTCACAAATCATTACCCAGAAATCTGAGGTACAGAACAAAATCTGCTCTTACAGAATTTACATGGGAGGGAGAAAAAAGGTAAGTATTTATTTTTTCAACTCTCAGCTCTTGACGCACATGCAGACGATGCAGCTTTGTGTGACGTAAAACCGCAATGCAAACTTTTTTCTAGGAACGCAACTTGATATTGATAGAAAAAGTGGAATAAACTACGTCAAGGTTAATCAATATTCACTTGTTTTACAATAGGCCTTCAATGTGCATGGTTAGGGACCATTAGAATGGGAATGAGGAAGGATCATTGATCTAACAGCAGGTTCCCAGTCTTAAGGTGCACTGATACATTCAGTGGGTCTGGCTCCATCCGTGGGTAGAAAAAAAAATTTGGCAGGGAACCTTCAGCAAAGTTGGTTGTTCTGACACAGAGGTCGTACCCAAATATGCCTCTGCCACCAGAGAGCATGCATTTAAGGTGAGAGGGGGTAGGTTTAGAAGGGGCATGAGGGGTAAGTTTTTTTTGCTCAGAGAGTGGTGGATGCCTGGAATGCATTGCCTGATGGGGTGGTGGAGGCAAATTCATTAGGGGCTTTTAAGAGGGGCTTGGATGGGCACATGAATGAGAGGAAAATGGAGGGATATGGGCATTCTGTAGGTAGGAGGGATTAGCTATGTTGGCACAAAATTGTGGGCCGAAGGGCCTGTTCTGTGCTCTACTGTTCTATGTTCTAAATGGTTTTCTCTTGGGCTTGTACTGGGACCAGAGCCCTGGTGAATCAGTCCATGCTGCCCTCCAGCAGAACATGGCCATCAGTCACCACCCTTCCTCCTCTTACTTCCCTGTAGCCCTGCAATTTATGACCGCTCGCATGCCCATCAACTTTCCTTTGATTATTTTGCCACCTATCTACATTAAGGGGCAACTTACAGCAACCAATCAAACCTACCAGTAAAAAAAAGGAAAATGCTCAGCATGTCAGCCACTGTCCATAGAAAGGTAAACAGAGTTAACTTTTCAGATCAAAGACATTTCACCAGAACTAGGAGAGAGAAAAATGGTCTTCTGCCCAAAACTCTCTCTCTCATTCCACAGAACCCTGGCATTTTCTGTATTTTACTAGTTGAATTAGAGGAACTAGTAATTGAAAATAAGGAAAAAGCAGAAACATTTAAAATATATATTGTATGTCTTCACAGGACAGAAGAAATAGATAGTAATTGGAAACCAGTGGAAGAGGGAGGGGAGTACTCAGGACAACCACCATCACAAAGTATTAAACAAGAAATCAGACCTTTGGCCTAATGATATGTGCATCCATTTTTATACCAATCCTACCCTAACCTGCATTACAGGACGTGGAGGCTTTGGAGAGGATGAAGAAGAGGTTCACGAGGATGCTGCCTGAATTAGAGAGTATTAGCTATAAGAAGTTGTTCAGACTTGGATTGTTTTCTCTGGAGCATCGGAGGCTGAGGGGGTGACCTGATTGAAGTATCTTTTCCCAGGATGGAAATGTCAAATTCTAGAGGGCACAGATTTAAGGTGGGAGAAGGGAAGTTTAAAGGAGTTGACATGTCAAGATATTTTGAGCGGTAGGTACCTGGAACGTGCTGCAAGGGGAAGTAGTGGAAGCAGAAACAACAGCAGCATTTGAGAGGCATTTAGACAGGCAGATGAACAGGCAGGGAATTGAGGGATATAGACCACGTGCAGGCAGACGTGCAGTTTGAATTGGCATCATGGTCAACACAGACATCATGGGCTGAAGGGCCTGTTCCTGTGCTGGACTGTTCTACGTTCTATTCTCCCTGCATTTCCATCAACACCTCCCTCCCCAATTCTACCACTCACCCACACTAGGGGCAATTTACAGTGGCCAATTAATCTACCAACTGCGCATCTTTGGGACGTGGGAGGCAACCAGAGCAGCCAGAGGAAACCCACCCTGTCACATGGGGAGCTTGGAAGCTCCATACAGACAGCGCTGGAGGTCAGGACTGAACCCGGGTCACTGGAGTGGGAGGCAGCAGCTCTACTGGCTGCACCACTGTGCCCCCCATATAATATACAAAGAGATGGTTAGTCACTTTAGTAGGAGGAATAGAATGGCAGAATATTATTTAATGGTGTGCTTTATTGGTTGAATCTCTCATCCAAAAGTCAGCAGCTCTAATATTCACTCTGCACTGTATTGTGTCAGCCTAGATTATGCATTCATATTTCGAGCTGGACTTGAACCCATAATCTTGTGTCTCAAAGAACACAGCGCTATCAACTGAGTCTCAGCTAACAAAAGAACTGTCACTGGCCCAGCCTTTTTGGCAGATAAATTGGTTTCCTGTTGGTGCAAGAGCTGAAAACAATGTGTACTGATCTGCAACGCAAGCTACACATTGCTGGCAGGATGACACAATCAATAAATTATCCTCCACCATAACGTATCGAAACATGACCCTAACATCCAGAACTTTCACCAGATCCTTCTAACCATTCAGGTGTCCAGCAACCTGAGTAGGAGGAGGTAAATTCTCCAAAAGAAAACAGAAATTTTACTATCATTATAAGGTTGCAGGTTCAAATGATACTGAAAACTCTGAGCACATAATTCAGGCTGATTATCTCAGTGCTGCAGTGGTGGAGTGCTGCATCTTCTCAGGTGAAACTTTATGTTGGAGGAATTTTCCAAATATTTTTCGCTCAACCAAAAAGATAACCTGGAGGTGACCCAATTGCTATTTGTGGAGCACACTGTGCATCAATGGCTGTTAGGCATTCTATGTTGGGCAGGGACGGTAGTGTAACGGTTAGCGTAACGCTATTACAGCACCAACAACCCAGGTTCAATTCCGGCCGCTGTCTGTAAGGAGTTTATACATTCTCCCTGTGTCTGCGTGAGTTTCCTCCAGGTGCTCCAGTTTCCTCCCACATTCCAAAGACGTACGGGTAAGGAAGTTTTGGGCATGCTATGTTGGCGTCGGAAGCATGGCGACACTTGCGGGCTGCCCCCAGAACACTCTACGCAAAGGATGCATTTCACTGTGTGTTTCGACGTACATGTGACGAATAAAGATCTTATCTCATGATACTACATTTCAAATAGGACTTCACTGGATCCAAATATTCTGATGATGTGAAAAAGGCAAAAGCCCACAGTTTACGAAAATGCTTACCTCAAACTTTTCGGTCTCTACAAATGAGTCCATCATCCCTGTATAGCACTGTAACAGGCGGTTCCCCAGGTCACTGGGATGCATGTTCAAATCTCCACCCAAAATTGTGACATCAGCTGTTTTGCCTGTATGGCTGAGAAACAAAGAAAGAAGTGCTGAAAGGGTTCACTGGAAGGGTCCAGTTCGGATCAGTGTCGCTGGCATTGCACACTCCTTACCGTATGAACTGCCCCAGCTCCCAAGCCTGTAGCAAACGGTGGGGGAGATAGTCATCCTTTTCCCTGCAATACTCTGCGTGAAGCTGCGGGAGAGAAGAGCCACATTTGATCCTGAACTCAGGACAGTTCAGCTTTCACCCTGCAGCAACATCCTACACCAGCAGCAGCGAGGTCAAAGTGTCGGGATGGGTAGGAGTTTAGTGAGGAGCTGGAGAAGGGAAGGTAGGGGCGGAAACGTGTGGAGCGAGGGGATACACAGAAGAGTGATGGGATGCATGGGTGAAGAGGACGGAGTGGGAGAGCAGCAAGAGAGGCAGAGTGGGTGAGTACTATACTAATGGATAGAAAGTCCAGGCAGAAGTGGTAACGTAGGCTGAAATGAGAGTGAGGTGATGTTTTTTTTGAAAAAAGGAAACCTAAGCACAACAAGGAAGCCACATGAAATGGCAGCAAGGAGCAGACATAGAGCAAGCTGTGCAATTGCATACACGAGCAAGTGCCAAAGGTGGTATCCTGTTATGTTCCTGTTCACCCTGACACAATCACCTCACACTTAGCCACCACTTACATGAGTCACATAAACATGGACGATGATGCCTTGGACCTTCAGAATGACCAGGCCAACAGATTTCCCACCAAACCAGTCGCCATGGTGCAACTAGAAGACAGAAGGATTATGGATTTTTTTTTTTAATCACTGTAGAAATGCTGTCCTTTAACCATGCACATTACAAGTGCTCAACTCAACTTGAAGCTTTGCTTTGTTACAGATTTCAGAGCTGCATACAGTCCATGGAACGACATCAAGTTAAAATCTAACACGCTGTCTGTAATCAGAATTATTCATTAGACTCGCTGACAAAATGTTCAGGGCAAGACATCAAGATTCTTTTCTTCTGATCTTTTCTTCTAAGTTTTCTCCCTCATCCTCAGACTGGCAATTCCATGGAAACAAGTCACATGTGAGCATATTAGCCAAGTACTCTTTGTGCAAGACTGGACTTTAAATCCAGACAGGCTTTTAGTAGAGTGAGGTGCAGGCAGGAGATAATGTTCAGATGCATCACATGACAATCAGGGATTCTCAATTCAGCACAATTTCTATTCCTTTGGCCGTTTATTTGTTTTTGTTCCCTCAACCAGCTGAGCGAGAGCACTTTAAAACCAGTGTGTGGAAATACATGGAATAAACAGGGGAATAATCAAGAAACAGCTTCTATTGATTAAAAGCTTGCTTTTAATTTTTCTGGTAACTCTTGCCCCATACCTTGTAAGGATAGCCATTCAAGGAGTAGCGGTAGAGGAAAGAGTCGGTTATTCTGTATCTGGAGAAGACACACAGTCCGCTTCCTATGGCCCCGCTGAAAGAGAGCCAACAGATCACATGCACAGTGGCTTAATGACAGTGCACGGTCACACCAATTCACATTAGTCACTACATGGATTTCTGAATTAGTCTGACCTCATTCTGCTGTTAAAAATTAGATATATAAATATAAATCATTACATGATCCATCCACTGTGCGAAACTGAGACATTGTTGGCATCGTGATGTACTATTAACTCGTTAGGAACATCTTGCTATCTACAGACTGCCAGCAGGTCCCCACTGAGAAGCACTAATTGACAAGAAAGGTCTTAAATATCCTTTTCCTTTCAGAAAATCCTTGTGGGCCAGGGAGAGCAGGAATGCATCGCCGCCTCCGCCTCCACTGTTAACTCGCCACCTCCCTCATGATCAGGTCCCAGGGTGTCCATCTCGATCACATCCCGTCCAGAGCCTTCCTAAAGATGGCTGCAGCCCGCTGCTGTCAAATTCCCTCTCATGGTTCTAGATAGGCAGTGAATTGATCAGCTCTTGGACAGGATATCAGGGCCACTGGAAGCTACGCCAGTAACAGTACCTTGATACCCCGTGTCCTCAAAATCTGTAGGTGCACCGCCCATTTCAATCTCAAGCCCACCATCCACACATCTCTTAAAATTAGGCCCGCTGTGTTGCGGGCACGGCTTTGGAGATGCATTCTGTAATAACCTTATCCTCTGTGCTCACACCTACTGCATGTCATAAGCAACTGAAAGGGTCACAGGGAATATAATGGGAGACTCCAAGTGGAGCAGAGCGCAGTTTTGCAGTAAATCTTATGCACTCTGCCACAGAATGTTGAGGTTGGTTCACCACACAAGGAAAAGGAGAAGGCAGCCATTTCCAGTACCAAGCTTCTCCTAAATTCCTGCGAATGTGGGCCCAAACTCCTCAATCATTCCTCATAACACCACCTCTTCATGCTAGTAATCAACCTCATGAGCATTCTCTGAACAGCTTCCACTGCAATAAGTCCCTCAAATATCATCAAAACCATACATAGCACTCCAGGTGTGATCTCACCAACATGCTGCACCATCGCAGTGACTTCTCGACTTCTGTACGCCATCACCTATTTCCCATCCTAATTACTAGCTGTACCTGCAAATTAACTTTGTGCTTCATGTACGAGGACACCAGGTCCCTCTGTAACTGCAGGATTCCCTATTCTCTCTCCATGTACACAATATTCTGTTTTTCCATTCTTCCCACCAAGTTGGAGCAATACACTTTTTGCAACATTACATTCCAGCTGCCAGACTTGCTAAAGCTATGCATATCCCTTTGTAGACTGTTTCCTCCTCACCATTTGCTTTTACAGCCAACTTTGTACTGTCATTAAATTTGGCAATAGTACATTCAGTCCCTTCATGTGAATCAATAACAAAAGTTGTAAATGGTTGTGGGCCTGGCACTGATCTTTGCGGCAAACCACTAGTTACAGCCTGCCAATCTGAAAACGACTGATTATCCTCTCTCTGTTTTCCATTAATGAGTAAACTCATAATCCATGTAATTACTCAAAAGCCATGACGTATTGTTCAGTAAACTTTTATGAGGCAGCTTATCAAATAGCTTTTGAAAATTTAAACACATTTACTGGTTCCCCTTTACCCAGCCATTCAGTCTGTGATTCTGGCTGTTAACAGAGAACAGCTGTATCTTTATATCTACTTTGTTCTGATGGAAGCTGTCTCCTTATATCTAGTGAATATAAGGAGATGGTTCAGTTATCATTAAGCTCAATTATCGATAGAGGCCATCTCTTTATCTTCATCGTTCTCTGTTGCAGAAAGGGGCCACTGTTACGGCTGAAAAACAAGCATTATAATGAGCAAAAAATGCTGGAAGTGCATAACATCTCTTGTTTTTAATATTACAGTTAATGAGGGCCATGTACCCAATGGTCTGACATTAACAAAGGGAGTAATCTTAACCTCAAACAATTCAAATTAATAGCACTCTGGGTTCCGGTTAACACTGCATCATTTAATTTCTAAGTCAGTCTAGCTGCATCCTTCTGTAGCCAGTTAATGTGCTCATTTGTCAATCTCTCCAACAGATATAACTGCATACCTCCTGAAGTACACTGAATACGGCTGGGCACTTGTCAACTTGTTTCTCAAGAAGTGATAGTCCTGCTCACTCCATACCTAAAAGCAAAATAATAGTCTTATTCTTTTGCTGTTTTTCTCCCCCCCCCTCCCCCCCACCGAAAGCAGAAGCACATGATCTATGCTGACCCCCACGACAGGGGCACTGGGAAGCATGGAACTAATGAAAGTTTGAATAACAGGGTAGAAAGTTAAATTAAAGTTCCATTTGTTCCCTGGTTTCACATTTGCAGTCCAAAGATACTGGTCAAAGAAATGGTTAATACCTTTTCAATTCCAGCATCAAAAACAGATCAGCTGAAATCAATGACCTTATTTGTGGGGCCCTTCTGTGCATTCACTACTGTGCTCAACTACAGAAGTCTCAGCACTCAAACATAGTTAATTCTGCCTGAAATGTTTATCTTCATTCTCAGGAACTTCTCTACAGTCATGTGCGTATACAATCTTAGGGAAAGGTTTTCTGTTTGCAATAGAGACAGAAGAACCAGGGATTCAACTCGAAACATTGACAATCCCTTCCCCCACAGATGCTGCTCGACCCGCTGAGTTCTTCCAGTGGATTGTTTGTTGCCTCTGTTTTGTCGTGCTTAACCATTTTCCTCAGTCACCTTATGTCTTCTCCACAGTGACATGGAGGCAGATTCGAAGCCTTCGCCCACCTTTGCAGCCCTGATAGTATGATACTAATTGAAAGGGAGCTGAATTTCAGAAAAAGCCTTGATGAAATATAAAAGCTCTTACAATATTTATAGGTGTAAACCCCCTCACAGTGCAGAGTGGGGAAGCTAGTAGAACTGCTGCATCACAGCGCCAGAGACCTGGTTCAATCCTTACGCTGGGTCCTGTCTGTGTGGAGTTTCCTCTGGGTGCTTGTCCTGGTTTCCTCTCACATCTTAAAGACACGCACATTGGTGGGTTAATTGCCCTTAGGGTGCAGGTGAGTGATAAGATCAGGGGGGAGTGATGACAATATGGGGAGAATTAAAATAATGGGATTAATGCAGGATTAGAGTAAATGGATGGTCGATGGTTGAAGCAGACTTCGTGAGCCAATGGACCTATTTACATCTTGTGTCTCTCTATGACACATGTTCTATTACTTACTATGAACAAAGCCCCTAATGCTCTGAAACAGTGTTCAGATTGATTCATACCCAGTAATATCAGGGGAGCAACGCACAAAGTGCTGGAGGAACTCAGCCAGTCAGGTTTCATCAATGGAGGGAAAGGGACAGTCGACGTTTCAGGTCGAGACCCTTCATCTGGATGGAGTTCCTTCAGCACTTTGTGTGTTGTTCCAAATTGCAATGTCTGCAATCTCTTGTGTCTCCAATATCAGGGGAGATCTGCCATTAGAGTTCACACAAGCTATAACGAGTATGCTGTGGTTGTAAAATGATTTGGCTGACACAAGCAAGCTATCTTCCCAAACTTCAAACTAACAATTAGAACCAGACTATGTAACTGAGATTTTAAAAAAAGGTCAGATCAAGGGCACTGCCTGCCATCCGCTGCTCACTGTTCTGCTCACTCCAACCTTTGCATCTGCACACTGGGACACAGGTGTATTTGATCTGCTGCTCTGCCACTGGACTCACTGGAGTCCAGCTGTGGGGCAAACACACACAGAAGAGAGGGGTTAGGTGCACAGCATCCCATCGCTCAGTTCTATAATGAGGATATCTAACATAAGAAGCACAAACCTATTCAAATAAATAAATGGGGTGCCTGAGACAGTAAGTGGAGTTGAGCAGTTTACCCATTTTCATTTACTTTATATTTCAATTATTACCCAGGATCTTATTTCAGAATCAGGAATGTTTCAACAGCTTTTACGTGTTTCTCACTCTGAGACATTTAAAGACAGTTCTAATGATCCATGACAACTGTAAGTTGACAATTCTGGGGTCTGGCTACAGGATCTGAGGTCCCAGGTTCTCATAGCCTACCACACTTTGTGAGGCAAGTCTTGGGCTTGGAAGGTCAGCTTCACCGGACTTCCATTTCCAAAAAAGGTTCATGCCATCAAGTGGAGAGGATAGGCAGGGAGCCAGATCTAGGACAATCCAGCTCAAAGTCTTTACTGAATTGCCCAGTTGTTGGCGAGCTCAAAGTATTGCTAGGAGTGCAACTGTAATTGTTTTTTAGTCATGGAAAATGTTCGTATTTATTTACTACTGATGGTTGCCTTCTGTAATGGGTGTCGGAGGATTGATCATATGTACTTTTGTTTACCAGGGTTCTTTTCAATGAGAAAATTGGAAACAGGAAACTATATCCCATAACTTACCTGACACAGCAAGACTTAAAAACTGTGATTATGCAAACATTAGTAATTTAACAACAAATTTTCCCAACTCCAAGGAGATTCTCACCCACTGAAATTGGCCACTTTGACTTCTTCAAGCAGTTAAGACTCAGCAGTGTTATAGTATATAGATCCCAACAACCTAGATACAATCCTAGGAGTTTTTAAAGATTGTGTCTGTTCCAATTTTGTCTTCTTTTCTCTACATTGTCCATGTAGGTGGACCACAAAGGACTCCAAGCAGCTGACTGAAAACCAGAAGGGCAAACAGATTGCTGAACACAGTAGGAAAGATAATAGTGGGGAAATGAAACCTACCTCCTGCAGGAGGACCACATCATACTTCTCCTGACTCAATAACTGGACAATCATTTCATAGCGCTCCCTGCAGTGCTTGCTGACGTAGCGGATTCCCCTGTAACAAAGGTAGGGCACAGTGAGAACAGATCGTTTGGTATATAGTATATTACAACAATACCTCTTGCAATTGAAGACTTGTACATCAAAGACAGCGGAGCTCAACAATCTATGCCTCT
Source organism: Pristis pectinata (assembly GCF_009764475.1). Lineage (NCBI taxonomy): Eukaryota > Metazoa > Chordata > Chondrichthyes > Rhinopristiformes > Pristidae > Pristis > Pristis pectinata. Next base: position 32,582,228 of record NC_067424.1, read on the forward strand.
GCAAAACATACAAGTAGGGTTTTAGTACACAAGAAGTGCTGGAGGAACTTCCCCCACCTTCTTATTCTGGCTTCTGCCCTCTTTCTTTCCAGTCCTGATGAAGGGTCTCGGCCCAAAACGTCGACTGTTTATTTCCCTTTGTGGATGCTGCCCGACCTGCTGAGTTCCTCCAGCACTTTTTGTGTATTGTTCCAGATTCCAGCATCTGCAGAATTTCTTGCGTCTCCAAGTAGGTTTTTAAGCCAGATATGATAAACCAAAAGGTGAAACAGAGATGCTATTGTAAACACACCGAACCTCTTATAGCAGTGGGCTTGGCTTCCAGAGCCTTTTCCCTCCACTTAGACTAGACCCAAGGAGAATTACGTTTCCTAAGGAACTGATGGGTTGTTGCATTTTAGAAATTTCTAAAGGGCCTGAAAGAGAAACTGACACAGGGACCTCTTTTTCTTTTCACCCAAAGGTACCGAGGCATGCTAGTCTTTGACAATTTTTCATTACCTTACTCAAGTGGCCATTCAGATTGCAACAAAGATAATGATAAAACTAGTGCACTATTGAGCAAGCCAGACTCTTCCAATAACTATGCACACCTCTATTCTATTAGGGTTCAAGGCAAGGTCTAGGGATTGACCAAGCTATCTGACTCCTTTGCTCAGGAACCTCGTCTAATCATTTTCCCACCCAGCCCAAGGGCATCAGAGCCAGTTGTTGACCTCACATTCCCACCCAGGCTGAGGGCTGATAACCCTGCAAATATACTGGATGAAACCAGGGACCTTCCTCGTCTGCAAGGCCAAGTATCAAACTGCTAGTGAAATCACGAACTGTTGAATATTATTCTTAAATTTTACATGCTAATTAATAGAAGGGAGCCTATAACAATTAAAATCCATATCAAGGTTGTTAAGGAATTTACCCCTTATTTCTCAACTGTTCGTAACTACTTCAATGTTCAGACTGCAGTTTTACTCACACCAATCCTGAATTTATTCTCTTTATCAGAATCCCACCCTACACTTGTTTGCCCTACTCTCCTTTCCCACATATTAGTGCTCACAGCCCCTTTGAGCATGTTTAGATTCCATTTTGTATATAGATTGGTAAATTGGTACATGTGACAATAATAAACCAAGGTCCAGTGAAAAACTTTGTGTTTTGCATGTCATCCATACAGATCATTTCATCACATCGAGGGAATACAAGGGAAACAATAACAGAATGCAGAATAAAGTGTTACAGTTACAGAGAAAGTGCAGTGCAGGTGGACAATAAAGTGCAAGGCCATGATGAGGTAGATTGTCAGGTCAAGAGTCCACCTTATCGTACTTGGGGACCATTTAATAGCCTTATAATGGGGGGGGGGGGGAGAGAAAATGTTGGGGTGTGGGTAGGGTCTTCGATTACGTTGGCTGCTTTACCGAGGCAGCGAGAAGTGTAGACAGACTCCATGGAGGGGAGGCTATTTTCTGTGATTTGCTGAGCTGTGTCCACAACTCCCTGCAGTTTCTTGTGGTCTCGGGCAGAGCAGTTGCCACACCAAGCCATGATGTATCCAGATAGGATGCTTTCTATGGTGCATCTATGAAAATCGGCAGGGGTCAAAGGGGACATGCCAAATTTCTTTACCTCCTGAGGAAGTAGAGGTGCTGGTGTGCTTTCTTGCCCACGGCATCTATGTGGTTAGACCAGGACAGGCTATTGATGTTCCTTAGAACTTGAAACTCTCAACCCTCCTGACCTCAGCACCGTTGATGTAAAGAGGAGCATGTGCACAGCCCCACTTCCTTAAGTCCATGACCAGCTGACATTTGTTTTGCTGACTTTGAGGAAAAGGTTGTTGTTACTATGTTAACACTATGATACTAAGCTCTCCATTTCCTTCCTGTACTCTGACATTGTTATTTGAGATTCGGCCCACTATGGTGGTGTCACCTGCAAACTTGTAGATGGAGTTAGAGCAGAGCATGGCCAAGCAGTCATGAGCGTATAGGGAGTAGAGTAGTGGGGGCTGAGGACGCAGCCTTGTGGAGCACCAGTGTTGAGAATAATCGTGCTGGAGGTGTTACTGCCTATCCTTACTGATTGTGGTCTGTTGGTCAGGAAGTCAAAGATTACATTGCAAATGGAGGTGTTGAGTCCCAGGTCTAGGATCTTGGAGATGAGTTTGCTTGGAATTATAGTATCGAAAGTGGAGCTGCAGTCAATAGACAATAGTCTAATGCAAGTGCGTTTACTGTCCAGATGCTCCAGAGTTGAGCGTAGGGGCAGGGAGATGGTGTTTGTTGTGGACCTGTGTTTGGTGACAGGTAAATTGCAGTGGGTTAAGGTTGTCTGGGAGGCTGGAGTTAATGCATGCCATGACCAGCCTCTCAAAGCACTTCATGAAGGTGGATGTCAGAGCCACCAGGTGGTAATCATTAAGCAGAGTTACCTTGTTTTTCTCAGGTACCAGGATGATAGTGGTCTTCTTATAGCAGGTGGGAACCTCAGACTGAAGTAGGGAGAGGTTAAAAATGTCTGCAAACACCCCCATCAGCTGATTTGTGCAGGATCTAAGGACATGGCCATATCCTTAGCTTGTTTGTTTGCTTGTTGGATTTTGCTCGTGGTCTTACTCTATTCTTTGTGCACCCAGTTACGGTCATATCCTATGATTCTCATTGTACTTTGTGCAGATGCGGAAGTTGGGACGATGCAATGGGTCTTGTTGCACAAGAGGAAAACAGACTGCAGGTGATAAGGACGAGCAGTGAGGTGGCAATAGAAACAGCACACTCAAGGCTGATGAGTCTGCAGATTGAAACTCTGGCTATTCTTAGGCAATATTCACAGCAATCAGAAAGGAGAGCTGCCAATCAAATGCAGCCTCCTTGTCCCCTCTTTGAATTCCATTAGCAGCAAGTCGTTGCTAACGCAGAGACTTCCTTTTAATTTTTTCTAAGGTAACTCTTCTGACAAATGCAGGACACTACCATGAAAGATTCACATCACACGTTTTTTTCTTAATGCTTGCCTGCAAGTCTGTGCAAATTCATTTCTGTTCTATAATTAGAGGCATTAGAGATTTTCAACAAGTTGGTTGGTAATCACACCTTCAGCCTTATAAATCAGACACTGTCTGGGCTGTTTGGGGATTGGGGCAATGGGGGAAAAAAAATGGGGTCAGAGATCAGCCTACAGTCCAATTCAGGATTGTCAATCTTCTGTACAAGCCGATCTCCACTCAATGACAAAAGAAATAGAAAAGCAAGACTGTCAGATCCAAACTGTGTAGGACCAGCTAACACTGCAACATTTAATGCAATTTAATAGGACTCAAAATGCAGTCGGTCCCTGTTCTGCACGCAGAATGAGCAGCTGTTCACAGAAGACAGACCCAAAGATGTCATGTTTCCTGCCTTTACCAACAAAGCTGGTACACGATTTCACAACTACAATAAAGACGAATGCTACACCTTTCTGAATCGTCAACTCAGCAGCAATTAAAGGTTAGCTGTGGACATCCTCCATTCTATTTTGAAGCTGCAGTCAAACAGCTTTTTGCCACATAACCCAACCATGGACTAAGCTGAATCTTCCAAAATTTTAGACAGTCATTAATAAATCCACCAAGGAGAAACGTCTTTATCCAGAGCATCTCTAACACATGGAATTTGCTACCAGAGGAGCAGATGAGATGATTAACACAGATGCATTTAGGGGAAACTACATAGGCACTTGAAGAAAGGAATAAAAGATGTGTTAAAGGGGTGATGCAAGTGAGGCAGGAGGTAGTTCAGATGGAGCAGAAACCATTTGGAACAGAATGTCTATACTTCTCACTGCCTCTGAAAAGCAGCCAGCATAATCCAAGACTCCTCCCACCCCAGACATTCTCTCTTCTCCCCCCTTCCATCGGGCAGAAGATACAAAAGCTTAAAAACACGCACCACCAGACTCAAGGACAGCTTTTATCTCACTGTTATAAGACTCTTGAATGGACTTCCTGTACTTTAATAATGAACTCTTGACCTCACAATCTACCTTGTAATGACCCTTACATCTTGTTTACCTGCACTGCATTTTCTCTGTAACTGCAGCACCATATTCTGCATTGTTATTGCTTTCACCTTGTACTACCTCAATGTACTTATGTTTTGAAATGATCTGTATAGATGGCATGCAAAACTAAGTCTTTCACTGTATCCTAGTACGTGACAATAACAAACCAATTCCATATGGAGCTAGCAGTCCATTTCTCTGCTGTAGATTCTATGCAATCTGAGATAAATACATGGTTCCATCAGTGATGTACTTTGAACAATAACTGCAGACAGAACTCATCGACTGGTTTTAAAAGGAAGTAGTGCAGCAATGGGTTACAGCATGGTGCCCATACTTTTCCCTTCCTGTTTCACCCAATCACATGAAACTGCAAGCAGACTTGCAAAGTTTGTGTTGCTGTGGTTGTTGGGAATAAGTTTCATATATCAGACATTTTTTGGGATATGGGTGTCACTGGGAAGGCCAGCACACCTCCTCCTCAGAGAAGGTGGTCGTGAGCTGCTGCCTTGAATCGCTGGTGAACCTACTTCCACAATGCAGTTCGGTGGGGAGTTGCAGGGTTTGGACCCAGTGGCAATGAAGGTACTGTAGTGGCCCGTACTCACGGAATTTGAACCGCCATCGGCGGCTGCGCATCGTAGACTAACCGCGGGGCAGGTCTTCCGGTAGGAACCTTACGTCACGTCCGCCGTAGAGGCTCTCGGGTACTTTTGGGCGTGCGTTTTACTTGTCTCAGTTAAGTGTGCTCCGGTTCAGCCTCCACATCTGAGTTTTCCTTTCAGCAACGTGCCACGTTTGGCTACATTTGGTGACCCTGACGCTTCCAGACGGCATCTGGAACCCGCGACATGAATTCCAACAACTTGCACAACGCAGTCTCACTCAAGCTCCCGACTTTCTGGGTCACTCAGCCCCATGTTTGGTTCAAGCAGGCTGAGGCCCAGTTCAGTATCAGAGGCATTACAGCCGATGCCACGTGGTACTACTACGTGGTCAGCATGCTCGACCAGGACATGGCAGGCTGGATCATCAACTTCCTGCACCAATGGAGGACAGGTACGTTAAGATCAAGGCACTCCTCATCTGCACTTTCGGACTCTCCCACCGCGAACGAGCCGCGCAGCTTCTGCACATGGATGGCCTGGGTGAATGCAAGCCATCCGAGCTGATGGACGGCATGCTGGCGCTCATGGATGGCCATATGCCCTGCCTTTTATTCGAGCAGTTGTTCCTCGAGCAACTGCCAGGGGACATTTGCCTCCTCCTCGCGGGTGAAGATTTCAGTGACCTGTGCAGCCTCGCGGCCAGGGCGGACATTTTGTGGCAGAGTAAGCAGCAGGGAGCGGCTTCCATCTGCCTAACCACGACCGCGCAGCCTAAGGCCAAGACCCCACAACCGAAGCCACTGAGACCCACGGGGGACAAGGATGAGGGTTCAGATCAATGGTGTTTTTACCATCAGAGATTGTGGTCAAACACGCGCCGCTGCCGTCCACCGTGTACCTTTCCGGGAAACGCTGGGGCCAGCCGTCGCTACTGGCTTCGACGGCTGGCCATTCCGACAGCCTCCTGTTCCTTTGGGGCTGACACTCCAGGTGACATTTCCTGATGGACACCGGGGCCGAAATCCGTGTCCTCCCCCCCCCCCCCCCCCACATGGACACCCGTAACGTGGCCCCAGGGCCCAACCTCACCGCTGCGAATGGCACCACCATCCGGACGTACGGCTCGCGTACCATCCCGCTGCGTTTCGGGCCCAGCTGTTTTACCTGGACCTTCACTGTAGCAGCGGTGTCACGGCCGTTACTAGGGGCGGATTTCCTATGGGCCAACCGTCTTCTGGTCGACCTGAAGGGCCGGCGTTTGGTCCACGCTGAGACATTCCAGACCTTCCAGCTCGGAGAAGCCCAGTTCCTGGCCCTCCAGCTAGACTCCGTCACACTCTCAGGTGATGAGTTCGCCAGGCTGCTGGCGGATTTCCCCTCCATCATCACCCCACAGTTCTCCACTACCGGTCCCAAGCACGGCGTGCAGCACCACATCCCCACACAAGGACTACTGCTGCACGCCCGAGCCCGTAGGCTCCCACCTGACAAGCTCCACCTCGCCAAGGTGGAGTTCCCTAAGATGGAGAAGATAGGGATCATCCGCCGCTCGGACAGCCCTTGGGCATCTCCGCTGCACACGGTGCCCAAGTCTGTAGGAGGTTGGAGGCCCTGCGGGAACTACAGGAGACTCAATGACGCCACAACTGCTGACCGATACCCGTTGCCCCACATCCAGGATTTCACGGCAAACCTCCATGGGGCGACCATCTTTTCAAAAATCGATCTGGTCCGGGGGTACCATCAGATCCCTGTGCACCCCAACAATGTGCCCAAGAGAGCTCTCATCACCCCCTTCGGGTTGTTCGAATTCCTAAGGATGTCTTTCGGCCTCAAGAACGCTGCCCAGACTTTCCAGAGGCTTATGGACTCGGTGGGGTGAGGCCTGGATTTCGTCTTCATCTACCTAGACAATATCCTGGTGGCCAGCAAGTCACGTAAAGAGCATGTGGCACATTTGCACCAACTCTGCCAGTGCCTGAGCGACCACGGACTGGCAATCAACCCGGTGAAGTGCCAGTTCGGGCTGACGGAGATCGACTTCTTGGGCCACAGGGTCAACCAGCATGAAGCCACCCCTCTACCAGACAAGGTCCAGGCCATCCGCCAGTTTCCCAAACCCAGCACGGTCAAGGGCCTGCAAGAGTTTGTGGGGATGGTAAATTTCTACCATTGGTTCGTGCTGGTGGCGGCGCGCATCATGAGACCCTTGTTCGGTCTGATGGCCAGCAAGGCCAAAGAGGTGGCATGGGACGCAGAGTCCACGGAGGCTTTCGAGCGGGCCAAAGAGGCGTTGGCGAGGGCGGCCCTCCTAGTACACCCGAGAGTCGATGTACCCACAGCGCTCACAGTCAACGCTTCCAACACGGCGGTTGGCGGAGTCCTGGAGCAGCTTGTCGAGGGCCAGTGGCGACTGCTCACCTTTTTCAGCCAACACCTGTGACCACCGGAGGTTAAGTTCAACGCTTTTGACAGGGAGTTGCTAGTGCTCTACCTAGCTATCCGGCACTTCCGGTATTTCCTCGAAGGAAGGGATTTCACTGTGTATACAGACCACAAGCCCCTCACCTTCGCCCTTGCAAAGGTATCGGACCCATGGTCGGCTCGGCAGCAGAGGCACCTCTCCTTTATTTCGGAGTTCACCACAGATGTCCATCACATCACAGGGAAGAACAACGTGGTCGCTGACACGCTGTCCCGCCCCCGCATCCATTCAGTCATCACCACAGCCCCAGGGATTGACTACACGGCGCTGGCGCTGGCGCAGGCGCGACAAGCGAACACAGAGATCCCAGCCTACCGCACCGCCGTTTCAGGACTCCAGTTGGAGGACGTCCCCATTGGCCCGACAGCGGTTTGGCTCCTATGCGACACGTCTACTGGCAGACCTCGGCCTGTGGTACCAGCAGCATGGAGGCAACGGGTGTTCAACATGCTACACGGCCTGGCCCACCCGTCCATCCGGGCGTCTATCAAATTGGTAACGGACAAATTCGTTTGGCACGGTTTGCGCAAGCAGGTCGGACACTGGGCTAGGATCTGCGTACACTGCCAGACTGTCAAAGTCCAGTGGCATGTGAAGGCCCCCCTCCAGCAGTTCCAGCCGACGCTCGGGAGGCTTCAGCACATCCACGTGGACATCGTCTGCCCCCTGCCCGTCTCCCAGGGCACCAGATATATCTTTACTATGGTCGACAGGTTCACAAGATGGCGGGAGGCCGTGCCACTAGCAGACATGTCCACCGAATCCTGCGCCAGGATGCTCATCACAAACTGGATTGCCAGGTTCGGACTCCCAGCGGACATCACCTCCAACAGAGGGGAACAGTTCACGTCAGGTTTGTGGACAGCACTGGCGCAGCTCCTGGGCAGCCGGTTACATCACACCATGGCGTACCACCCACAGTCCAATGGTTTGGTCGAGTGATTCCACAGGCACCTTAAGTCAGCCCTGATGGCGTGCCTCAGAGGGCCCAACTGGAGAGATGAGCTCCCCTGGGTTTTACTGGGCATCCACAAGGCACCCAAGGAGGACCTGGGCACCTCCTTGGCGGAGTTAGTCTCTGGCACTCCCCTGACGGTCCCGGGCGAGTTCGTGCCAGAGGCCCAAGGTCCAGCAGGGATGCTGGCAGACGTGCTGACGAGGCTGCGGGACAAGGTAGGGACCCTGGCACCAGTTCCGACCTCCAGACATGGCACTGCACCGTCCTTTATCCCTAAGGACCTCCGGGACTGTGAGTACGTTTTCATTCACAGGGGCATGCACAAGTCACCTCTACAGAGGCCGTACAAAGGATCCTTCAAGGTGATCCGGCACAACGGATCTACGTGTGTTGCGGAGGTGGGTGGCCGCAAGGAGACTTTCACAGTGGACCGCCTCAAACCAGTGCATTTGGACATTGAGCAGCTGGTGAAGGTACCCTCACTGCAGCGGTAGGGCAGGCCACCCGAGAGGGAGAGACAGACTCGGGGGTCCCATGTCCCTGATGGACGTTTCGTGCGGGTGGGGGTGGTGTAGTGGCCGGTACTCACGGAACTCAAACCGCCATCGGCGGACGCGCAGGACCGCGTCGTAGACTAAGCATGGGGCAGGCCTTCCGGCAGGAACCTTACGTCACATCCGCCGGAGAGGCTCTAGGGTATTTTTGTGCGCATGCGCACGTTTTACATCGGGGACGTTTTACTCAGTAAAGTGTGCTCCGGTTCAGCCTCCATGTCTCTGAGTCTTCCTTTCAGCAATGCGCTGTGTTCGGCTACGGTACAACAATACATTTCCAGGTTAGGAAGGGAATCGGGATGTGGTGTGGCTCCTTTATGCCATTGCCCTTGTCCTCCTTGACACTAGCTGCTTTGAGGTAGGTTTGGGAAATGCTGCTGGAGTAGCCTAATCCAGTGACAGTGGTGCTTTTTGTAGATGGCACACACTGTGGTGGCACACACCATGGTGATGATGTGCCAGTGGTGAAAGGAATGACTATAGGGTAGTGATGGAGTACTAATCAAGCTGCTACCACCATATTGCACAGAAGGATTAAAATACACATTTAAAGCACTTGGGAAAAACACCCTGCAATAAAATGTTAACTCATAGAACTACAGCACAGAAAGAATCATTTCAACCATGGTGATTGTTCTGGAGATTTGAAAGCTTTTCAATCCATCTCAATTCTCCCTTCTTTCCCCATACTTTGCAAATTTTTGATTTACAAGAACACACCAAATATCCCTCTGAAAGCCATTACTGTATTGGTTTCAAATAGAAATAGAAAATGCTGGAAATACTTAACAGGTGAGCAGCATCTGTGCAGAGGAACAAGAGTTATCCTTTTCATCAGAACTCTTTCATTAGGTTCTGACAAAAGGTTACCAAACACAAAAAGGTAACCCTGATTCTTTCTCCACAGATGCTGCCCAATTTGCTGAGTATTCTTAATTTTTAATCCATAACGTTTTGCTTTTATGATATTGAATTTTCTTCCAACGCCCTTGCAGTCAATGCAATTACGATCCTAATAACCTACTCTTTATCTTCCGTTTGGTCCTTTGCCAATTATCTGGAGAATTTGATAAACTTTCTTTTCACATGTAAAACTATACAGGAAGATGCAAGAAGTGAATACATTGAGCACAAGACTGACGCAGGAGAATCAAGGAAATGTTTGAGAGAACTGGTCACAATCTTTTAAAATGATCACAGTGTAATTTGAACAGATTGCTCTGCACTGTAAACAGCTGTAAAACACCGAGCCTTACCAGCAATTGAGAGTGAACACTCTGAACCTTGCAGCCAGTGACTCCGACATGGTACCAGGTTAACAAGGACAAACTCTGCAGACACTAAAAAAAACACAAAAAGATGTTTGCATTTTTGAAGCATATGGCCTCTGTTTATCTGATACAGCATGCAAGACAGCACAAACCTTTGACAGTTTACTTCACAGCTCACGCCAATTTTCACCGAAAGCTGGATCTCTTCCCCTTCCCTCCACTTAAAATGCTAATGTGTAAAATGACATCAATTTTTTTGTAACGTACATTCACCCACATTACCCTTTGATATCATGCCTTACATTCACCTTTCTTTGCTCTATTTTTCCTAATACCTGGGACTGGGTAGAGACACTCAGATTCCTTAAAGATGCCGATGAACACTCAACCCACCAGTGGGGCAATATTTCCCCAACCTATCCCTTTCCTCCACCATTTTCCTCACAGGCAACATTCATCGCCGTCGAACGAAGTTCTTGGATTTCACATCAAGCACTGGTTTAAAATTACATCATTCCACACAATCTCCGCTTCTTTGGGAAGTGCTGCTTGAGCTCTTCTCCACAGTACCGAGCCTCTAGTCTCCTCAAGCCCAACCCTCTCCCCTGTTATTAGTCAATAGTGCAGCATTGGGGCTACACTATTTGAATCCAAAAGATCACTGGTTTCCCCATCCAACCACTGCAGGATCCCGGCACATCCTTCCTGCATTGCTTTACCGCGTATCCTCTTCCATCAACGATGCTGACGCTGTTGAAATTACTTCGTGGAAGAACCTGTGCCTAAAAGTACACAAGGGCTGAAAGTAAAAAACAAACTGCTGGAGGAACTCGGCAGGACAGGCAGCATCCCCGTGTGTCTGCGTGGGTTTCCTACGGGTGCTCCGGTTTCCTCCCACATTCCAAAAAGACGTACGGGTTAGGAGTTGTGGGCGTGCTCTGTTGGCGCCAGAAGCGTGGCGACACTTGCGGGCTGCCCCCAGCACATTCTCAGTCACGCAAAAAGATGCATTTCACTGTGCGTTTCATGTGACTAATAAATAAATATCTTATCTTAAATGGACAATTGATGTTTTGGGTCGAGACCCTTCATCTGGACTGAAGGAGTACAGGGGAAATGACCAGTATAAAGAGGTGAGGGGGAAGGGGTGGAGCAAGTGCTGGCAGGGCGAGGAGGGGTATTTGACAGATGGAGGAGGAGAGGCTGGACATAGCAACAGAGGCTGTGAGATGATAGCCAGAGGCAACAAAAGGGCTGCAGGTAATGGAATGTGAAAGTATCATCTCAGGCTTCTGATGAAATTCTTCATATGTCGTACTTAGCAAATTCCACCATGAGTGAGATCAGCTGGAGGTGCCTCCCAAGATCTCCACCACCTGCACGACATGGAATGAATCACTCAGGAGTGTACACCATGCAGTCCATTGGAAACAAGCACACCTGACCTGACAACCAATTCCTCACTTTCTCTGGGGTGGGTCACACTCAGCCAACACATAATCGGATGGATTAAATAAAACCGCTGCTGAAAAGTCAGGACACATCGATAATTCAGAAAATAAAGATTAGTCTGACAAGAACAGTCTTTGTTCTAAGAACATAATTGTCTCAGAATTGGATTTTTCCTTTTTTAGTGCGTTAAAACATTGCGTGTACCACTGGCACCATATCACACCTGCCCTGCCACAATAAAATCATGAAACTGGTCAGATGCAGTGTGCAACAGTTCAAAGTGTCTTCTACTCAAAAAGTAGCATTAAATTGTGGCTGTGAAAGCCCCAGAGTGAACACTGTGTGAATGATCGTAGCTGCCACCTTGCAATCAGCGCAGAGTCAGCCTCTACAGCAACACACTTTCGGGCTGGCAGGGAAGAGGAGCTGGAGAGGGCATAGAGATCTCTGACTGAGATACTAAAATGTTGGTAAACGAGGTAGATGCCAGAGGGACTACCACTGGTAAAAATATCACCACCAGATATGTCAAGGTGATCTCTTCGGCATCATCAGTACCGTTCTTTAATGCTGACACATGTACATAGATCCCCCTGCCCCTCACCGCATAAACACTCATCCATCCCTACCTCCTACACACCCTCCCCATAGATGGCTGCCCTCCACCCCCACAACTTCACAAACATATATCAAGTCTGTAAGTGCATAACTAAAGAGCTATTTGCTTCATGTCCCTACAGCACCATGCCCTTAAATAATTTTGGAGACACAAGAAAGACTGTAGATGCTGGAAATCTGGAGCAACACCCAAAATGCTGGAGGAACTCAGTGGGTCAGGCAGCATCTGTGGAGGGAAATGGACGGTCGACGTTTCAGGTTGAGATCCTTCATCAGGACCGGAAAGAAACAGAAAACCTACAGCACAATTCAGGCCCTTCGGCTCACAAAGCTGTGCCGAACATGTCCCTACCTTAGAAATTACTAGGCTTACCCATAGCCCTCATTTTTCTAAGCTCCATATACCTATCCAAAAGTCTCCTGAAAGACCCTATCGTATCTGTCTCCACCACCATTGCCAGCAGCCCATTCCATGCACTCACCACTCTGAGTAAAAAACTTACCCCTGACATCTCCTCTGTATCTACTCCCCAGCACCTTAAACCCATGTCCTTTTGTGGCAACCATTTCAGCCTTGGGAAAAAGCCTCTGACTATCCACATGATCAATGCCTCCCATCACCTTATACACCTCTGTCAGGTACCCCCTCATCCTCCGTTGCTCCAAGGAGAAAAGGCTGAGTTCCCTCAACCTGCTTTCATAAGGCATGCTCCCCAATGCAGAAAGAGGGGAGATAGCCAGTATAAAAGGGTGGTGGGGGGGGGGGGGGGGGGTGGTGGAGGAGGTGAACCAAGAGCTGGCAGATGATAGGTGGATCAAGGTGAGAGATAGGCAGGTGACGGAGGGGGAGAGTGGGAGTGATGTAAGAAGCTGGGAGGTGATAGGTGGAAGGGCTGAAAAAGGTGGAATCTGATAGGAAAGAGGATAGTGGACCATGAAATAAAGGGAAGGAGGTGAGGAGGGGAACCGGAGGAAGGTGTGGGTGATGGGCAGATCAAGGGGGTGGGAGAGGCGTAAAAAGATGGGGTGATGGGGGCTAGTGGGATAAGGGAAAATGGGGAGGGGGGGGGACCCTAAACAGTCCTTCCAGGTGAGGCAGTCCCTCACATGTGAATCCATCAGTGTCATTTATTGCATCTGGTGTGGCCTCCTCTACATCAGTGAGATCTGACACAGATTGGGGGATCACTTCATTGAGCACCTTCGCTCCGTCCGCTGTAACAGCCAGGATCTCCCAGTGGCCACCCACTTCAATTCCGCTTCCCATTCCCACACCGACATGTCTGTCCACGGCCTCCCCTACTGTGCCAAGTTAAGGCTAGACACAGATTAGAGGAACAGCACCTCATATTCCACCTTGGCAGTCTCCAGCCTGGTGGCATGAACATCGATTTCTCTAACTTCCAGTAACTACTCCCCTCTGTCCCCCCTTTGTTTTCCCTTATCCCACCAGCCCCATCACCTCAATCTGCCATCACCCTCACCTTCAACCCGCTGGTTCCCCTCCTCACCTCCTCCCCTTTATTCCATGGTCCACTGTCCTCTCCGATCAGATATCATCTTCTTCAGCCCTTTGTCACTTCCACCTATCACCTCCCAGCTTCTTACATCATTCCCACTCTGCCCCCTCCCTCAGCTGCCTATCACCACCTCACCTGGATCCACCTATCACCCACCTGCTCTTGCTCCACCCCTCCCCTCACCGTCGTATACTAGCTATCTCCCCTCTTTCTCTCCAGTCCTGATGGAGGGTCTAGACTGTCCATTTCCCTCCATAGATGCTGCCTGATCCACTGTGTTCCTCCAGCATTTTGTGTGTTGCTTTAAATAATTTTGTTGTTTTTGGCCTAATATCAACATTTAAACTTAAGATCAGGTTGACAGTTCAGTCCAGTATTGGGAAAGAGGTTATACTCCAGATAATACATTAAATCATTTGCTCATAAAAATCTGATGATATTACTATCATATAATAGCGTGGGCCATTCAGGCCATTATGCTTGTGTTAGCTTTTTGAATGACTTCTACATTGTGATATACTCTTTCCCCATTGCTCTGCATTTCTTTCATATTAAATATACCTAATTCCTTTTCAACATTATTACTGAATTGTTTGTTTCCCATTTTACCCTAACAAGCACTGACTGCTCCCTTCTTCTGAAACTCATGCACCAACACCTAAAAAAACTCTTCCTCATTCTAACAGCTCTTAATTCCCAAATATCATTTTTGACCCCCAAACTGTGAAATTTCTTTTTTCCTAAAAAAGATCTCTCCACCTTGCTCTCCTTTAAGATACAATTCTAAAGCTCTCTCTTCCACCACAATTTTAGTCACTTATTCTGCAAATGTTTATGGCTCTAAGTAAGATTTTGTTTGATAGCCATTTTGTGCATCACTTTGGTGTGTTTTGATATGTTAGAAGAGCTGTATAGATACAAACTGTTATTGTCATTTCTACAAAAAAAAATCTTGGATTATCTTTCTGTACATAGAACATTAAAGAAATGTTAATGCATGGGAATATTTTTTACTGATTGACTTTTCAAGAGAGACACATGGTTTAGACTCTTTATATTTGCCCTACCGTAAAACTGATGGTTACAGGACACAAAGATGATTGGATTTAATCATAACTCCCTACTCATTAATGTCATTGCAGGGATCCACTATCATTTCCTGGTTAAATATGTCATCAACATATCACCAATAACACTCAGTAATTCAATGACTCTGACATTTTCTGTATTTAGACAGCAGGTCAGCAGTTGCCCTGGCAGTAAGTTTCATTCACTGGATCTAACAGACAGACCACTTTACACTCCTTCCCAATGCGTTCAATGGGGACTGAACTAATGCAGACTTAAAACCAGCATCGAGCCCAAGCTCACAAGAAGGACTTCCACTTACGATTTTAAAAAATCCAGAATCTCTGGAGATGGGGATAAGAAAAGAACCCAGGTCCTTAAAGGCAAGGGGGTTATTTTACAGGAAATAGCAGAGGAACAGCTGAGGTCAGCTAACTCCTGAACAGTCACAATACTGGATAGGAAGTCTAGATGCCATGGGCCTATCACAACACTGGATCTTGAGAAAATTAGTTACTTTGGCTTTCAGCCTTAAGCTGGTCTATCAGACAGATCAGAAAACCCTCTCCCAATGCTCCTAAAGAACAATTTTCATCCAAAGTAGTCATCATCTAAAAAGGCACTGTAGACTACTGGTGCCTGGAACAGTGACACAACAAGCACCTATTGGCCCATCTGTGGAAAGCCTGCAGGTCCAACATGGGCTTGATCAGCCATTTCAGAACACCCAAAACGAGAGTGCAAGCCAATCATCTTCATCCCCAAAGGACTGCCAGAGGAGAAGTTTGAGGAGAGTGAATACTTGACACAGATCACGCTGGAGGCAGGGAAAAGTCCTAATTGCCTTGAAAATGGTTCCACAACACTATATTAATGTTGTTCACCACCTCAGCACACTCCCCACATCCAAAGTTCTTTCCACATCCAAATAGCAGTCCAGATGAAGGGTCTCAACCCAAAACGTCGACTGTCCATTTCTCTCCACAGATGCTGCCTGACCCGCTGAGTTCCTCCAGCATCTTGTTTGTTGCTCCAAAATTCCTTTGCCTATTTAGGGTATAGCTCAATCTGTTGGATACCTCTTCACCTTTATCTAGGTGTGCACAATGACAGTCTGTATGCTTAACCTTACTTGCCATCAATACAACTTCTTAAACACTCCTAACCAGTGTCCAAACCTTAACATACCTAGATTTAATATAAAATCATGAAGATGGTCTCTTTAAGACTTCACATACCTTTGCTTTTAGAATGCAACCCTTCTTCCTTTTTTTTACAAGTAAAAGCAGATCTTGGCAGTTATGGTTCCTTTACAGCCAAAAGCAATCCTCATATTCTACAAGTATCCATTTGTTACAAGTGATCTGCCAGATATCAGAGGTCTCAGCCTATCACACGCCACTACCTTCTATTTTTCTCCTTAACCTTGGGCCTGCCGGAAAGAAGCCCGAGACTGCACTTGTATCAGTCCCTGCTCTGACAAAGCATCTGTTTCAGAAGCTTTAATCATCAGCAATATTGAGAAAGACTTTGAGAGCATGATGAGAGAGACAGGCTTTCCCTCCCCAGAACACGATGTAAACCAATTGTTCTCATTTTGCTCTTGGTTTTAATAGATATAGAGTGGTAAAGTGAAAGCATAGCAATATTCTTACAGTCTACTCCCAGACACATGGTGTGATATGTCAGTAGTTTCATGTCAGAACATTTAAAAAATCTGCCATGACATCAGTAATCACAAAGCACATGACAGCCAATTAAGTATTTTTTGAAGTGCAGACTCTGCTGAGGTGTAGTAAACTTTGCTAGATTGTTATTTCATTGCTATCTGCAATCTGTTCTTGACATAGGTGGGGGGCAAATATTGGTTGAAGGCACCAGGGAGAACTTCTGTACTTTTCTTTGAATAGTGCTGTAGGATCTTTATTTGAATAGTGCCATGGAATCATTTAAATAGACACTTCAACTACTAAAAAAAATGCAAGAATTTATGAAGCATTGTCAGAATGATTTGTAGACCAAAGAATCTTTCATTTAAACAGACCCTTTCATATCCCCTAGAACGCCAAGAACACTGAAGAGCCAATATTTGAAATGTGCTCACAGTTGCAGCAAATGGAAGACATTACTATTAATTTAGGCACAGCATGACTCTTAGCTGATGGATAAATATTTCAACCCAACTTTTCTTTGAAAGAATACATCTTTGCAATGGTCCTACAATGCTCTACAATGGACTCCTACAATGACCCTGCCTGGAACTGGTTAATGCAGACTTTGAATTAAACTGCTGGCATCTGGCTTGGCAAACCAAAAAGCTGCAAGATTGGTCTATGGCTAAACCTTGAACTTAGGCTAGGCATTTGTACGAGGCAACAGTTTTAGCAATATTAAAAAAATGCTGATTCAAAGGTCATTGATGCAAAATGCCAAAGCAAGAAAAACAAGAGCAGCTGTTAAGAATAAAGCATAAAGCAAAACAAAGCCCAATCAATTCTTAAATCTATGACTACTAGTATTAAACCAGTTTTGAAACCATTCTGTTATAGTTTTTCCATACATTGCCTACCCAAAATATGAAGATGCAGCAAATCGCTGGCTAGCGTACCCAGCTCTCAATAGCATCCAACTGCAAGCAGCCAGTGACTGCACACAAAATCGTCGCACGTATACCGTATTTTCTCTCTCTCTCTAATGTGGCAGCATCATCACTCCATGGACCTCGCGCTGACCACAGCCTTCACAAGGGCAAACCAGAAACGGAGGGAAAAATGCCAACTTTGACAGCGATGCATTTGGAAAATTGCCAACTTTGAACAGCGATGCATTGGGGGGAAAATGCTAACTTTGGCAGCAATGCATTGGGGGAAAAATGCTAACTTTGGCAGCAATGCATTGGGGGGAAAATGCTAACTTTGGCAGCAATGCATTGGGGGGAAAATGCTAACTTTGGCAGCAATGCATTGGGGGGGAAATGCTAACTTTGGCAGCAATGCAGTGGGGGGGGGAAATGCTAACTTTGGCAGCAATGCAGTGGGGGGGGAAATGCTAACTTTGGCAGCAATGCAGTGGGGGAAATGCTAACTTTGGCAGCAATGCAGTGGGGGAAAATGCTAACTTTGGCAGCAATGCAGTGGGGGAAAATGCTAAATTTGACAACGATGCTTTGGAAAAATGTCACATTTGACAACGATGCATTGAAAAAAATAACATCAGCCACCCTTAATCACTTGGGGTGGGTAGGAATCCACCGTCTGCTTTGACAAAGACAACCTCCTCCGAGTGGACATCAATGAACAAAGCAACAGTCGGCACTGCTGAGGGTGCATCTGTCCCTCAGCACTGCACCAGATGCATCAGCCGAGACTGGGCGTCCAGGTCCCCGAGCATCGCTTGTCCCGACCCAAGGGGCGCCCCGTCCACCCAGCCCGGGGAGCGGCTGACACCGACCCACCGCACCGCGGGCAAAGCGCTGGCAACCCTCCCGCTGCTTCCCCGGCCCCTCGGATCGACGCTGCCCCGGGACTGCCGCTCCCAGCCGGCCTGCAGTACTGACCGTGCGCCGCCGCCGCCGGTGATCCGTCCTGCCGGGGCCGCGGCTTCTCCTCACCGCCAACAGCTCCTGGCTTCCGGCCCCTGCGCACCGAGCACGCGGGGTAATGTAGTCCCAGCCCGCAGCTCCCTGCGGTGGGCGGGAGGGCCTTCCCCAGCGGGATCCCAGCAAGCATCGAGGGGAGCTTTCGCCCTGGCGCTTAGCGGTTAATGTAGTTTGAACCTGCCCTGACCTCGAAATGATGGGAGGGCACGGTCGGGGTATTGAACTACAAGTCCCGAGGTGCTTCGCGCAAGCTCCGGCCAGCGCTGCAGCGGGGGGCTGGTGGTTGTGTTGTCTTGGTTACAAGGGTTCATCCTGGGAGCAGGGCGGAGGTATTGGTTTATTATTGTCACTTGTACCCAGGTACAGTGAAAAACTTGTCTTGCAAACCAATTATACCGATCAATTCATTACACAGTGCATTGAGGTAGCACAGGGTAAAAACAACGACAGAATACAGAGTAAAGTGTCACAGCTACAGGGCAGTGCATTGCAGGTAGACGATAAGGTGCAAGGTCATAACAAGGTAGATCGTGAGGTCAGAGTCCATCTCATTGTATAAGGGAACTGTTCAGTAGTCTTATCACTGTGGGATAGAAGCTGTCCTTGAGCCTGGTGGTATGTGCCCTCAGGCTCCTGTATCTCTGCCTGATGGGAGAGGGGAGAAGAGATGGGAGAGGGTGGGTGGGGTCTTTGATTATGCTGGCTGCTTCACCAAGGCAGCGAGAGGTATAGACAGAGTCCATGGAGGGGAGGCTGGTTTCCGTGATGCGCTGGGCTGTGTCCACAACTCTCTGCAGTTTCTTGTGGTCCTGGGCAGAGCAGTTGCCATACCGAGCCGTGATGCATCCAGATAGGATGCTTTCTGTGGTGCATCGATAAAAATTGGTGAGTGTCAAAGGGGACATGCCAAATTTCTTTAGCCTCCTGAGGAACTAGAGGTGTTGGTGAGCTTTCTTGACCGTGGAGTCTCCGTTTTGGACCAGGACAGGCTATTGGTGATGTTCACTCCTAGGAACTTGAAGCTCTCAACCCGCTCAACCTCAGCACCATTGATGTAGACAGGTGCATGTACACTGCCTCCTTTCCTGAAGTCAATGACCAGCTCTTTTGTTTTGCTGACATTGAGGGAAAGGTTGTTGTCATTGACACCGTGTTACTAAGCTCTCTATCTCCTTCCTGTACTCTGACTCATCGTTATTTGAGATATGGCCTACTACGATGGTATCATCTACAAAGATGTTTCAGCACACAATTGTTTTTGGTGGCTTATCATGAGCAAGAGATTTGATATCTCTTATCAAATATATATCTGTGCTGAATGTTTGCTAAAATGTTGTTGCCATTTCTCTCCATCCCTCCTTCTCGCTGCATACTTAAACATGTTTGTTTCTTGCATTTTACCAGTTCTTAAGTCCATTGACCTGAAACGTTACCTGCTTCCCTTTCCATGACGCTGCCTGACCCACAGAGTGTCTGACCTGAACAGCTTTGTCTGTTCCAGCACCTACAGTTTTTTTTGTTGCTGCCAATTGTCAGATCTACCTTTACCATTCACTAATTTTGTACCATCATAATCATCTGCTTGGGGCATGGTAGAAAAATAATAATAGTGCACACTAAAACAGATCCTTAAAATCTTACAGGAAATATGAAAGAAAACTAATGCATGGGTGTGACCTCATGACTATAATTTTATCTCAGAATGTATGCTTTGATTTCTTAAGAGGTACTCTCAACAGTAACAAAACACACAAAATGCTGGAGGAACTCAGCAGGTCAGGCAGCATCTATGGAGGGAAATAAACAGTCAACCTTTCAGGTCGAGACCCTTCATCAGGACTGGAAAGGAAGAGGGAAGGAGCCAGAATAAGAAGGTCGGAGGAGGGGGAGGAACACGGGCTGGTAGGTCCTGGTGAGTCCAGGTGATCTGCAGAATCTCTTGTGACTCTCAACAATAAGTTAGATAACTGAGAACTAAATTTAGGCTGACTCTTAACACAACACTGCCTTAGGTGACTTCCTTCAGGTGTGGCATTAAATTGCAATCCTGCCTGCCTTTCAGGTAAAATCTACCAAGGCAAACTGGACGGTATTACCCAGGGAGCTAACCAGTTTTCATCCCTCATTTTAACCACCTTTAAAAATGAGTTTTAGTCTTGAGCTCTTCACTGTTTGCTACACTTTGCACTAATTGGCCACTGCTTTTCCACCATTACAGTATTATTACACTGAGATTCTCTCAGATTGATGCTAAAGATCCTGCAGCACTATGTTAACATTCACCTCGTGTATGTCTAAACCAACAACTAAACAGATGGGCCTAGATAATTGATCTCCTAATTCTTTGTTTCAGCATTGCATTAATGTAAATTGACTTAACTCAGAGTGAAACATGGAAACAACCCATTTCAGATTGTTTCCATTATTCCAGAAATTAAACTTGGCACTTGCTGGAAATAATACACTTTTGTCCACCTAATGATATTTCTGCATCATTTGCACAGGGGATAGTGTCATTCTCCATGTGCTACTTTTGGAGCTTTGTGGAGCAACTTTACCCCAGAGAAAACCACCATTGTGCACTTCTGGGACAACTAGATTTTAATACCGCCGTACTGGATGGTATCCCCAAGAAAGATGGTTGCTTCCTCCCTACCTTGTCCCAACTACCCTAACACTCTGATCCCTCAATGTTCCTGAACCTCCAATGTTCTAAGGTTGCTCAATGATGTTGAAATCTACGCCACCACCAGCTATATTCTGTCACTTGATCTGACCACTGATCCTAACTACCCCCCCTAGCCCTGATCTTTGAGTCTGACCCACCCTTGGCCCAATTTAGACAATCTTTTTGAACACCTCGCCTGCCTCCTCCCACCCCACTCCCCACTCCCTCCAGCATCAACTCTTGATTGCTATACTGACCCCAGTCATCTATCCTTAGCTTGTGGCTGCTCAGTAACTCCCCACAATTGCAGACAACATCATGGTCCTGAAGATATGTTTTCGACTAGTAAAAAGGTTAAATGACCTTTCAACAACACCAGAGGTCATCAGCTGTTGGCATACTGAAATTTGCAGCTGCTTGCCCAAAACTGAAATGGTAATGAGTGTATTGGTGCAATGCTCATCTGGTGCATCAATCTATGTGTACTAGAATTTCTAGACACACATGATAGTTATTTATCTCATTGGGACCTTGTTGTACACAAAGTGGCGACCATGATCCCTACATTAGAATAGTGACTTCACTTCAATGTACATTTAACAGCAAAGTGTTTTAATACATCCTAATATCATAAAAGGCACACTCTGCAGGTCTAAAGAAGTGTATGAAACAAGAACTAAGTTAGTAGACAGAAAATTGGATGTGCTCAATTCTGGGGATGTGATCTTTGTTGCTTGCTCTTCTTTTATGCACAGTGTCCTAAAACAGCAAAATTGACGGAGGCAAGGATTATGGAATTCAATCTGTCGACAGGGTTACGGAGGTAGCTTAACCAACCAAAACACTGTACTAATAAAGCCCTTGTGTTTACAACATGAAGATCTAAGTGTTAGATCTAAGAGATCTAGTTATTAGGGGTTTCCATATAGTAGATGCAAAGAAATTGTTTTCTTTGGTGAGGGAATCCATAACAATTGGATATGATCTTAAAATGTGAGCCACCCCTAACACCAAAGAGAGTAGGCATCTTGAGTTTACTTTCTAAAGAGGCTGTAGATGCTAAGTTGATTGAAATTGCCAGGATGGATTTTTATTAGACAATGGAGGAAATTGGTCAAAGCAGGGGATGGAATTGAGGAACAGATGGGCTCACTAATTGCTTGAATAGCTCAAAGTATATGAACTTCTCTTGTTTCTATTGTTACCACTGTTTATCAAGTTACTGGGACCTACGTATTTGAGACACAGGCTTACAAGTGATCTGGATCTATCCAACTCCAGTCCCACTCTTCTCAGTGATAATGCAGGCTAATCACTCATTAACACTGGTTCTAGTATCGTAGATCTGCCTTGTTCAGGTACTCGTTTCAGTACACAGTTGACTTTGTTCTGTTCTTCTATCTGTCTTGTTCAACAACCAGTAATCCTAAAGAAATTTTACTAACCCCAGGTGTATATTCATGACAGTGAATTTTTGTTTTTGAGTCTTTTCTGGGCTGCACAGAAAGTTCAAGGAACTTCTTGTGAGCAGTATAACTTACTAAGAACCATTGTTAGTGTATCCTCCTAAGTATGGCCTGAACTACATTACGCCTCATTGAATGGTAGCTGTCGAGTTGACAGTTGTGAAACTTCAATCTCTGCTAATTGTGTTGCTAAACTAATCATGTTGTATTGCATGTATTAGATAAATGAGGAGTTTCTAATCAGCATCCAAGTACCTTAGGTTGTATCTACAAAATTTTCACATTCGCTATAAAATAACTTGTATTTATGTAGTGTTTTAATATAATAAAAATGTTCCACAGCAGTTTGCAGGAGTATTATCAGACTGAACTTACTGGTGTATATGCTCCACAGAAACATCTTCTCTAATCTTTCTTCATAAAACACTGTCATTCCTATCTCCCAGATATGTTTATTTAGTTTCACCTCAAATACATTAACTCCTTTTCTGGCAGTGAGTTCCACATTCCAACCATTCTTTGGACAAAGGTACTTTTCCTGACTTCCCTACTGGCTTTATTAATGTTTATTTTAAAGTTATGGTCTCAAATTCTAGTATCTCTTGCAAAACTGAACATCTCTGTTACTTCATCATCCTCTTTATCACATCACTGTTTCAATTCCCGAGAAAATCACGATCAAAGTTGGTCTTCTTTCAAAGAAATTGATCTTTCAAGAAATTGATCTGCATATCTGTCCAAAATTCTCCTCAACTTAGGAGCACTCACTGCTAAACTAACAACTTTGATCTCAGTATGGTCAGTGTTCTAGCTATGTGTTGCATTAGTTATTGGTAGTCTTTAAAATTTAATTCAACAGTCAGTAGTTTCTCTAATCTATATTTTTGTAATTAATTGTTTCCAATCTGGTCAACTGACCTTATCAATTTTTCAAAGGCTACAAATTTAAAAGATTAACTTAAGATAAAATACAAACCTCTGTTTATTGGACATTAACAAATTTAGATCTGTAGAAATATTTTATGTTCTGGTAATTATTGTGTAATTTTCATCATTTGCTATATTTGTTCGCAGTGTAGACTTGGTTTCACTGTTAAAAGCATTCAATTATCCCAAGATTTATAAAGAGAGGAATGGGGGAACTTTAACCCCCATGTAGTTGGGTTGGGGGGGGGGGGATATGAGAAGTTAAAATAAATGATTGTTGTCAGAGAAGCCTGTCTTCAACTGTCCACAAAGGCATATTTGATTACTTATGAGTAGCCTACTTGCCACCTTCTTTAATGTGTGTGTATTGTTTAACAGGTTCATAATACAAAAATTGTTCTCATTAGCATTGAGGGAAATTGGGAAAGCTGTTCCACTGACGTTTAGCTTGGTGACAGTAGACAGGGGGTAGTGGTGGAGAGATGCTTTTCTGATTGGAAGTCTGTGACCAGTGGTATATTGCAAGGATTGATGTTAGGACATTTTTTTGTTTGTTATATGTATTAACAACTTGGATGTGAAAGTAGGAGATACGATTAGCAAGCCTGTGGATGATATGAAAATTGATCATGTTGTAAATAGTGAAAAAGGTTGTCTAAGGCAGGATATAAATCAGCTGGGGAGTTGTTCAGACCAATGGCAGATGGAATTTAATCCTGACGAGTGTGAAGTGATGCATTTTAGGAAGTCAAATATACAGTATTAGGACATATACTGTAAATTGTAGGGCCCTAAGGAGTGTCAATGAACAGAGAGAACCTGGGGTATAAATCCATAGTTCCCTGAAGGTGGCAACAAAGGTGGATAGGATGGTGAAAAAGGCATATGGCATCCTTGCCATTGGATGGGGCATAGAATATAAGAGTTGGGTCATCACTTTACAACTGTATAGAACATTAGTTTGGCCGCACTTGGAGTATTGTGTGCAGTTCTCAATGCTACACCATAGGAAAGCTGTGATTGCGCTGGAGAGGGTGCAGACTAGATTCAGCAGGATGTTGCCTGGATTGGAGGGCGTTAGTTATAAGGAGAGATTGGATAGGTTGGGCTTGTTTTCCCTGATGTGAAGGAGGCTGAGGAATGACCTGATAGAGGTATATAAAGTTATAAGAGGCATAGATAGGGTAGATAGTCAGAATCTTCTCCCCATGGTGTGGCTATCAAAAACATGAGGGCATAGGTTTAAGGTGAGAGGAGGGAGTTTTAAACAGGATCTGAGTGGTTGGAATCTGTAATGTGCTGCCAGGGGAGGTGGTGGAGACAGATACAATCACACATTTAAGAGGCATCCAGACAGGCACTTGAATAGCTAAAGCATGGAAGGCCATGGACCTAATGTGAGCAAATGGGATCATTATAGACAGGTACAATGGTCAGCATGGATATGATGGGCTGAAGGGCTTATTTCTGCACTGGCTATGACTCTAATTTCCCGTTGTTAGATGCTGTCAGAAGGCAAAAGTGGGAAATTCTTGAACCAGTGTGACTGTTCCATTCAATCGAGCTGTTAACCCTCTGAGCACAGAGTTTAACACTAGTGTGGGACTGGTCTCACATACAAGTCATACTGAGTGAAATAGAGAAGGCTAGAAATTGTAACGTGGCAGAAAAAGTGCAATGAATTGGTACTGTGTAGCAGACCATGCCAGTTTAATGTAGGGCCACCAGACAGAAAAATTCCCTTACATACAAGGCACAAGGCTTCTTTCTTGCATGATAGAAAAGAGCCCTTGCTCATTTTCTATGCATATGGGCCTTCCCCCCTTGATCTAGCATACAAACAGGAGATTAGAGTCCCATGATGGGCTAAAAGTGGGTCAGATATCACGGTACGAAGAGAGGGTGGTTGTGAGGACATTGGCTGTGAAGGATGAATTGGGGCAGGAACATAGTGATGGCAATGAACACAAAGAAAACTATTTAAAGGAGAAAATGGATGTTTTAGACTAGTTAAGGTCAAGTTCCCTTTAATTAATGCCAAAGCAGCCCTCTGCTTAAGGCTTACTTTGGTGTGAGTGGCCTGCCCCATTCATGAAATTCATATATACACAGGTATTTTGTGTAAGTGACATCAATAGATGTCATTATTCATCACAGAATACCTAACATCCTCCTCGCAAATATCTGTTACATGGAGAATCTGGAACAAAGCCCCAGAAGTATGCAAGCCACACATGAAGTACCTGATCATATTTCATGTCTGCTTTTTGTTAAAAGTTTGATCAAGTAGCATACAAAAAAAGTTGCATTTTTCAATAGGATTTCTAGTCCTGCAGGTTTCCTTCCCTAAAAATCACTAATAAATCAGTTGGATTTTATGACAATGCAAGAGGCACTTTTACTGATGCTGCATTTTTCTTATTTCCGGATTTGATTTACAATTTAACATTTACACTGCTATTAGCTCTCATTATTAGCCTAGTAGTATAACGAGTACACTCCATTCCCACTGTTCACTCCACACAGTTTCTTTTTTTAAAAAAAAGCCACACTTCCGACACAGAAAGATACACACCCACCAACAAATATTTATTGCTTTGTTCTGTTATTTTGTTTAAGGATCTGGGCTCTGAAGGCACCAAGATTAAGTTGATGGACATATACAATGGATATATAATAAAACCCCCTCACAATTCAGAAAAATATACATAGAAACAATATCATCACACATTAACACATCTTTACTGTTTCAAATTACCTTTTCACCATGTGACAAAATATGGTTTAGAGGAATAAAAACAAAAGTACTGTACTCCATCAAGAATACACAGCTTAGGGATTGCCAATAAAGAACAGTGACCCTCTTATCTGTAAGTACCTGCATGTTAAGGTCCTTTACGGTTGGCATAATGACAATACAAATGTTTCTTAAAGCCTGTATTTTAACTCCTTTGGGCCATATCTTACAACAGTGGGTCTCACTATGTTGCTTACACTCAATTCCCATTAGCTGTCCTGCTGTAATTGGGACACTAGGATCCATTAATGAAGACAGCAGGGCTGCCCTCTTCTGGCAAATAACCTGTACCTCAATTACCAAGGCATTTTGTAAAAAAAAATCAAACAAGGTTAATCTTATAGAGCACTCAAATTGAAATGAGTAAAAGCCACGTTGTGTAATTAATGAAAAGATGAAGCCAAGCTTATATTTTTTAAAAAGTTGTAGGTAATGGGAAGAAGGGAATGCTGAGATAGGTTAAGAGTTCCATTGTCTGAGGTCCTGGGAAAAGGAGTGATAAAAGTCATAGCCCAAACTTTTGTCTTCATGGACCATTAGAATGCTTAACAGGAGCCAGATATGCAGGTTAAGTCCAGGCTGTCATTAGTTTGCTTATATCTCAAATTACGGATTCTAACACAGCTTGGTATTTCAATTTGCACTTGTCCATGACGACCTTAAATTTATCATTTTCCAAACCTTCATCCACAAATTTCAAGCAGCTCAGACCAGCCAATAATTCATCCAACTGCAAATAGGATTGAGCCACTTGGGCTTGAAGGTTGGGTGCGGGGCAGGGTTTCAGGACTGCAATTAGTCCATGACTGTTGTTTATGGTTCAAAGTGAAGAGTCAGATATGCATGCAGGGAGCGGAGGAATGCTTCCTCCATCAGATTTAGAGTTCGGAAGAGATGGGAAATGGAGGAGCAGGAAAGGTTTTGGGGTGGAGGGTAAATTGGAAGCTGTAGGTGAGAGAAGGTTCAACTAACAGATGAGCTTTTTCTTGACAGTGATTGCACTTCCCCAAGAGAATTAGGTAAACTTTTCTAAAAATATGCAAATTCAATTTATTAAGAGTACAAAAGAAACATCTTTGAAAATTTGTGCGATGTGCGGCTCACCTGTTATAATGCAGTCAAGGCTGTTAGCTAATTTGCAGTATGGACAAAATTGATTCCATAAAATTTGAAACAAATGGTTATTGGAGAAAGCAATATGCAAACAAGTGTGACCCACTGCAAAATCCCACCATCAAAAACCCCCTTTCCCATCCCCACACTGACTCTGTTCTATTTGTCCTTCTTTGTATGGTTCAGGCTTCTGTGAACTCAAGGCCCCTTCAAGGATATGGAGTGTTACACCAGGAGTTAAAAGGTAATCTCATTTTGGCCATGTACCCTAGTTTTGTGAAAGGAAATAATGAAAAAAAAACAGTCCATCGTTATTGGCCAAGAAGGAGGTAATGTTCCTATACAATACAATAATCAAGAAGGACATTTTTTCAGAACAGTGTCCCTTTTGTCAGCCTTCACAGGTAGTATTAGAAAGTTTCTTCAAAAATATATATCTAAAAAACCCCAAAAAATCCTATTGACATGGCTTCCTAGTTTAAACACGAAAAGTATTAAAGAAAAACACAACATTGGCAGCAAACCAAGGGGTGAATACTTCTAATCACCTTTAACCTGTGAAAGATCACAGGGTAGGAACCCCTCAGGCCACTGTATGGAGAGACATCATGAATGCCATCTTAAAGACTTGTGCAGATTATTTCCAGTGAAAACGTCAACACCGAGATATCACAATGTACAGTGGCCTGGGGAATGTTTACCTTTATCTGACCTTTTCATAATATTATTAAATATTATTTTTCGAGGGAGTGTTGAGCAACGTGTGATATTTTTACATTAGCTTCTCAGCCAGGGAAGGGATGGAATGGAGACATTTCCATTTCTTGGCCTTTAAATGTGGAAAGCCTCAAACAACGCAGATGTTGTACGGAAATGCCAAGCTGCCACTGGGAAGGGGACACATGGGAGGCTGTTATAATTAAGCCTTCATCTTAGTTTGAGTTAGGTTTTGTCACATTGAGTCAGATATCCTGACAGACTCCTGATGTGAGACTGATCTTATGTTTGATAGCCCTGGGCCTTCTAGGTCCTTACTTTCGAAGATGGAAAGTGACCTCCAGAGATTTGTTCTTTAATTGCATTCCTTTCCACCCCATCTCCCAAATCCTGAACGTGCTCAGTAGGTCCTTCCCATTACCTACATTTCCTACATGTCTGATTGAATGAGAGCCCAAGAAAACGAGAAGCTTAGTGCTCATCAAAAACCAGAGAAGGCCCTAAAAACTCAAACGAACAGCACTCTCCACAGCTGCCAATTAGAGAAGAAGACTTGCCCCTGCTGCGCGGCTTTGAACCCATCTTCCCAATCGTGGGCCTGAATTATTTTGATATATGAATGTAACTATTTCTTTAGAAAAATTCAAAAACTAGATTATATTACAGGAAGGAACAGAATACTGTCTGTCCAGGCTAACAAAAAGGCTTTAAAAACTGGAGTAAATGTGAATGTGGCAGGATAACCACAATAGAAATATTGTGTACAAGATATTTACAGCAGAGTTAAGTGCTAGGTGACATCACTAACAAATTAGGTTTTTTGATACCCAAATGCAACAATGCCTGAGTACCATCTCTGAGTGCCTCTTATATGTCATATATATAATATATATATAGAATATATATATAGAAAAGAACCCACTACTTTTCTAAAATTCTTCCACTCCCACTATTTGTTACATCTTTTAAAATAAGAAAATGTTAATTCTGGTGTAAAAGAAATTAAATTACAAAGCAATCCAATTCTTTGCTTGTACTTTCCTCCCTTCTGCTAACTGGGATGTTTTGTTCGCGCTTTTGAGCAGCTCATGCTTCATTTTCCAGAGGTAGTCGTTCACAGATGTTGCTGGGGGGTGGGGGGGGGGGGTGGTGTCTGTGTGTTGAGGGCTTTCTTTTGTTCAAAAACTCTGCAGGAGATGCAAGGACAGAAGCTTGTATGGAGTGGTTTGGGGGAGTGCAAGAGTGGGTTTGGGGGATAAGGAGTGTTAACACCAGCAGGGCTAAGTGGAACTATTATATTGACTCCTGACTAAAGTGACAAGTTCTTGTATCCCATGCACCCACACCCACTCCGCCCTCCCCAACGCTACCCACTAGCTCTCTCGCTATTTCTGAAGGCACCAATTTCTTTGCTGGGATACAGCAAGCAACCTCACACTAGCTCAATCTAGTGCCCATTTTCTCCACAGATGCTCCTTAGCCATTTAATGTTTGTAGGTTATCTGAGCCAATTCTGGTCCCAGTTGTTCTCAACATTCATGCAGTACAAGTTCCAGTAGGGACTACATATCTTGGGCCCAAGGCCTGTTTTTATGCTGTATCACTCTATAACCGAAAGCTCACAGCTTCTCAGCCGAGGCCAAATTCCTTATTGCTGAGGTCAGCATGGATCGAACTTTGGGCTTAGATGCCTCTGAGTCCATGCTGTGTAGTATAATCCCAACAGAGTCATAGAGTGACTCACCCAAAGTACCCCTCATGGTGTCAACACTTATTATTGGTATTATCTACTGAAGAAGAGTGGAAAACTCGACATGACTCTCATTCCTTTCTTCTTTAAGTTCTAATACCTCGCTTGGTTTGGTGCCAAATGCCTTATATTTAAAGGGACATGACATAATGATTCACTGAAGTAATGGTGGAAAGAGGATAGGATGTAAAGGGAAAATGGCAACAGCACCAAAGATCACTAAAATCATACCAAATGAAAGAACTCTTTAGAGTAGTTTCAATGATGGCTCTAACTCTGTGTCATACAAAATGAGAGGTCTTTTGGACACAATCCAGGACCTTTTGTCACCTATTCTGATCGCATGGTTCCTTTGACCAGAGCTAAATTTCTTCATTCTGTAACAGTCTTGTCCATGAGATCGTATTAGTAATGCCAACATGCTGAGGGAAGGGAAGAGGGAAAATACTGGCCAGGCCACAAAGCAAATTAGTGGCAATCGTAATGCAAATGGTGGAAGTTAGTAAAGGTTGACTACAAGAAAACTGTTGGGAAAATATGTTAGTAGTAAGAGCATGCAATTCAAAAACCCCATCTCGGTATTAAATACAGTAATTTCAGAAGCATGCAGGAATCTGTCACTTCCCCAATCACAATGGGAGCCATTCCAGTGACACTTTGTAGTCAACTCATTGTAGATGCTATCAAAAAGTCTCCAAAGGTTTGCTAAAATCCTTTTGTGCATCCAGTCTGTTGCTTTAGAGGTAAAGTGTGTCCCTGACTGTGCAGAATAAGAAAGTTCCCAGTTTGTTCCCAGTCTATGACAAATTAACTTAACATGAATGTGGTGGAAATCATTTCTAAATTGGGCTCCGTGCCCTTGGATTAGGCATGGGATGATAAAAGAAAAAAGATGATTGCCTAGCAACTCAATTGACTCAGGCTACTTCTTATCAACATTTTGCAGCTGAGAAACAATCTTTCCCCAGAGTGAGACAGTAACGACCGCGTCCGTGTCATTTCACATCACTTGGAACATTTGACTGGCACTTCCTGGTTCACTCGCCCTTGCAGCCCTGATACCACTTCTGCACCATGGCAGATGGGGTGCTGCCCTCATGCAACACTCCTTTCAGTGCTTTGCAGGGTACTTTGATCATATTGTTCTGACGCACCTATCATTGGGCATTCCTGGGACAACACGGCCTTACTTGCACGGCACCTGACAGGGACGGTCTGCAAGGTAAGTAAATTATCGATCTACATTCCTGGCAAAGCCTCCTCTCTCTACACTGAAACAAGTCCCCAAACAGTCCCCAATCTCTGACCAGTCATTTGATCTGAGGGCCTCCACCAATTCCACGATTCTCACCATCACCACCCTGATGTGCTGCCAGTTCCAATCCCCTAACACCCACTGCTGGCCTTTCCACTCACAATCCCCCAAACAAACCGGTCTTTGCATCATAATCCCCCTTATAAATTCCCAGTTCTTCCTGATTAACGCCACTCCACCCCATCCTCACTCCAAGCACTACCTATCAGTCCTTCCCAATCTCTCCCAGTACCTTCCAATGCCTCACCTTCAGTACCAGCTGCTATTTTCCTCACTTCCCTCACTGCGAATGCTGGCCTACATTGCCCCTTCCCTCTGTCCACAGCACAGGCCAGCAGTCTTGGGAGAGGAGGAGCAGGCAGTACGTTTTCAGCTATGAAAATGTGCAAGGTGTGATGTGTCGTGCCGAGGCCTTGAGATAATGCAAGTATTCATCTGAGAGCCCGTGACCAAATGCTGTATCATTCAAGTGCTGCCCAATGAGTGCGCTAGAACTTCTAGGCAACTGATAACAACCCAGGATTGGTAACCATCCAGTGAAATGTACTGGAAAGGGCACATTTCTGGACAGGATCTAAAGATATGATTAAGGCCAGCCATTGAATAAATGACCAGTGTTTTGCCTGAACAAAGGCTAAAAACTTCTGCCGGAATGGAATGGTAGGAGCAGTTGTGTAAAGGTGCATGAACCATCTCCCATGTAAAGCTGGTTCAGATTCACCCAGTACCTCCTGTTCAACAGAATTCAGCTCTGGGACACATTGGTGCTGCTGGAACCTCACACCAAAATGAAGAAAGTAATTAATTAAAACTAACATGCCATTATTGCAAAATACCACTCGTGTGTCCTGAGATACTGGAAGATGATCTGGCTGCACGGCCCCCATGTGTTTCCTTGGGTGGGGAATTGGAAAATTACTGGAGAGGAAATAGAGGGAGGAAGTAAAATTCTCAATCAAAACAGACAGGAAAACAGTGTTGTGTGTGGCATTAAAATAATCCCTCTTCAACAAACTCCCATACACCGTCACACTCATGAAAACTAGCTCATTAAGTGGGTCTGAGGTTTGGTAGGGGAGACAGGTCACATGACTCCCAACACTCTTGCTCTGTTTCTGTTCTCTTGCTCCCACCTGCCTCCTTACCCTTTCCATTATAGACTCCTGAAATGAAGATATGCAAGGTTCAGGCTTCCTTACCTTTGTTTTATATGCAAATATCTTCTAACCTGTTCCTCTACAACAAAGCATTAACATGGTAGACAGAACAGACCCTCACCTCACTCTGCTTACTCCCAAAGAAACTGTAATCACTAGAGTGTACTATAATAATTTAGTGCTTCTAAAAGACAAAAGTTGATTGGCATCTGGCCAGACTTGTCCAACAAATGGCCGAAGTGCTCAGCACAAACACCAGTAAAACATGTACACTGTCTGTCCAATGCTTTCTCAGCCCAGCACAAACACCAGTAAAACATGTACACTGTCTGTCCAATGCTTTCTCAGCCCAGCACAAACACCAGTAAAACATGTACACTGTCTGTCCAATGCTTTCTCAGGGTATTCATTCACCTATAATCACCTGCCCTCCTGCACAATGAACACGATATCTCATCATCATCACGGAGCAAGGGAGCTTGCTGTGCACAAATTGCCTGCCATGTTTCCCACCCAACAACAGCGTCTACACTTCAAAAGTACTTCACTGGCTGCGAGATACTCTGAGGTTGTAAGGGCTGCTATATAAATGCTAGACTTTTATCTTTCATTGCTTGAATCATCACAATAAACATCTACGTGAGAATACAAAGATTCTTTTGAATGTCAGAATGCATACAGGCAAGTTCCCATGCTCTTGGTATTACTTCAAAGACCAAGGACAAGACATGATACAGCTGCTCAGAATATTAATCTTTCTTTGGCTACTTCAGACAAACTCTCTCAGCTGGAGGTGCTTTTTGCCTTAGATGGAAATTGTATCACTTTGGCAAGATTGGCCAAATATGAATTAGAGAGTTTCAAGTGAAAATGTATAGAATTTTTTCTTTAATTACAAATTATTCAGAATCTGGTTGGCTGCTCTTTTTGGACTGCAACTCTCCTCCAGATCTAACGCTCTTTCCCGTCAGAAATGGTGACAATCTCTCCTTTGGCTCAATACTTTACTTAAGTGAGCTCAAAACATTCGTTGCTGCAAGCACAAAGAGTCAGCTCACTTTGGAGAGAGCTGCTTAAATTAGATGGCTGTGTTCCCCTATCCAGGTATGGTACCTGCTAGATACGGACTGTTGTGGTATTATTTCTCCAGGAAAGGTTTCTAACTTTCCCCAGACTTTCAGATGCCTTTGAGCATTTAAAAGAAGAAATAAAAACACCAGTGGGATTAAACGATCATGAAAATTTCCTTTTAGTTTCGAGCCAACTGCTTGGGATAATCCTGTTTACCAATAAAGTACCATGCCAATATTCACATTATAGGCTCACTGGTGGAAAATAACCCTCAGAATGAGGTGCCAGAGAGCAACAACACCTATGGAAACTGCATCCCAGCATGAGTTAGTACCCTCAGGAGGTGGGGAGAACCAGGTGGGAGAAAACTTTCCCAGTACCTTATGTTCAACCCTACCAAAACTGGTGAGAACACTTCTGGGTAAACAAATAAGTCATTTACCCTGAGCTAATTTAAGTTGTAATAAGACAAGGGATTAAAGCTGGTGGCCCCTTGCCCATTACGTCACTCTCCTACTTTCACAGTCAAACCCATCATGTCCACCTCAAGCTACCAAGCAAATCTGCTAATAAGGCTAGATGGGAGGGGAGACCTTTAGTTAACACTTTAAATACCTTGCAACTTTCTTGCCCAAGGATATCTTCGACTCCTCTACTCCCCCAACCCCACACACAAAAAAAAATAATTATTCTGAGAAGTCAAAGTTGTGATTGTACCAACCCTCCATCAAATGTGTTGATGATGAACACAAAGGCTACAAAGAGAACAGCCTTTGGTTGCCCAGTTTTTGGGTTGAACAGTCATTTTATGATTGCAAACAAAATGTAGGTGTTTTACTTCTGTTCTCTCCTCCCACCACCCCCCCGCCCCCCCCACCCTCCCCTGCCCCCCGGCACAAAAAACTATCATAGAAGGTAACATTCCTACATACAAGCCCTCATTAACACACACTTTCTGAAAGTGATCTTTATCCAATACTTACTATCCCTGAAGTGTAAATATTTTTTAAAATGGAAGAAAAACGGTACCATTACCTCTCACTGAGCTTGAGTTCTGAAGAGAGGAAATAAAAACACACACATATATATGACCCTCACAGAAGTAGTGCAGAATATTGTTCTTTGACTTCACAACAGTTCATTTTTTTGTCTTTTTACATTTCTTCTAACGTAAAAATATCTGTGTTTCTGTGAAAAATAGATTTTTGTTTTGCGTTTGGTAAAAATGAGCAGGCACCAGGATGTGTAGATAATTGGCAGGTGGCAGCAC
The DNA here is from genome assembly GCF_009764475.1 of Pristis pectinata. Taxonomy (NCBI): domain Eukaryota; kingdom Metazoa; phylum Chordata; class Chondrichthyes; order Rhinopristiformes; family Pristidae; genus Pristis; species Pristis pectinata. The sequence continues at coordinate 32,616,655 of NC_067424.1, forward strand.
CCTCTGTGTAGGGGAAGTTGGGTGTGGGAGTCCTAGTCCTTCACCAGCCGGTAAACGTGATGCTGTGCACCATGCTCACTTGTCGACACCTCAAATACAAATGCTATACACAGCAAGGTCTCCTGGGTGTCCCGGTTGGTCACAACCTGGCAGAAAGCAAGAGAGAAAGGAAAGATGAAGCACAGTTACGCAGGACAAAAATCACATGACAACACCGGGCCGCACTGGGAGAGCCACTGCCTCACTACTCCAGTGACCTGGGTTTGACCCAGACTTTGGGTGTTGCCTGTGTAAAGCTTGCACGTTTTCCCCATGAGCATGTGGGTTTCCTCCCACATCCCAAAGATATGCAGGTTATGGGAGGCTTAATTAGCCCTAGTGTGTAGGAGAGTGTTAGAATTTGGAGGTTAATGGGAATGCAGGAAAAAATAATAGGATGAGTGTACGTGGGAGCTTTATGGTCAGCACTGACTTGGTGGACCATAGGCCCTGTTCTTTTTCATGCTGTATCTCTCTATGACCCCTTCCTGGTATCATTATAGACTTTATGAAGGAACATCAAGAGTTAGTGTGGGCCTGAAAGAGATGGACGGAGTTGCAACAATAGGGACTGCTCCTCAAGTGGATACAGATAACCATGGGTTGTTTTAACGATGTTCAGCAACAGCATTTTGCATCTGTATAGTGAATTTGATGCAATAAAACATCCTGACATGCTTCTTGAGAGCTTTATTTGACAGAATATGACATTGAGCCATGTATAGAAATATGACAGATGACAAAATGCTTGATCAAAGAAGCAGGTTTTAAGGAATGCCTTCAAGGATGGAAAGGAAGCAGAGAGATTTGGGGAATTCCAGAGATTAGAATGTAGGTTGCTGAAGGTACTGCTACCAATAGTGGGATGAAGTCGCACAAGATAGAATTGGAGGAATGTAGACTTCTTTGAGTTTAGTTGGGTTGGAGGAGGATAAAGGGAGATGGACAATTTCAAAGCAAGTGACATTTTTTTAAAAATTGAGACATTGTTCTGACAACCTTAAATGCTCCTCAACACCTTCAGGGGCTTTTTACAGTTCCTAATGTAACGGAGAATGTAAAAAATGTTTTTTACATTTCTCATCAGATTTTCAACCACATTCCACCAAATCCCACTGAACGGGGAGGAGGGTTCCACGCACATATGTCACCCCTGGCCGTAAAATAGTTGAGGCAGTAACTTCAATGTGAATGTTGATAGCTTTTTAGTAATGCAGTAAGATTTTCAGTAGGAAGTTAGAAGTACCTGGTCAAATGTAGCTTACTATTGGAAATCAGGTAGCTCAGTGCAGATTAGACATTGACCTGGGACTATCTCGGTTTATATGACTCATGCATTCACTGGATAGAATTGCCAGGCTCATCAGTAATGTCACTGATATGTTATTTATAATGGGGAAATCTAGGCGAGAGATGTAAATCAGGACTTTTAAAATTAAGGTAATTATACTTGTAATGATTAGGTGATTTCAAGCTTGTATTTTAAAAGCTTGTAAGAGAAAGGGAGACGTTTTGATAACCTGGGTGATATGAAGCTGGGCAATAGTTCGCTTTCATAGGAGGAACACAAGCAGTTCATAGAAGTAGTGTTTGCAAGCAAGGCAGACTTGACCTTGTTATAGATGTCACAGGCAAAGATGAATAAACTGCAACTTCATACCTTGAGTCTGAAGCCCCAAGTCATAACCAAGAAGGATTTTTGTGAAGCATATTAAAAGTGCAGTTACTGAACTTTACCCCCAAGGGAGTAATTTAATTCAGCCATGTTAAAGGGGCGTGTGGTGGAAGGGTGCAGGACTAAGTGGAACAGATTAATATTTAGGTGGAGTGTTTGACCCAGTCAATCAAATATTAATACATCTGTGAATCATATTTATCCTTGCCATGATGATTTTATTCATGTGACTACAATGAAGGGGCAGTATGAGTGCGAGTGAGGTTTAATATGTATATACATGAGGTGTAGAAGCAGTGCAGATAAGGGAAGGTGTAAGTGCAGGTAAGATAGAAGATGATTGCAGACATGATGAATTACCAGTGTAAGCAAGGTAGGGTGAGAGTTTGAGTGGGTGAGGTATGGTGTGAGTGTAGGCAAGATGAATTACTAGTGTGAGATAGTGTGACTGTAACAGCGGTATAATGTGAGTGTAAGTCAGTTCAAGTACATGCGTAAGTTCAGTGTGAGTGTAAGCATCGGCAATGTTTGAATATTTCATTGATGATGAGAGATAAAAAATGTACCTGCTCGTAATATTCTGTGGAAGATAGGTGTTAGACCAGTGGAATTCTCCCTCCTTCATTCTCAAATGTCAGATACCCATGCTGGTACTTACCTGCAAGATGGTGAAGTTCTCTAGCACACTATTCATCATGTACTTCTCTGGTAAATGCTTGAGTTTGTGGATGAAGTTGATCATGTATTCACACATTGGGGAGCGATGGATCCGATACACAAACCTTCCATTCTCTAGTCTGGCATATTCTGTCTGTGGGACAAGATTCAGGAGGTATAAAATTCATCTGGAAGTTAAGCATCAAAGCCGCGGGTAAACGGGTGTTGCTGTAGGATTTCCCATTGCAGGATTAAGAGGCAGCCTCAATGCTAAAACCAGACATCAACAGAATCCCTTAAGGAACTATTGCCAACGCCTCCCCACTGCTTGGCCCAACAGACCATCAACACCAACATTCAGAATTGAGACATCAGCCTGGAAGTTCCTTCCACAATGCTGAAAAAAGTACCGTGCAGTTCAAATTAGGCATCGTCTGAGGTTGAGCAAAATTTCACCCATTTCCAGGCCTCTTCGTGCCCAGTGGGAATTCTTTCCAGCAGGATTTTCCCACTAAAAACCATTTTTTTTCCCAGCATGACACTCTCCAAATAGTACAAGTTAACTGAAGGCAATGGGGAACTGGCAACAAAGAAGAGGTGATCAGCCATGATCATGTGGTAAGGTGGGGCAGGCTTGAGGGGCCTACTGCTGCTCCTATCTTCTCACATTGTTATGTACTTATGTTCTGACTGTCAAGTACTTGGTAAGCAGGAAATGTAAAAGAAAATATCCTACGTCTCAGTATAACCATATTTTGACATCATACGTGCAAAACCTCACTATTTCCTTAACTGGAGTTTCACCTTGTGCCTTTGTAAAATTTTCCAGAGTGGCCACTCACCTCCACCTTCTCTACCACTTGTTTTCCAAAGGAGCAGACCTTTGTGGAGCAAGTTATAGTCATGTTCTCAGAGCTGGTGTACTGGCTGCTGACTCCATAAAAGGCCCCAGGTCCATCCTGGATGTTGCTGTTAAGGTCCGCCTGTAGAAATGATGCACAGAATTGAAATAACAGCAACAATAAATGTTGTAAAACATTTAAACATAAAAATGCTGTAAAACCTTAAATGCTGTGAAACATTCCACGGCGCTTTGCAGGAGTACAGTGAGAACAATGGGTTAGATCGTGCTCTCCTGGCCCGTGCTTTGCGGTTGCCTGCCACAGGATCCTTGCGGTCACCCTTACCGTTTGCAGCTGCCTGCTCCTGAGGCCCAGCTGCTGGCCAGGTCTCAGGCTGTGCAAGTTGAAGAGCTGCCTCCAGCCCACCCTGTTGGCTTTCTGACAGCTTGTGCTGTTAGACAGTCTTTTCCACTGTCCCTGAGGACCAGAGACATTTAAAATAGTTGAAATACATTTAAATGATCACAAAAATATTAAAAATGTTATAATTTTAATGAAAATTGATTAAAGTGAAATAAACCACTTGGCTTCCCAACAGAATCACCATTGGACCCATTGCTGTGTCTTCAACAATATCAGATTGGCTAACAATTTTTTAATTCACAACTTGTTGACATGACTGCATTTACTTAAAGACTTGATTAATTCATTACTGTAAAGTGAGCAATCTGCTGCAGCAGATAAAGGGAATTGTGTTACATTTAAATTGCACTCCAGTTCGAATCAGCATGATCCCAAAAGGGAGACAGGTTTTGAAACAAAAACATAAATTGCTGGAAACATTCAGCAGGTAAGGCAGCATCTTTTTTTCCACAGCATTTATTTCAGATTTCCAGCATCTGCAGATTTTAAAATTTTTTATTTACTCTTAAAAGACATCTTCCATTAAATGGAAAAAACACCTTGGCACAAATTCCCTCCCTCATACTTGTAATGAAATGGGTTCAGGAGTTGAAACAAAGGGATAATGTGAAAAGTGGTTCATCTAGCAGAGCTGCTGCTTTACAGTTCCAGTGACCCAGGTTCAGTCCTGACCTCTGGTGGTGTCTGTGTGGAATTTACACATTCCCTCTAGGACTGCCTGTGTATCCTCCAGCCGCTAGGTTTCCTCCAAAAGATGTACGGGTTGGTAGGTTAATTGGCCACTACAAACTGCCTCTAATGTGTAGATGAGTGGTAGAATCTGGGGAGAGTTGATGGAAATTTGTGAAGAATAAAATGGGATTAGTGTAGGGTTAACGTTAATGGGCGCTTAACAGTTGACTTGGACTCAGCTATCCAAAGGGCTTGTTTCCTTGCTGTATGACTCTGTTACTATGTTCTTCAACAATGGCAAGATATTATCCCTTCACATATCCAAAGCAAGAACATCCAAAGGAGAAACTTACTGATTCCACATTTTCATTGCCCTACTTATTAACATATCCATCAGTGGCATCCTAATTCTCCCACCTCATCAGCCAATCATTTCTTGAAGGATTCCAGGATTTTTGCCGTCACTGATATCACCCAGGAAAACTCTCCTTCTTTGTCCATCACAATTTGCCTGCAATACCACTTCCTGCCAGGAGAGTCCAGCAGCTACTTACAATTCCACCTTCCATGTAACCAATGGTTTCAATCTGGCTGAGAATCACACAGAACTGGTTTAACAACACACAGAACAATAAAATCATGAGTCTTTCCCACTTCAGGGACAAGTGGAACACTGGCCATGGCAATGAGGGACGGGGTATCTCAAGTATTCATTGCGAAAGGAACAACTGCTGAGATTGAGCAGTGATTTTTGACCCAAAGCACCACACACTACACATTATGTGCCAGAGACACAAAAAAACAATGAGAGGATCCATCAAGTGGGCTGTTGGCTCCCACCTGCATACAGTTTCAACCATTGTTCACTATGACAGACACGGTAGTGTAGCGGTCAGCGTAACGCTTTACAGTGCCAGCAATTGGGGTTCAATTCCGGCCGCTGTCTGTAAGGAGTTTGTACGTTCTCCCCGTGTGTCTCCGTGGGTTTCCTCCCACATTCCAAAGACGTACGGGTTAGGAAGCTGTGAGCATGCTATGTTGGTGCCGGAAGCGTGGTGACACTTGCGGGCTGCCCCCAGAACTCTCTATGCAAAAAATGCATTTCACTGTGTGTTTCGATGTACATGTGACTAATAAAGATATCTTATTTTGCCACTAGTACAACTGTTTGGACATACTGATGTATTTCGGTGCTTGTGCACGAGAGACTGAGTTTTGTCGCCTCGTGACAACAGGGTCAATCACCCATCAGATGTCAATTGGAAGGCACAAGGGTTGTTGGTGGAGGAGGGAGTGGGGTCAGCCTGGAATAAAAATAATAATTTTCATAATCAATGAGAAAACAGACCACACACTAACTGCATTAACTTTAAGGTTAACTGCCTAAGAATCCTAGTGTACCTGTCAGGTTGTGCTACAGTGGCACAGGAGTGGGTTGTGAACAATTCTTTTGTTCATTGGTCTCACACTTGAGCCACACCTGATGCAGCATGCATTTGGAATCGAAGGGTGCTGCCCAGTCCTCGTTTCTTGAGGCCGGGCTTAAAAGAGGTGGGCCTGGACTGTGATCAGGGATCAGGGCTGGGAGGGCAGCAGGAGGGATGGATCAGTGCCCAACAGCACACTGGGTGAAGGGTGGTTGTTAGGGGAAAAGAGAAGGGAGATATTGTCGAATGGGCAGAGGACTCAGGTCAGGGGATTGAGTTCCCAAGGATCGGGAGTACCTGGTGCATGATAAATCACCCAAGTCACAGAGGTGAATGGTGACAGAGGTTGCCTGGTCAAATTTCCCATGTCACAAAATGACCAAGAAATGCTCATTATTGTGTTTCACACCAGAAAACAAATCAAATTTCAACTGGAGAACGCTGAGGAGCATTATGCAATTGAATCTCTTTACATGTGCCCATAATAATGCTTGAGAGACACTGCAATATACTTTAATGAGGCAGCAAGGTGTGTGTCAATGGGCGACTGTAACACTGACTTTTTTATTGTCCTTGTGATTTTCATATCTTTTAGATTGCTTACAGGACTGATTAATCTAAACCCCTGGCAACACCAGCACAGATGTTATTTAAAAACACTTCATTACCATAGCAACTATGCAATACATACACCTGTGTAGTTTCACAGAAAGACATTCATAGTGTAGAAAGGTATAATGAACTAGGCATTTTGATCCAACTTAACACATTATTTTACTTATAAGGGCTTTTTTTCACATTATCTTTTGATCAAATAGATTTAGAGTCGTAAATATTTTGCTTAAGTTCCATCTGTTTCATATCTATAATGTGTATAAAACAGCAAACATCAAAGTTTTACTCAGTGGTGCAGATGATTCCCACATGTAATTGGAGACAGGCAGCTAATGAATGAAGCCAGGATGGTCATAAGATAATGGGCTGTATCACTCTGAAGCACAACAGACACATTTAGGAAATCCTGACCTTTTTATTCATTGAGATGTTGCAGTGTAAGAGTTGCTAACAAAGCCAGTGTTTTTGCCCATCCCTTACTGCATGAGAAGGTGGTGGTGAGCTTTTGCAGTACTTCTGGTGAAGGTACTCTCACAGTGCTGTTGGTTAGGGAGTTCCAGGATTTAGACCCAGAAACAATGAAGAAATGGTGATGTATTTCCAAGTCTTGACAGTCTGCAGTCTGGAGGTTGAAGCATCTACTTTTCCTTCAGCCCGAGGTGTGAGCAATGAGGGCCTGGGGATCTACCTGCATTGCTGGCAGCTTCCTGCAGGAATTGGCCTTGACTACATCCGTGGACCCTTGAGCAAGCAGCCTGCAGGTACAGTTCTTCAGCAGCCCAAACAAGTTCCTCTGACTTCCACGAAACAGCTTATTACCTCTTGTTGACCCACCAGTGCGTCATTAGCTTGTGTCACTCCCTCATGACTGGAACAGTGCCCCTTGCACTATGATAATTGGTATATTGGTTTATTATTGTCACTTGTACAGAGGTACAGTGAAAAACTTGTCTTGCATACTGTTCAGACAGGTCAATTCATTACACAGTGCATTGAGAAAGTACAAGGTGAAACAATAACAGAACGCAGAATGAAGTGTTCCAGTTACAGAGAAAGTGCAATGCAGGTAGACAATAAGGCGCAAAGCTATAATGAGGTAGATTGTGAGGTCAAGAGTCCATCTCATCATACTAGGGAACCTTTCAATAGTCTTATAACAGCGGGATAGAAGCTGTCCTTGAGCCTGGTGATGCGTGTTTTCAGACTTTTGTATCTTCTGCCCGATGGGAGGGGGGGAGAAGAGAGAATGTCTGGGGTGGGTAGGGTCTTTGATTATGTTGGCTGCTTTACTGAGGCAGCGAGAAGTGCAGACAGAGTCCATGGAGGGGAGGCTGGTTTCCGTGATCTTTTACTCTAGGAGTTAGCTGCAGAGACGGCAGCTGCTGGGCTAAATGCCGAAATGACAACGATGAGAACTTGCAAAACATCAATCACAAACACTGCACAGACACCAACAGTTTCAGGTGGTGTCACACTAGGAAACCTGACAGCACTGTTATGTGAACCTCTCAACCAAAGTTGTTCAGTTTTATAGAATTTCTAGCCCTCAGTTTGATCATGGAAGTTATGATGGGCATAGATAAGGTAGATGGTCCTGGTCTTTTTCCCAGCGTAGGGGAGTCTAAAATTAGAGGGCACAGATGTAAGGTGAGAGGGGAAAGATTTAAAGTGGATCTGAGGAGCAGGTTTTTCACACTGAGGGTGGTGGGTACATGGAACAAGCTGCCAGAGGAAGCTGTAGAGTTGGGTACAATTACAATGTTAAAGAGACATTTGGACAGGTTCATGGATAGGAAATGTTTAGGGGGATATGGGCCAAATGTAGGCAAACAGGACTGGATCAGGAGGCCACCTTGGTCAGCATTGACAAGTTGGGCCAAACAACCCGTCTCCATGCTGCATAACTCCATTACTATGACTCTAAACCTGCTATTTACTATCAGTACAGATTACAGAAAGAAAGCCAATATCTCTGCAGGAAAACACATTGTTCCATTGCAAATGAAGGCCTGGGGGAGGGAAATATCTGAAGCTACTTCAGCCTTATATTTTGGGCCCCCCGGCCCCTTTCTGCTTTTAAAAGGTCACAGTGAGAACACACTGTTACAGCCACATCCTACAATCCATTCCCTATTCCCAAAGCAAATGTGACTGACAGTCAAAGTCACAGTCTTAAAGCTTACCATTTCTTGACCTCCTGCAATAACAGTGCCCTCTGAAGAGAATGTGTCCTGACCTGATCAAGAACCACAAGGCCCTTGCAGTCACAGTGGACTTCAGACCAAACAGGGTTAGGATTTAATCATGGGTCCTGTGGGTTAGATGTTAGCCCACTGACTCTTTGGTCTTTCCTAAACTACAGACTCTGACTACGGGTTCAACACCATTTTCTTGGCATTAAGACAGTAGTGCGCGTCATCCCAATGCTGTTTGTGTCGTTACGTAAAGAGAACTTCAATTGCAAGGTTCACAGAACAGGGTTTCCCTGCATTCATGACATTGTCAGTTTCAGCACAAGTGTTCCCGACTTGTGTTGCAAGATCTCACAGTCGTGAATAGACAGACCAGCAGATGTAATCTCTGCAGCCAGCACTTAAAGGGACATGCCACATACAGGCAACACCCTTAGAGCTACAGCAGCAATGCTACTGAGTGACTGAATGCTACAATGATAAGAGATAGATGGGAGAGTGATCCTAAACGGCCAGAGGGATCTGGAGACTGTTCATCACCAGCCTGTCTGCAAGAGACATGTTCTTTGTGCAAGAGGATCACAGAAACCCTTCAGGGCAACAAGAAGGGGAACATCTCTGCAAGAAAATGAATGCAGTCTCTGAATGCCTGCACTTTGGAGAAACCTGCAGGCAAGTATCTGTGTCCACTCTACCTATTCCAGAGGGCTAATGGATAAGTAGATGAAGTCTTCTCTCCTGTATTATGGAGTTTGGATGATCTCCTTATGCAGCAGTAAGCAGCACGCTGTGAAATGTGGTTGAGGTCAGCAGTGGATGCCAAGCGTGACCCTGAGGTTAGGAAGCTGACAGTGACCTTGACCATCATGGGCAATGCAGTCAAGGCACACGAGTGATGTTCTATTTCAGGTCGTGGAAGGTCACAGATCTCAATAAAGATTATGCACATTGCATTTCTATGGATGTCACTTTGGTGAATTTTACACTGGAAAAGGAGTGCTGGAAAAAGCAAAATATCTGTGGAAAAATGAGTAGTTGAATTTCCTGAAAACACCCAGAAAGATGAAAAATCATTCTGGATTTAACCAATTTTGAACAGTAAAGCACTTTTTCTTTTGGAGTTGTGAATTTCCAGTCTTGTGCTTTTAAAGCTCACAGACCTGGTTCTTAAGAATAGTACAGTAACAGGCAAAACATCAGCTTAGATCAGGATGATGGGAGCGGTGGAAGGAGCTGTACTGTTGAGCTTTGCTGGCCAGTGCTATGGTTCAAAAATACCACATGCCATACTTCATCAATCTCGATCGTTTTCTCTTGCCAATTAACTGACGAGTCTCAGATTTTCTGATACCAACCACATCCTTTGGCAATCTTTTCCACATGTTCAGTATTCTTGGTGTGAAACTATGAATTTAAAGTCTCTGGGCAGTCTACTAAACTGGGACAATTAGGAGGTTCCTTTGGGGAGGGGCTGGAGATGGTGAGGAAACAAAAATTACATAGAGAAAATAAAACCGTGACCAACTAAAACTAAAAGTGGATGGCCATGTGAAATACCTGCATCTAAAGCAAACATTACTACTGCTTCAGTTACTTCACTACCAAAGTTTTTTTTAAATATCCATTTGTCGGAAATGGGTGTCTACAGCAAGGCCCGTACTTACAGCCCAATCCTTAATCATATGAACTAAGTGGCTTATTACGCCTTCCAGAAGACATTTAAGAATCAACCACATTGGTGGGTCTTGAGTCACATAAAGACCAGACCAGGTAAGAAGAGCAGATTTTCTGCTCTAAAGCATGCTGTTAGACTCAAGGGCTTTTAAAAATAATAATTCATTAATTTTAGCTTCTTATTCCAAAATTATACAGTATAATTAACCATATTTAAAGTTGTTGTGGC